>NC_132916.1:25264324-25864324 GCF_047675955.1 Chlorocebus sabaeus | reverse complement strand
ATAGCAAGTGAATATTTCATAGATGTTTCAAACTTCATATGTTAAAAAGCAGACACCATCTTCTCTCTCGAAGCTCTTTCTCTTGTTTTCCCCTTCTAGGTAAATGTGCCACTGGTCAGTATCCCCAGCTAGAAACATAGAGTAATTCTCATCTCCTGTATTCATCACTCCTTCCCGGCATCTACTTACTAAATTCTACAATCTGTATCTCCTAAGTCCTCTTAGAATTCTTCACATCAACATTATTCCATCAAAACCTTCTTAATTGAAACTGTCATCTCTTTTCAACTTGGCTAATTCAGGAATTCTCCTGCTTCCAGTGTTGCCCTATTGTTCTCCATATCTCATATCCCCAACACATTCCCCACAGTGCAGTCAGAAAGCCATTACCAAAAATAGTTCTAATCATGCCATTATCTTGCTTAAAATAATGATTTTTAAAAAGAGCCAAGAAAAAAAAAAAACCCACAAAATGAAACAACAATTAACATCATGTCACAGTATTTAACAGAGCGGATTCTAAAGTTGACTGCCTAGTTTCGAAACCCAGATCTATAACTTATGTGTTGTGTAATCTTGGGCAAATTACTTCAACTCACTGCATCTGAGTTTTCTCATATTAAAACAGTGGGATTACAAGCTACGTGCTGCTTCTGGTTTTTTTTGCAGAACTCTAAATGATATGCTCTTCGTGTGTGTGTGTGTGTGTGTTTGTAGAGAAATAGAATGGAAAGAAATCTAAAATGATTAACTTGATGGTAAAAATTTTGATTGTTGTATCTTTTTATTAAACTTTATTGTGGTTCCTGAATTTCCTATAATAATCATGTATCAATTTCAAAAATTGTGAGATTAATAATAATTTCTTTATCATAGAGTTTAGTGAAGAAAAAATGGCACATGGCCCATAGCATTTATATTGTTGAAAGTTTTAAATTTCTGGTATGTTTCCTCTATGAGTCACTTTACATGACAACAATCCTGTGAAGTATGATACATATTATCCTCACCTCATACATGCATCAATTCTCAGAGTTTTAATGGTCAAATCCCTTGCTAAAAACTACACAACAAGGTCAGGATTTCAATCTAGAATGTTCTGACACCAAAGACCATAGTAACCACAATAACCTAGAGTGACAGATGGCCCTCTATGTCCTTTTCTGAGTTTCCAAGAAAATGATGAATGGATATATGCCAATTTTTGAGGCATTCCATGGTGGTTTGAAAGCAGGCTCACATCACACAAACATCACTGATACTGCTATAACCAGGCAGATTCCAGGGCAGGATGGACAAGAAAAGGTGGACTTGGTAGTAAAAAACTATTTGTGATATTACCTACGCTAGCTTTTTATAAAATCCATTGATCATTCCTCATCTTCCTTGTTTCTGTTAGTCATAATGAAGTGCTTACAATTTCCTGACAAACTCTCCCTCAGGCATCCTCATATTTACACATGTTGTACCCTGTAGACTCTTCTCCAGTGGCAGCATTTTTACTTACCCTTCATGATAATTTTATAATAATGTCACTTTCTCTAAAACTCTTCTCCATCCTTTCCAGGCAGCTTCTTCTCCTGAGATTCCATGATATTGTTTTCTTGCCTCTCTATGCACCTGCACCTGTTATACTAGAATATAGTGTTATTCTCTCCCAACTTACTCTACTCTGAGCCTATGGGGAAGGTCAAAGTTTTATCTATAATTCTTGTCCCCTCTGCCTAAGATAGCAACTGGTATACAGAAATTTAATAAATAATTGCTCAAATAAATATACATACATACATACACACACACACACATATATATGTTTAATTGCAGTTGAAATGAAACAAACACAATCCACTCTTTCTTATAAAATTTTTGAAATCATAAAAAGTCATGTCCATATATCTGAAAATTATGGTTGAATCTATTTATTCCATGGCAAGTAGTTAAAGGCTACTTAACCCAATTTGACTTTGGGCAGAATACTTAACTCATTGGAATTATCTTGCTTAAAAATGGATATAACACATTGTCCTATTATTAAGAAGTATTAAAGTACTTTCACAACCAGGCAATATTCTAGATGCTGGTGATAAAACAGTGAGCAGCCTTAGGGTTCACCCTGCTCAGATGTGTGGTTGATCCAGTAGAAGATCCACCCAACAAAAGCCATTCAGAGTGTGATGAGAGTTCTCATGCGGGTGGGGATGGTCATGGAAGTTTTCATGGTCCTTTGGGATGTGTTTGGAGAGACCTATTCCAGACTTGAAAGCAGGGGTCAGGGCAGCCTTTCTTTGTGACACCCAAGCCAGATGGTATGCATGAGTGTGTTTGTGCAAATGTGCACATGCATGTGTGTGCACTTGGTGGCTATGAGGAACAGGATCAGAAAGAGAGCTTTCCAGATGAACAGAATATTATTTTCAACAACTAAAAGGTGTCTACTGGATCAACTTGAAATAAATTGGTGGGGGATTTGGACACAAATATCACTGGACAAGTACAGGGGCTAGATCACATCAAGCATTATAGGTCTTCTTAAAAATGCCTTGGAGGAATGAGAAGCTATTAAGAGGGAAATGACTCAGATTTGCATTTTTAAAAAATTACACTAACTACAATGGAGAAACTAGAAAAAGGGAGACCAGTTGGAAGGCTGTTAATAATCCAGCTGAGAGAGGGAGGTGATTTTGACCTAAGAAGTGGTAGGGGGTAGGAAAAAAATAATAGATTTGAGAGATAATACAAGTATAGAATTGACAACCAATTGTTGTGGAGTCAAAAAAAGAAAAGAATCAAGGAAGACATTCATATTTCTGGTTTAGGTTCTGGTGGGCAGGAGAGCCAGTCACTGGAGATAACAGGTATGATGTCATGATCACCTGTTTCTCTTGGGACACATAGAATTGTTTTGAAGATTAAGTGAAATAGTTTATGTGAAAGCAACTACCACAATGTCAATTCATAGTGCATTATAACTCATTTCTGCAGTCATTTCCATTCCCTTCTTGTCTTTCTGAAGTTGTACCAGTAATTTAGTAGTAAAACTGGGAATAGAATCCCAAGCTTCTGTTTACCAGTCCAGAGTTTTTTTGTTAATGGACTGCTGATCTATAAACAAAGATGAAACACAGGGATTTTAAAGCAAATATGAACAACTTATTCTGGAATTGCTTACAAGCTGTCATCTAGCCAACTTATTTTTAGTTTATATTTAAAATGAATCATATGTTCCAAAATGACTGACAGAAACACAGCTTTGTTTCTGAAGCCAATTCTTTTCCATCATTTTTGGACATCATTCAGAGCTATAACAGACTTTCAGGGTGTTTAAAAGCATTCATCCATGACAACAACAAATGCTAATTATCATAAAAAATAAATGGCTCCTGTTAACATCATTTTAAGAATTTCTCCTATTCCAGCACTATATTTCATTTATCATCCCATCTGTTTTGGGGGTGGGAACAAAGACTGGATGAAAGTATAATTATCATGTATCAAACTGGACAACACAACAAAACAGAAATGAATACAAATGGCAGGAATAGCATACATAATAAATACATATGGAAAGGAAAAAGGAAACATGTAAATAAAATGGCACCTGTGTGTCCTGCAGTAAAAGCAGATACATAAGTCCATCATAAAGACAGTAATGTTTATCTTATTGTGTATGAGGTGGAGTTTTTCCCATTTCAGTTCACAGTCCAAGAGATAATCAGATTTCCTATCGCATCATCCAATAGTCATCTTGCTCTTTTGAGAAATTTACAAATTCTCTTTGCTGAATTCTATCATTAAAACTATACCTTGCAAATATTCACAAACTATGCATCAAGCAAAGGTCTAATACCCAGAATCTATACGAAACTGAAATAAATAAACAAGCAACAAACAAATAACCCCACTAAAAAGTGAGCAAAGGACATGAACAGACACTTCTCAAAAGATGTACATGTAGCCAACAAACACATGAAAGAAATGTTCCCGAGGCAGGCAGATCACGAGGTCAGGATATCGAGACCATCCTGGCTAACACGGTGAAACCCCGTCTGTACTAAAAATACAAAAAAATTAGCCGGGCGAGGTGGCGGGGGCCTATAGTCCCAGCTACTCGGGAGGCTGAGGCAGGAGAATGGCGTGAACCCGGGAGGCGGAGCTTGCAGTGAGCCGAGATCTCGCCACTGCACTGCAGCCTGGGCGACAGAGAGAGACTCCGTCTCAAAAAAAAAAAAAAAAAAAAAAAAAAAAAAAGAAAAAAAAAAAGAAATGTTCAACATCACTAATCATCAGAGAAATGCAAAACAAAACCTCAATGAGATACCATTTCACACTAATCTGAATGGCTATTATTAAGAAGTCAAAAAAATAAATGTTGGCAAGGTTGCAGAGAAAAAGAAATGCTTGTACAGTTTGGTGGTAATGTAAATTAGTTCAGCTATTGTAGAAAGAAGTTTGGAGATTTTTAAAAGAGCTAAAAATAGAACTACATTTGACCCACCAATACCATTACTGGGTATACACACAAAGGAAAATAGATGATTCTATCAAATAGACACATGTATGCATATGTTCATCACAGCACTATTCACAAGAGCAAAGACATGGAATCAACCCAGATGACCATCAATGGTGGATTGAATAAAGAAAATGTGGTACATATACACCATGGAATACTATGCAGCCATAAAAAGAACAAAATTATGTTCTCTGCAGCAACATGGATGTAGCTGGAGACCATTATCCTAAGTGAATTACAGAGGAACAGAAAACCAAATGCTGCATGTTCTTATTTATACGTGGGAGCTAAACATTTGGTACATATGTACATAAATTTGGGAAAAATAGACACTGGAGACTATAAGAGTGGGGAGGGAGAGAAGAGGGTAAGGCTTGAAAAACTACCTATTGGATACCATGTTCATTGGGTGATGGGTTCAGTTGTACCCAATCCTCAGCATCACGCAATATACCCCTGTAACAAACCTGAACATGCACTCCCTGATTTTAAAATGAAAGTTGAAAAAAATTCTACCTTGAGACATTGAAACATAAACAAAAAGACAGAAAGTCTACTATATATTTATTTATTTATTTATTTACTACTTAATGCATTTTATTCATGTTCTCAAAGTTTTCATTAGCAAACATAGACACATTTACAAATCCCACAAGCAGTGTTTGAGGGTAACTGTTCTTTCACTTGGTTGTCATCTTTGAATAAATACCTTTTTAACTTCTTGAGCTACAACAGATACCTTGGAAAGTGTGAATAATTTAGGCAAGTCCTGCTTCACGCTTGTTGGCTTAAATAATTGTGTTAACACTCCAGCTTTGCTTGTATTAGAGAAATAATGCAAGGTTTTTTATTGGTTAATATTTTATAAGGCTGAGTGAGATTATCCCAAAATATGCAAAAGCATTTCTTAAATAATACAAGGTCTTCTGGATGTTGTATTTAGCTATCTTGGTGGATGGTATTGATATACTCTATGTTAGAGGGCGGTACAGTAGTTACTTTATTATACATCTATGGAACAAAATGTGATATGCTAGAAAAGAACACCCTAATTTCCCAGAGTATTTAATGCAAAATAATTATTTCTATTCATTAATTCAAATTAATTTCTCTATGTTAATGTTTTCTCTAGTAGTTATTTTTAACTTTCAAAGAAATTGTAAATTCATGATGGCACAGCTCATTTTTCTTAAATGTGGCACATATACACCATGGAATACTATGCAGCCATAAAAAAGGATGAGTTTGTGTCCTTTGTAGGGACATGGATGCAGCTGGAAACCATCATTCTTAGCAAATTATCACAAGAACAGAAAACCAAACACCGCATGTTCTTCTCACTCATAGGTGGGAACTGAACAATGAGATCACTTGGACTCGGGAAGGGGAACATCACACACCGGGGCCTATCATGGGGAGGGGGGAGGGGGGAGGGGGGAGGGACTGCACTGGGATTTATACCTGATGTAAATGACGAGTTGATGGGTGCTGACGAGTTGATGGGTGCAGCACAGCAACATGGCACAAGTATACATATGTAACAAACCTGCACGTTATGCACATGTACCCTAGAACTTAAAGTATAATAATAATAAAATAAAATAAAATAAAATGAATCAAATGCTCTATTTTATAAGATGATTGTAAAAAATAAGTTACTATATATTTATAAATACATTTCAAAGGAACTCTTCTGCCTATCTTAGAGTCAGTTCTATCATATTAAATAATCAGAAACACTCAAGTTCTCAAAAATGCTGTAAAGTAAGAGGCAACAACTGGTCAGTTACAAGTGCAATTATCCCACTGCAAATAGTATTAAAAGTATGAGTAATTACATGTCCCTTAATAGGGACTAGAAGCTCAACAACGGCTGGGCCTTTGTTTCCTTTAGTGGCGTATAATTCCTTTCATGGCATATAACTCTCCCTGGCATGTATCAGTTGATAATCAAAATTCATTGAATTAAACGTTGCATAAAATGTAACAGCAATATGTTTTATTCTTCAGAGGATTTCAAGACATATTTATTCTATGAATAATTCTGTAACAACTCTAAGTTAGCATTACCACTTAAATAATCAGGCCTTTCAAATATCCAAGTATCTATGTCACCTTCAAAGCCAAGGGAGTGGCAAAGTTCCCTTTAAATAGTAACTAGTAACTAAATAGTAAGCATTTTAATAAATTTAATTTGAGGTCAGGACTCCATTAAATGTATATACTTAAGTAGCTATACATATGTCCCTATTTATATTTGCCTCAATTATATAATTGAGAATATAATCTAAAGCAGGGATAGATCAATTACGTGAGGCTGTATTTTACCAAACTATTGTAGGACCTGATTGCAAATCCCATTATCTATTTAGTGAATCACTTAAGAATCACATGTATTAAATAAAAATGCCACACATGTGCATGTGCACACATACACATAGGATAGTGAAGAAAGGTAATATGTCTATAGACGTTTTGAATACTTGTCAATTTTCTTCCTCCTACGAGGAGTTTAAGGACGATAATAAATACAAAATATCACATGTATGATATACATATCTGTGTGCATGGATGTATGTATATAATGTATCCATTATAAGGATATATGATGTTTGGACTACCTATACATGAATTATGTCAGGAAGGAATGGAGAAGTAAACAATCCACAGATTAACAATGCATATGTATCTATATTTACATATTTTTGTAGATGACCATCCCTAAACGTAAGTGGACCAACTTGAAACAGGATCCCTTGGATCATTTTATTACACATACTCACAGAAATCATTCATATAGAACCTGACATTCAAAATTTAGAACACGGAACTTTACCAATGACAAAGAAGTAATGATTTAGGAAGAAAGCAATATAATAAATTTAATAGGTTTAATTTGAGCTAAAAGACATATCAAACGTACTTGTTTTTAAGGACTCTTAATGATGTATTCCTAATTTTTAATTATTTATAAATATTTCACATTTTTAAATAAGAAAAATTACTCTAATTTGTATCTAGATGCATTTCACTCTTTCTTATCTAAATGAAAATGTTTTTGTAATTATTTTCTGTTTTTTTAATCCTGTAGCTCCCAGTTTCCTATTCCTTTGAAAGAGTTCTCTGTCAATTTGCAGATGATCAATTTATTGGCAAATGGGCAAATTTCTGCACAGAGTTCTATATACTGCATGCATGAACAAAATGTGCTCCTGGCATCCTTTGAGATAATTTAAATTCAAATGAAATTCAATCTCAATGTAATTATGAAAGTGTAGTCAAGTGTCCTGAAATAAAATGTTTTTATGTTCTAATTTAAAGAGCACTGTTTATATTGTTGATAAGCATCTTAAAGTAAAATTAATTATCACTCTATAGTAAGCAAAATAGTATGCAGCTGCTTCACCAATGTAACTTCCAATGAAAATTAAAATTTCATTTTTATTGTTACTTTCTTGTATTTCTCTGAGACTTGTTTTTAACTGATAACTCAAGATAACCATTTGTATGCAAAAATAATAAAATGCATTAACACAAGAAAGCACGCAACCTGTAGTTAGCAAATATTTATTAAAATATTCCTTTAATTCACTGAACTAAATATCATTTAGTAAATTCTATTTTCTAAGTCTCTAAATGACATCTACACAAAAGCAGTTCCACAAACCTGAGTGTTTCAGTGAATATTACATTGTTCCACATATGAGTAAAAACTTTTCAAACCTTAACATGCCTTATAAAGTTTGTTACATTTTATATGCATTCTCTGCACATAAACAGCCAGATAAAATAGTAAGGCATAATTCTGAATTTCTTGGCAAGTTTCACTGACTCATCACAAGGCCTTGCCTTGAGAAACTACCCTAGCAAAAACTTCATTGCAGAAAAATTCTTTGAATAAGCATTTCAGAATGGGCCTGGTGGCTCACACCTGTAATCCCAGAAGTTTGGGAGGCCAAGACCAGTGGATCATTTGAGGTCAGGAGTTCGAGAACAGCCTGGTCAGCATGGTGAAACCCTGACTCCACTAAAAATACAAAAATTAGCCAGAAGTGGTGGTATATACCTATAATCCCAGCTACTTGGGAAGCTGAGGCAGGAGAATCGCTTGAACCTGGGAGGCAGAGGTTGCAGTAAGCTGAGATCTCACCCTTGCATGCCAGCCTGGGTGACAGAGCGAGACTCTCTCTCTCTCTTTCTATATATATATATAGAAACACACACACACACACACACACACGTATTATTCAATATGATCTAAATTGTTAGACCATATTGTTTTTGAATACATGGATTCTTTTTACATAATTGAAATTCTAAATATATATAAATGTGTATATGTGTATGTGTATGTGTGTGTGTGTGTGTGCATGTGTCTGTCTATCTATCTACCTATCTATCTATAATATTGTGTACTATATCTATCCTTCATCCAACCTACCAAACTAGCTGATCTTTCACAGGAATTAAAAAAATGCTTATTTTACAAATACAGAGAAGTATTCAATATAGGTATTCTTTGTTTGGATGTGTGAAATTAGGATTGGTGTTTGATTCTTTCTTTCTACCCGCTAGTTTAATTTTCAAAAATCAAAACAAAACATGTAAGAATACTATAAGAACCTGGAATGCGCTTCAGAAAATTATCTATATTTAAAGCATAACTCCAAAAGCTACTGATTTTTCTTACCAGTGCTGTCATCATACACAACTGTGACGGTTTTCCACTTGAAAAACTGTACCAGGTCTAAAATGGCACGGCTGAGTGAAGAGAAGTCTGGGTAGAGACTGACATAGAAGGAATCTTTGTTGTCTGACACCTGGTGCTTCCAGCGGGTCTGTATGTGGGGAACTCCCAGAGCATTGCAGATGGACTGCACTGCGTTTGCTGATGAGCTGTGTGAAGGCCCGAAGATGGCAGCCACCCCAAGAGACAGCTGATCACAGGCTGAAGAGGAGATAAAAGTCTGTCAATACTGAGAGGAGAGATGCCAGTATGCCAGCAGATACATTATTATTTTAAACCCAAAGGTATCATCCTCAAGAAATATTTGTGTTTTAGAAAAATATTTATCTACTTTTCACTAATTTAAAATTTTGTCCAACTCTGAACATTTTCCATTTGTTACAAGGGAATTAACTAACATAGATGCCTGCAGCTCAATGTTCAAATAATTCTATAAATAATGCCAGGGGAGGAAGAGAGAGAAGGAGAGAGAGGACGAATACTTTTTTTAATTTAAGGGGGCAGTGCTTGTTTTGGAAGACTAGTTTATATGAGGGGAATGAGGGAATAGTGCAGCTTCTCAAATTCACTGAACAGCTTTTACATTTTCCATTTCTTAATCAAAAGCCACATAGTTCTCCCTTTACCCATGCATTTAACTATGCTCACACACAGCTGAATATTTCCATGTATCTGATGATACAGATCAGCTTATGCGAACACTCAGCCACACAAAACCTGTTATAGCTCTTAGAGAGTGATTTCATATGGATCAGTCTCATTGAGTAGAACAACAGCAAAGTCATTAGACAAGTACTCAGTCATCTTTATATATTTGACTTTTGGATGCTATAAGTGTTTTCTATTATTCTAAACTATTTTTTAAAGTTTGTATTTACTCACAGAAAATTTTATTCATATCAATAATAACCACAGTAATTAAGAAAGGCGTGAACAAACTAGAGGCTATTCAGATTAAAATAGACTGTGCCGTGACCTGAACTTTCTATAAGGCACACTGACACAAATAGCGAGCTTGGGCCTAGAAAGTGAGTAATTATTGGGAACACAAAAATTATCTTTAAATATTTGAAGACCTGGCATGTGAAAGAAGCTTAAGTTTGTTTCGCTTGACAGGCAAAGGGGAATTAGAAAAAACAGAAGCTTCCCCTGACTTTTTACCCAATTATTTATTTATTTATTTATTTATTTATTTATTTATTTATTTACTTTTTTGAGATAGAGTCTCCGTCTGTCTCCCAGGCTTGATTGCAGTGGTGCGATCTTGGCTCACTGTGACCTCTGCCTCCCGAGTAGCTGGGACTATAGGCACGTGCCACCATGCCTGGGTAATTTTTTGTATTTTTAGGAGAGACAGGGTTTCAACGTGTTAGCCAGGATGCTCTCGATCTCCTGACCTCGTGATCCACCCGCCTCAGCCTCCCAAAGTGCTGGGATTACAGGCGTGAGCCACCACACCCGGCTTATTATTATTTTTAATTCTAAATATGGCCTCATGCCATGGTTCACACCTGTAATACCAGCACTTTGGGAGGCCAACGCAGCAAGATCACTTGAGACCAGGAATTCGAGACCTGCCTGGGCAACTTAGTGAGACCTCCTCTCTACTAAAACTAAAACTAAAACTACAAAAAACAAAAAACAAAAATTCAGCTGGGCATGGTGCTGTGTGCCTGTAGTCCTAGCTACTTGGGAGGCTGAGGTGGGGGGAGCACTTGAGCCTGGGACACTGAGGTTGCAGTGGGCATGATGGTGCCACTGCTGGCCTACCTGGGTGCCAGACCAAAACTGTGTATCAAAAAGAAAAGAAAAAGTAAAACATGTTCAAAAATGAAATAATCTTCCCCAAGAGGCAAAGGTTTGCCCATCACTGCAAATATTTAAAGGACAGAGAAGGATTGTTATTGAGCTTTAGGCATAAAGTAGGTGTTCAGTCTCAATTCCTCCAAAATGGATAGTTTATAATTCTACTGTGCAAAAATTTCTGTTATTTTCCCTCAGTTTTCTGCATAAAATGTAATATTATAGGTGAATTAAGCATAGAAATATTTAAAAATGAAGTAAATTATTGTCAGGAAAAAACACTTGTTGAAATATTCTTAAAAAATCAATATGATCTAAATAAATTGTTTTTAAATACATGGATTCTTACTATCTAAATAACTCATGGAATTCTAAATTAGAATTTAGAATTTAGAATGGTGGCTAGACTTTAGAATTTTTCATTCAACGTGAGATTTTAATTAATACATATTGAAGATAAATGATCTTTCTTCACCAAGTTTGTGACAAATCATAAACCAAGAAAAGCTAAAAACATTGAATTAGGTTATTTAGAATGTTTCCAAGTGTATTTCAAGCAAGATTAGAACTTTCAGTTATCAGAAGAGTTATTTAAAAATATATGATCAAACAATAATTCAAGCTCTAATACATCAATTTATTAATTGAGCAGAACAAGATTACCTATTAAAACTGTAACAGAAAAAATAGATTAAATGTCAAACTGTAACATCTCATTTCTTATTATTTTATTGCATTGGATAAAT
Source organism: Chlorocebus sabaeus (assembly GCF_047675955.1). NCBI lineage: Eukaryota > Metazoa > Chordata > Mammalia > Primates > Cercopithecidae > Chlorocebus > Chlorocebus sabaeus. Next base: position 25,852,515 of record NC_132916.1, on the reverse strand, counting down.
AATTACATTTTTAAAATATCTAACTTAATAAGTTATTTTATAACTAATCAATAACAATATTACCAATATATACATTTCTTGATAAAGTTAAAAAACCATATTGGCTCTCTCTGCTATATTGTTTTTACATATTGCTCTGTCCTCCAAGCAGTAATAACTCAACAACTCAACAAACAAGAGATTCAGAAGATAAAATCCAAACCATGACATTCACAAAGAAAGTTACTCATACACTTATTTGAGCTTTTCCTAGCTTCAAGCCAAAGTAAAATGATGGATTTAATTCCCAGTGAGTTTTTATTGGGTAACAAAACTTGTAAATTTCTTATAATATTTTAATCAAACCACATGACTTTATCATTTCATAATTTTGCTAGGGCATTCTCAGGATAGTACTCTGTTGTGAGAACATCCGAACCTGTGTTTTTTTATGCTGTTCATTTGAAACCACCATTAAGAAATCTACTAATATTTTATCTATACTGCACTCATACTCCATATTCTTTGATAGAAATGTTTTCATTAGAGGCAGAACTTCTTCCTAATGGAAACAATCATGAACTATGCCACTAATCAAATGTAATAGTCTTGACTTAATGATTTATTTTGCAATTATGATGACAAATGCAATATTTCACAGTTACCTTTAACCTTTTTCTCAGTCTTCAAAACCTTTCATCACCTGACATGGTTCTGAAATGTGGAAACTTATTTGTATTCATAAAGATATGAATTCAAAGGGCATGCAAAATATGGCTTTGATAAACAGTAGTTAGCTGCTGGGGGAAAAGAAGGATACTTTCATCTCGAGAAATATTGTACCTTGTCAGTTACATTAATATTAATGAGCTTAAAAAAACTGCACTAACCTGGAATTATAAATAATTATGTACTTTTCCATCAATATAAGGTAGCTACAGTAAAACCATATTAGCATTACAGAAAGGCAAATATTGTTTAAAAATATAATGTTAGAACAAATGCTTTGTAAGCCTTTTCCTTTGAGAAAAATCTTGATTATAAAATTTAATTCCTATTATACAAGTGCTAACTATGCAAAAGAAAAGATCACCTACTATAAGATCATCTACATATACAAGAAAAGATGGCCGGGTGCGGTGCTCAAGCCTGTAATCCCAGCACTTTGGGAGGCCGAGACAGGTGGATCACGAGGTCAGGAGATTGAGACCATCCTGGCTAACACTGTGAAACCCCGTCTCTACTAAAAAATACAAAAAACTAGCCGGGTGTGGTGGCGGGCGCCTGTAGTCGCAGCTACTCGGGAGGCTGAGGCAGGAAAATGGCATAAACCCGGGAGGTGGAGCTTGCAGTGAGCTGAGATCTGACCACTGCACTCCAGCCTGGGCAACAGAGTGAGATTCCATCTCAAAAAAAAAAAAAAAGAAAGAAAGAAAAGAAAAGATTACCTCCATAAGACTATAGAAACACTTCTCAAACACATTTACTGCTGGTAGCTGTTTAAAATAAATGCTTTAATAATAGTTTTCTCTGTTGCCTTCCTTCATATATAAATATTAAATTTTTATTCCACCAAATTATTTTTCTTTTTAAATTTCTTTCTACATTTTTTACATTTAAAACAGTTATAATACAGAAATAAAATTCATAAAGTATTCTAATTATGTCCTTATATAATTTAGTTTTCACATCATCAGCCATTTATTTTCAGTTACAAAAAGAAATATTAGATGATTAAAATATAAGCATGGAATATACACAAACAAAGGGTTGCTTAAAATTTTCCAATTAAGTTTCAATATATGCTGACATTTTGAAGTCACTTAGAACCACATAGCTTTCAAGGTAGCCAATGAGTTGAGACCACAGTAATAATATAATGGGATTGACAGATAATGCAAATAAAGACGTAAGAATGGATTGCAAAATTGGTAAAATCCACTGATATAAATTTTATTTTTGTGGGTTCTTAAAAATAGGAATGCTTCAATAATAAGACAGAAGGATCAATAGAAAAAAAAAAAACAATTTCACTAACAGATGTAATTGCATTTCATGCTATAAGCACATTTTTTGCAATAGGTGATTATACCACTTTATCTTCTCTGATAAAATTTATGTGAATTTTGAAAATAAATCTTTGCATGCAAATACTCCTAACAACTTATTAACTATATGTTGAAAATAAAAAATATATTAAGAATACCTAGAAATTTGAATTCCAGAAAACAAAGGTGTTAATAATCTATCAATTACCTTTCTTGGATGCTTCAAAACTATCATAAAGGTTTATCTTCTGGGTATCATAGGTAAGGGTAGTATTGGGTAGCAATGTTCTGTTTCTGTTAATTGTATTCACAGCAAATCTGAATGCAAGTTCCTCAGCTCCCATTGGGCCAGATTCCACATATTCAAAAATACCACCTGGCAAAAAGAAAGAGAATAATCATCATTTTTACAAGAATAAACATAATTTTTATAAGATAAAGAAAATATCAGAAGTTTTCTGTACTTTTATATATGTGCATGTGCATTTGTGTGTGTGTGAGTGTGTGTATGCACGAGAGAGAGAGAGAGAGAGAGAGACAGAGAAAGAAAGAGAGACAGAGAGAGAGAGAGACTTAAGTACATGGAGTTTGTGCTTACTTTAAGAACTTTGGGATATTCTCTTTCAGCCACAGCCATATTGGTAAAATTGCCTTAGTATTGCTGCCAAAATTTAACATGATTTTGACTTTTTTTCTTTAGTTATTACTTATTTTAGGGCCTAGGTATAGAGAGGTCTTGACTTAAGTACTGAAATTTATCCCCCCCAAATTTATAAACAGTCCTAGAATAATCAGTCCTCTTCATTGATATATACTATAAAATTAAGCATAGAAAAAAAAATGTGTTAAATGTTGTCTCCATTCAGAAATCAAAATTCTCTTGCACAACTTTTTTTTTTTTTCTTTTTTGAGACAGAGTCTCTCAGTTGCCCAGGCTGGAGTGCAGAGGCGCAATCACAGCCCACTGCAGCCTTGACCTCCTTGGGCTCTGGTGATCCTCTCACCTCAGCCTCCCAAGTAGTCAAGATTACAGGCATGTGCCATCATGTCCAGCTAATTTTTGTATTTTTTGTATCCATAGTGAGGGTTTCACTACGTTGCGAGTCTCAGACTCCTGGGCTCAAGCGATCTGCCTGTCTTGGCCTCCCAAATTGTTCTGATTTACAGGAGTGAGCCTCCATGCCCGGTGGCATAGTTTTTATGGTATTTATTGTGTTAAAAGCCCAAATTGTTTGCAAATTTCAGCATCTTACTTGTGAGCAAAGAGAGTTAGCATTTTGCTAGTTGTTTTATTCTAAGTCCCTTTTAAGAAGACACTTGACATTTATGAAGGATGCCTCTCCAAAACAACGCAACTCCTTTAATCAATGAATAAAACTGTAGTGTATAATTTTGGCCATAAAATATAGAGTATAATTTTAAAATATGTCCCTTCAATCTGTGACCTTCTACCAGCTGTGTCTCATTCCAGTTCCCTCACTCTTGTCACAGCCTTCCTTCTCTCTAATATCACTGCTCTCTCATTAGCTGGGAGTGACCAAACTGAGGCTTTTGTCTCCGTAAGAATCCTTGTTGGTTTGGAGAATGAAATAAAACGTGGAGCACCTGATTCCTAACCCCTTCAACCTCTGTCCTTAGGAAACTAGTACTTTAAAAATGCAGAACATTTATCTCTATTCCTTTCAAATTTCACACCATGTACTCAGTACAGTCATTCATAAATTAGACTTTCTTGAATAAGCCTATTTATTCCACATCTAGCAATTCATGCCTCATCAAAGATATTTTGACAGATGAGTGTCAGGTGACTATACTATTAGCAAACTACCTATTATAAATTAGTAAGAAGTTATAACGTTGTAACAATCCCTCAAACTATGAGGAGTTAGGACTCAGAATAGACTAGAGGGGTGAGGCAAATTTATATTCAGGAAGAAGAGAAAAAATTATTATTTGATACCATATTCATTTGAAATATTTCTCTTATTCTGGATTTTAACCAATTTGATGGTGTAGTTACTAAAACAACCAACTTGTGAAATAGCACTCAATATATCTGAAGTCTTTGGCGACTTATGTTAAGCAAAAGGGTAATAATTATATGTGTCTAATGAGTATAAAGAACCAACCTAGATTCCTTCTGTGTATGTGGAGAACAGTGGTATTCTTCTTTACTCTTTACTCTTATATATAACATTTATTTGGAACTAGACTGGGGTTACATTCTGGCTTTGCCAGTGCCTTCTGTATAATTTTGGGCAGTTGCTTAAAACCTCAGTCTGAGCTGCCTCATCTCTTAAAAAAAGAATGACAAGGAGGCTACTGCATAGAATTGTAATAAAGAATAAATGTTAGCACATACAAAACAGAGTGGCTGTCACAGAGTAAGCACTCCACAAGTGTTTGAGGTCACAATGAACCTTCAAAGCCATCCAAAATAGCATTATTTTACAGGAATTACCCCTTTGGTCAAAGATAACAAAGCTATCAAGTGATAGAGCCACTAGCAGAATCTACTCATGATCTACTCATGCCTGACTTCAAAACCCTTTCCTGTTCCACTACAAACTAGTAGTTGTCTGCAAAATTTCAGTCAGGCAAAATACACAAAACTTCCTAAAATGTGAGGTAAGATGACTTAATAAGATGTAACTAAAAATGTAAGATCTTACATATGAAACAAAAATAATTGACTAATTGTAGGGTACTTGTTATATATATATATATATATGACATATTCTTTATATTCTATAAGTAGAATTAGTGGGCTCACACATATATACACACATTTAGTGGATAGATTCACTTGTGTATGTGTGTGTGTGAGAGAGAGAGAGTGAAAAAGACTCCTCTCTTAAAAATCTACAAAAAAAACAAAATGGCAGTCAAACCAATAGAAATATGAGTAGAGAATTTGAACAAGCGTTCCCCAAAACATAAATTGAAATGGACAATGTACATATAAAAAAGGTGATCAATTTCATGGTATTCTGGAGAATGAAAATTTAGACCACAACTCAAAACAATTGTATATACACCGCATGGCTAAAATGAAAAAGACAAATTGGCTCAATCTACATTGAAAGTTGAGTGTCTGAATCTTCTACCACTGAAAATATACAAACTCTGTGACAGAAATTTAACTCTGGGATAGCTGATAAACAGAAATCTATACATATGTTCATCAAAACACATCTGCAAGGATATTCATAACAGCATGGAAGACCTGCATCAATAAAGAACTACATGCAATAGCATGAGATGAATCTCACAAAAAAATGATTCAGTGAAAGAAGCCAGACACAAAAGAATACTGCTGTATTATTTCATTTTTCAAAAAGTTCAGAAAGTGATAGTGGTGGGAATAGTGGTAAGAAGAGAGCATGATGTGCTTTTGAGATGCTGGTGATGATCTGTTTTTTAATCTGAGTGTTTGGATACATATTACTGGAACTTTACTCGTATCGTGGGTGCACTTTACACAGATCATTCTTTAATAAAATTTTACTTTAAAAAACAATTGTATAAAAGTGCTAAGGCCATTCTAAGTTTGATAACACAAGCAGTAAAAATATTACTAAATGTAGCTTCAATATTTGAAAAACAACTATGCATCAAACGTAACTAAAGAAAAATATGAAAACATATGAAAGTATATTAATTAAATATAATACATTAAAGAGAACATTAATATATTCAATAAATAAAAGAACTAGCTACTAAAAACATTACTCCAGTAGAAAAATTTACAAAGAGCATAAGTAGATAATATTCATAAATAACAAATGCAAATAACCACTAAATGTAAGAAAATGCTCAAAAATAGGAAAAGGGAAAGGTTAATTGAAACAAGGAGATAGAATCTTTATGAATCAAATGTGTTGAAGTGTAAGAAAAAGTGCAATTGAATAGAAAAATAAATTGACACAAATTTTATTGAAATCCTTTTTCAAATCTATCAAGCTTTAAAAATATCACACACTTGAATGCACTAATTCTACTTATAGGATGTAACCTTAAGGAAAATGTCACTGATTTAGCTGCAAGGATGTTCACTTCTTTATTTATAAGAACACAATAATTCGAAATGTCCTAAGTATACAATGGTAAAAGAGTTTTTAGAGAAGCTATGGTAGATATAATAAAATACTATGTATTTAGTTATTTTTAAATTATTCTATAGAAGGTATTTGATGACAAAATGCTTTACAAGTAGTTATAATATGCCCTTATGCATAACAATGCATTAACCTTGGTTCATTTTAGATGATAGGCATTTGATTAATTTTGATTTTCTGATTTTTTGCTTATTTGTATAATTTAAATAGCTAACACTGTACATATGTCAATCTTGTTATTTAAAAAATGAATAAAATATTCACAGTGAAGCTAGAAATAGTAAAGAGTAGCAGAAAAACAGGACAGTAAAAGGAGAAAACAAAATTTCAGGGTGTTTGTGCCTTTGCTTCATTTATAATGAGAAAGACTTAACATATTTGTATGCAGAGGGAAAGAACCAATAGGAAGAGAAAGCTAAAAGGTAGAAAAGAGAAGGCATTAGTGATGGAGTCAGGTGTCTCAGGAGCAAGAGAGGATCAAATCCAAAGCATGGCAAATAGGCTAAGCCTAGGGGAGGAGGACACCTTATTCACTCCAGCAAGAAGCAATTGTCTGTAATCTGCAGATGTGGAGATGGGCAGGAAATCAAGGGCATATATATTTTGTGTATTTTCTTTGTAAAGTGAAATATAAGGCTCTATATATTTGATTCTCTGAGGAAGAAATCAGCCGTTTTTTATAATTTTAAAAGAACGCCTTTGATTTAAAAATTGCTATTATAAAATTGAATGGCAAATCATTTTTTCTATCTGTTCATGAACCTGCAAAAGGATAACTGTTTGCATGATTTTAAACAAGACATTTTTCTTTCCTATGACTTGAAAAAATAATATCCATTTTGCACTGGGAATCTTCTATAAAACTGTTTGTTCCTAGAATTACTCCTTTTATTATGAAGTGTCAGGATTGTATGTAGCGTTTCGTAAGCATGTGATCCATGAAGAGAGAATTGCTCTCCTAAGAGTTCATAAATCATGTTTGATGGATAAAATACATCTCGGAATAACAAAGGACACTTAAGACCTATATGATCTTAAAGAAGCATCTCAGTAATCAATAATTATGTGCTCTCTCTAGACTTACACCAAAATTCACCCAGTTTCACATTTTCAAGAATCTAGAGACTCCTATGTAGCTATCAACTAATTCCTTATTCTTCATACAACACAAGCAAAATGCACTGCTTTCTCATAGTTACCTTGAACTTTTCAGGTTCAAAAAATCATCTAAGATAATCATTCTCACAGCTTTATCATTGTTTTATTTCTTAATTCAGGAAGGGCCATCACATCTCACATAACCTCTATATCAAACCATAAAATGCCCGCAATTCTTTTTCCAAGGTTATATTAAAAGTTAACAGTTCTCATCACTATAAAAGGCTTGTTAAAGAAAAAAAATAATAAAGGAGAGGAGAATACCTTTCTTTTCCATGGGCGTAATTGCCCTCCTTCGTTTTGTAGATATAGGAAACCAAATGTCAAGGGATCCCTAGTTTACACAGAACACTCGGTGCTGAAACTTTTCACATCACAGTCTCTGACTCACAAAAGAACATCACTACTCAAGACTTGAAATAAAAGATTTATTAGTCAACTGCTAAAGCCTAGTCAATGCCTTTCTCTTTTAAATCAATTTTAACTACTACTGAAGAGTGTATGACTCATCAACCCACGACGGATGTACCAACCAATGTCACATCTAACCTCTGAGACTTTTCAAATAAGTCTTACTTTAAAGTGAGTACAATCTGTGTCTTATAGACTTTAATTTAATAAAGAAATTGATGTTCTAAATGGCACACCATCTGTTGTCCTCCCAAAAGATATGTTGATTTTCTCAATCACATGTTATACTAATCTTATTTTCTGTGTAAACAATTGCAAAAGGTATCCTCTCCATTTTAATTTTGTACAAATCATTATCTAAAGGACTAAATCATCAAGTTTCTTTAATTTTTATACAATAGAATGCCAAAGGACAATGTTACATTGGCCTTTTGCTATTAAATGACATGCCTTGGATATTAAAGGACATTAGGGAATTATTTTTTTCTCCTTAGGAAAAGTAATGATATAGTGGTTATACAAGAAAATATTCTGACTCTTAGGATATAAAGTCTTTAATTATGAAAGAAGTGTCATAAACACAAAACTGGAAAAATATTAGCAATTGTTTTATCAAAGTGCTTATGAGTGTTTATTATACTATTATTTGAACTTTTCTGTATGTTTAAAAATAAAAATAAAAATTTGGGGGTAAAAGAAAATGGACAAGAAGAAATAAAACCCCAACACTCATTTTGTTCTTAATGCATGTTTCTAACAGACCTCTCAAAATGACCATTACGTTAACCTGCAAATATTTACATGTACTATGCACTAAAATTGCACTATTACCCTGAATGTAAAACATGGAGTCTAAGAATCATACAATCAATAAATCATCTGGTCTACCCATCATTCAGATACATAGATTGCCTTTAATACTACACATTGGCCTCCAGGAATGACAAACTTATCATCTGAAGCAGTCCCTCACCTCTCTGGAGAGCTCCAGCACAAAGGTCTCCCATATTTTAATCCATCATCTGTTTTTCTAAAGTTTTTAATCGTATCTTTTTATTGGGATACATTTAAGCCCAACTTTCACATGATTATCTTCCAGAAACAGATTTCATCTTCCTACTGCATTTCTTACATCTAGCCTAACACTTTGAAATTGTTTAACTGTCTGTCACATGACTAATCTGATCCTTTCATTTTTCTAGGTTTTTTTTAATCTGAATACAGCCCTGTGTACCCACAGCTCAATGTGATACTCCAAGTGTATCCAAGCAAAGCAAATTATGAGTGACCAGCTCCATAAGCTAATATATTATAGATAAAATGAATAGTGGATTTTTTTAACAGTACAGTATCACACTGCTCATTCATCTTAAGCTTGTTTAAAAAGTTTATGTTTGTGATGTACTTTTTTAAAAAAATTTTTTACAAGTATCCCTGATTCATATCATATACTTACAGTTAATTTTCTAATTAAAACCACTTGGAGCCTAATTCTACCAGCAACTGTTATCATTAACTTATTCAACATCTAATGTATCAAGGCAACTTACTAATATTACAAAGGTATGTGAAATGTGTTTCTTTACCTTCTGCCTTTAGGTCATATTCAGTATTGCTTTTATATCTAAGTCAGTGGTAAAAATGATAAGCCAGAAAGAGTTGAAGACAAAGCAAAGCTTTAGACCATAACCTCATACATATCCCACTGGAGCCTGTCCCTAATGTTAAACTAGGTAATGGTCTTCTTAATTATTCTAGCTAACAGTTCATAGATTCCCATCATTTCCACAGGAATGTAACTGTAAACCTTTTCATATGCTTGACTAAGTCCAGATGTGCTATGTCTTCCACACCACAACAATGCATCTCCAGTGGATTTTTCATGGATACTTGCCCTTCCTCTAGCTTTTTTCTGTAGTGTATCTACTACAAAGTCATTTTTATAACATGAAACATTGATCTTATCATTCAACTTCCTAATATCTTTCAATGACTAATCCTTAAGCTTAATGCTATTTACAAAGTTTTTCATAATTTGTCTTCTACCTTTCTTTCCAACCTCTTACCACTCCCACTTCCCCAGTCATACAGCCATATTAAACCACTTACCTTTACCTGAATGAACCAAAATCAAATGCCTCCATTGCTTTCCAAACAGGGCTCATCTGCCCAGGTGCCCAACTTCTTCTTACTGACCTACCTACACACACACACACACACACACACACACACACACACACACACACATTAAAACATACATCTGTAAATTTATCTCTCATTGTGAGCTTTTGAAATAGTCACCTTTTCTGGGAAAACATTCCTTACCGGTCCTAACTGCACTGAACTAATTGTGTCTCTGCTTTATGTGCTCACAGTTCCAGACCCCTTTCATACATGATAACGCAAACTCCTGCAATTTGAAGTTAAAGAAATTTACATAAGTATGAAACATGTTTAAACCTAAGCTCAATCTCACTGAAGAATGAAAGTTACTAACAGTCAACATTTATTGAGATCATACACTATATCAGGCACTGTGTAAAGTATTTTACATACATTAATAAAAAGTCATCAAGAAGTTTATTTGACTCATGTTTTCTGTCTTTAATCTATTTCCATTTAAAAAAATTTATATTTTAAGTCTGAATATAATAATGATATTTAAGTTGTCCAAATTACTGAGTCTAAGATTTGTTTTCCTTCTTTATGCTTCAGTCCTGCAAGGTAGATTAATTCTTAGTCCATAGAACCTGCTTCACTGAGCTTATTGTATTCTTCTTTAGCAAGACCATGAAAGAGGTCTAGCATCTTTCAGTATCTCCCTAAGGTCAGTTACACAGCTGGCAAGTGAGGAATGCTGGATTAGGACACGGGGGAACTCAGTCCAGGCCCGGTCTTTTAATTGCCATTCTATATTGCTTCTTGCTGGGTAATATTGCCACTGTTTATCCTCAACTTCTGGCTATTTTCTCAATAACTTTTCTCTTTCTAAGTGGTAAATACTTTCAGTTTCTTTGAAGAAATTCTAAGAGTTTTATGTCCATATAAACTATGACTATAACAATTTGAAATTAATTTTGTGTGAAGTTGGTGAGTGCCTAAATGTATGCTGGTTAAAAAGCAAAAACAAAAACAAAACACATACACATGTGACCCATTGACACACCATGGAAAAATAAATAAGTAGGCAACAGCTTCCCAAAAGGTGATTATGCAGAAAGTATATAGTGTAATGTACTAATTTTCCAGGGGAGGAGGAGTGTCTGGTCTCCACTTCATGCTGAAAAATATCTCCCATCCTTCCTACTTGCTTTTCAGTCATTTGAGCCATGAAACAACAGACATTTTTAATTTAATAAAAATACTGACTCCAGTATTTTCAGCCTTATTTCTAGTGACAATAACTTTCTTCATTGTTGCTAAGTTATCTCATTAAAGCATACAAATTAGCACTTTGTCAATATTTCAGGTGAAATAAAAACTATACAAATATGTAACCAATGAAAATTTTGTCTACAGAATGTCCTGGAATTTTCGAAGTTCTAGCACTCTTTGCAGTTCTTCAACTAGAGAAGACGTTAGAGGTCCACTTGCATACATCTCCCTACATCTATCATATTCAATTCAGCTCAGGCTTGTCCTGGGCATTTGAAAAAAAGAAGTTGCTGATACAGTCCAGAATAAAGAATATGAGTTAGAAGTCAGTATATAAACTGAAATCAAGTGGCAGAAAATAGTGTGATAGCCCCATTAGACGAAGATTGGTTGTTTTCTGGTATGCAAATGTGCTTTCTTATTTTAAAAATAAATAAGCTTTTAAGTTGACAAAGTTTCTACACTTTCCAACATATTTTTCAGTAGTGGATGGAAAATAGGTGTTGATGTTTCTTTCTATAAATGGATCACTAAAATCCAAGGGAGGACCTCAAAATACACATGCAAATAATACTAATTTTAAAGTAGAGGCACTACACACTGAGAAGAAAATTGGGAAATGGCTACTTAAATGCTAGTAATTTATGACCTAGAAGTAATGCATACTGATTGGGAAGGCAGACACTTGAATACTATCAAGATATAAATAGAACTGATCAAACTGAGATAATAGGAAAGGCACTCACATAATCATCATATAAACAGTATAAATAACATTAACTATTTGAAGGTAAAAAGCATGTGCTTAATCATACTTATTTAAAAGAAAATAGGTCAACCAAATGAAAACAAAGGGCAAAAAGTGACTGGATGAGCAAGCCTCTTCACTCCCCAGACCTCCATTATCTCTTCTGCAAAATGAAGGGATCAGGTGAGATGATCTGAATATCAGAGATTTATAACACTTTAGTGATTCTAAAACTGCTTAAGAACTGCACAGTAAATTGTGGAGGAATACTGATTCTGAATTTCAGATGATCTCGTCAAATGCCAGTCTCTTGCAAATATGGAACACTTAACAATCTCTTTTGCAAAAAATACATTGATATGAGAAATCATCTGTCAAAATATTATGAAATTCAATCAATAAAATATATATGCAAATATGTTTTGAGTTTAGAAAGATGATTTAGATATCGTGAGGTTAAAATGAAAGTATTAAACATTCTAGAGTTTTAATCCAGAAATAGTAATTTAAAAGATGGCTAGCAAGTTAATATTTTATAAAAATGCAAATTAATGGTATTATTCATAAAGCAATCTACATATGTAATTTGATATTATATACAAAACAATATCTTTTATTTGGACTATAACTTTAAGATAGGTCCTTCATTTCTTCTTACCTATTTACTTTGCAGTTTCTTTAAATAACATTTTAATACTCTTAGGTGAAATATTTACTATTGTATAAAAATGTATATTTTTGCATGTTTATTATTTCATTTCGTTTTAAATGAAGGAGCAAAGAAGAGTAAAACAACTGTTTACTTCTACATTTTCTGGGAAAGTTTCTTGAAATTCTTAAAATTATTTTTGGTTTCCCCCTTTTAAAACTATAGTATTAATTGGACCTAAATTATCCTGAGATTGCTAAAATATTAACCGTCATATTACATTAATAACACCTCATCATCTCCTTCAGGAAGCCTACTTCTCCACAAATATCTATCAATTCCTCAGATAGATATCAAGCTCCCTCTCACACCATATTTCTCATTCCTTTTTTCTACTACTTCTGACAGCACCAATGGTATAACCTTCTATTACCATACATGGTTCCTCAGAAAACTCTTTGATGGCTTACTCTTCTTTGACTTATTGGACTTAACTTGGTGCCTCACATGTAGTGTGTTTTTAATAAATGTTTGGAGAATGTCACTAATACGGAGAAGAAATATGATAGTGTTTCATGTATGAAAACAAAATGAAGTTTTAAAGCCATACTTTCATATCAACATAACATTAAAATGTTGTAGAAATTGATCAAATGGCCATTATTTTCCTTTTGCAGGCAACTAAGAGAATCACGGGGATCACACTGTGTTCCTTCCAGAAATCCAGAAAGCCTCAGGTGTTTGCTAAAGCCTTTAGTTAATTACAAAATGACATGAGTTATTTTTGTAATTAGAACAGTCTATGGAATAGAAGATTATATAGCTAATGCTAATTAGAATTTATCTTAAAAATTCTTACTCTTTACAACTAGTTTCAACATACAATAATAGATTTTTTTTTCCTGTGAAATCGAAAAACTGAAAGAATCCAAAGTAGATATGGGAAGAAAATACTGTAGAAAATTGTCCAGGGAAAATGTAAATGTCTAAATAAAGAATTAAAGTTTAGTAACTTTTCTTTTCTAAACATCTAACTCAAAAACTGACTGTAGAAATTCGAATTGCAGATAATGTGGCTAATCCAGTAGAGATCTAATGGAGAAATAATGTACATATATACGAGTTTGCATGCAAATTGATGCATACCCACAAGGACTCATACAGAAGCAAAGTCTGAAGAAAGCTTTAAAAATCTGCTAGTTAATCCAGAGTGAAAGCAGACAAGAAAAAAATACAGTGGTGTGACACTGTCAAACAAAGCAGTAGGTCACTGACCAAAATGTTTACATTGACTTTGTGTAGACATAGCTTAAGCAAATGTCTCAAGATCAAATGAAATGACCCAACTGTAGACTATGGGGCATTGTGTGTTCAGGGTGGAGAGTGACACACACATACACACACATACACACACACACCATGAAAGATTGCCACTAAAAATGATAATACTCCTAAACATCCCCTGAGAAGTGAACTGTGTATCTATAATCAAGCAATGATTTTAAAGCATTTGTTCTAAAATTCATTAGTGAGAATTATTAGTCTATAACCTCTTGTGCATTTACTCCATGTTGAATGTGCAACTCTTAGCTGAGTGTAACACAGTAGGTGCTCAATAAGTGTTTTTTGCATTAATATAATTATAATGATATGCAGAGTCAAGGAATAATCTTTGAGCAAACAATGTTGTATATTCCTATTAGTAAGAAAGGCAAATTACATAGCTATTGAAGAATTAGACAAATTTTATTAGAAATTACATGTGTTCAAATACATCCATAGAAGAACTATTTTTAATTATGAAATACAATTGAAACAATCTAAATGTCCATCACCTGGGAGGCGGTTCAACAATAGCATTTTAAGCCACCAGAGGAATACTATGCAATCGTTAAAATGCATAGTTAAATTTATATTTATTGACATAGAAAAATATTCAGAATATATGACTAATAAAATAGGAAATGTTGTGTAGTGATTAAAGATAAGGGCTCTTGGAGCCAGTTAGCTTGGGTTCACAGTCCAGTTCAGCCTTTCTGCTGAGTGGCCTTAGGCAAATCACTTCTTTTTTTATCCTTCAGTTTTCTATTGAAACAAAATTGCTACATTATTTGTATAACCAAGTACTATCCAGTAATTTTAAGTAATTTTAAAGTGTTAAATAATTTCAAAATAATCTTTGAAAATGTCCTCTGCTTGCAGCCAAGCTGGTACTGGGAAAGACAATGATAATTCTCCTGAGAAAGGTAACCTTGCTTTGGTGAAGAGGGTTTGCATGGAATCAGAAGAATGGGCAAAGGTTCCTCTGCAAGGTGAGTTCATGACCTGCCCCTAGGTAGGGTCTTCACCTAATCATTCATTTTGGGAAAAGAATGATGAAAGTAACATTTATTTTATTAATTTTTACCCAAAGGCTCTGGGCTCCTTAATCCAAAATTTACCAAGAGCTTACATAGGTGACGCTGATTGCATACCAAAGAACTATTGTGAAATATGTCTTGCTAGCATGCGGTTATCCTGACATTATCAACTACATTAAATGGACACTTTTCTGTAGCTTCTAGAATGCTTAAACTACTAAACAAATTGCTGTAAAGGTTAACTTAATTGATTCCAAGAAAGACAAATAACTCCCTAGCTGGGAGCACCCAGGTGAGAACAATAAAAAGCAAGCTCTCTTTCTACCTGTGGTAAGTTAAAGAATAACACATTTCAGCAGCATTTTCAACCATTTGCATTTGCATAAAGCCACAGATCAGAAGAGTGACTTTTATTGCTTTACAATTCAAAAACCTACTCTCATTCACAGTTTCAGTTATTATAACAGATGTTCTGATCATCATTCCCAGGTCACCGTGTACAGTGTACATATTTACATAATTACAAGAGAAAAGAGGTTAAAACATTGTGCCTTATCCAATCCTGTCAAAATGAACCCATACAATGCTTCACACAGGGGAACAGCAAAAGAGTAAATGTAAGCACTATAAATATACATAAGCCACCACCGAAACTGTTTCCCAACCCAACTTTCAAAAATGGATTTCTCCCAATAGACATATAAGAGCCAACATATATCCTTATCTGCCTAGTGTGACCTAGTTGAAAGCAGCCTAGAGGCAGAGATGGAATTTCCACTACATTTGTAGAATGTCATGAATATGCATTTAGATTTTATCAGAGGACAGCAAATATTCCATATTCCTAATTTGAGTAAAAGCACCATTTGGTTTTCTTCTCACATACCTGTTTGTGACACAGAAAGCGTGGCACAAAGTACACCTCAGAGAAAAGCTAGAAAAGGTTATTTATGGACAGATTCATGCAATAAAGATACTGAGAAAATAGTACAAACTTAAAGCCATTTTTCCACTAATGCAGGAAAAGGCTTGGGATGTTATATACACTGACTGCATCTAAATCCACCTGAGTTTTCTCTGGTACCTCTTGTTTGCATTTTATATATTTAAGTGCTCATACAAATATAAGGTGTCTAAGCATAGTATACCATACTTACATGAATTCACAAGAAAAATTAAAAGTCATCTTACTTATAATAAGTGCTTAACAAGGAGGTGGCTCAGAGTCTGGGGTTCTAGTCCTGGTTCTGCTATTATTAGCCAATGGAACTTTAAGCAAGTTAGTTAAATGTTCTTGGCCTTGGTTTACCTAGCTGTGATCTGAAGAGCTTGAAGGACTCAAGAGAAAGAAGGCTCAGGATGTTCTATCGACCTAACTCCAGTGCCCAGCACAATGCTGAGCACATAAAAGATATTCAATGATTCCAATATTCATGGAAATGAATGAGGTCATTATTTAACAGATCAGGGAATAAAGGTACCCATAAGACCCTTGCCAATCTAATCTATCTATGACATTAGGTGATTAATTTTCATAACAAATGGTATGTTTAAAATTAAATCCTCTTTCTGAGAAGAATGTGTACTTTCTAAAATGGATAATCACAGTGTCTAGAAAGTAATATTACAGCACCACAACTTAAGTCCTCTGTCAGTCCAGTTTGAGTCATGTACCTGTCTGGAGGAAGCAAAGTTAATATAATGACTTAGCTGAGTCATCCAGTGAGAGCCCAGTAATATGGGCAAAGTTGGAGACCTCATCTGTGATCAAATTTCCACTGGTGGTGACTTAATTAACCATTGACCTTGCACTGAACAGCAAAAATCATAACTATGGATTTCTGTCAGCCTACTGCCTTTCTTGTTAATGCCACATCTTATCCAAGAAAAGGAAGTGAGCTCTACTTTCTAGAAGCAGAAAATGTATTTGAAATAATCCAGTAATTATATTTCTAGCCTGTGATATTATTATGTTAATCAGTTGCTCTCTACAAAGTAATTCTCTATGGCTTTTATTCAAGGTTACAGAAAAAACGATTAAAAAGAAATAACACTGATTTGAACCTCTACCAAGGTAATCACTGAAGGTATATAGTCACCTTCTAAATATCTACATAAAAGCAAAAAATGTAGTTAAAATGTTTTCTTGTTTTTTTGCTTTTCAAGACGGAGTTTCACTCTTGTTACCTAGGCTGGAGTGCAATGGTACCACCTCAGCTCACTGCCACCTCCACCTCCTGGGTCAAGGGTAAAGATTTTTAAAATCACATCCAACATGTAGCAATTTAAATATAATTTTTTAAGCTTTATTTGTATTTTAAATACCTGCGTTAACATAGATAGATATTGGAAAGAAGATGAAGAAAAAAAGGAAAGAAAAAGGAAGAGAAGGAGGAAAGGAAGAAAGAGAATACAGAAAGAACTAACGAATCCAATGCACTTGGTAATTAAGTTTCCATAAGCATGCATGGATTCACCACTGGGAAAGGAAAGTATGAGTATTGATCCATTTTTCAGATGAGTAATCAAGTCTCACTCAGAGACATTAAGTGACTTGTTTAAGATCACACAGCAGGGATGCAATATAGCCAGGACTTAAACTCAGGCCTTCTGAATATAAGCATCAAGCCTTTCCTTTGTATTTCAGCCACAACATATGCATTGTGTTGAGAGGTGGTAAAAAATAGAAATAGATTTAAAGAATGAAAATGGTAACAATTTATCTGTCATAGAATGATATCCAGCCAAAAGAGAGGTGTCAAAATTAATGAAATTGTTTCATCCACTAATTATGTAAGAGTCCAAAAATCATTAGCAAAGGTAAATCTTTCCCATTTTACTGTATTGTTCTTGTTGTTTCTCCAAATTTCTATGCCTATGTTAAATTTGAAGATTCAAGCTACTTGCTGGTTTGGGGACTTATTTTTAATTGTACCTAAAAAAGGAAGCCAGTCAATATTATGTTTTAAATGTTACTTATTACTACAAAGAAATTAAGGTATCATATCTTGCTTAGCAAAGAGCAGAAAAAAATGTTCATCATCAAATAGGTCATTACATATCTAAATAAATTATTGGCTTTTTAAACTATCATTATGTGGATAATTAACCAATCTTCTTGTCTTCTAACAGCCCTTCAAATAGTATAGTTTATCATCCTCGGCTCTGAAACTTCCCTGTGGCCATTGATTAAAATGAATAAAATGAGTGTTACAAAATGTAGAAAATGTCTATTTTTCTCAAAGGCAATATTTACTTCTGCTAAATTCCAACAGCACTTAAAGCAATGCCATTCATCACTTAATTATACATTGTCTTGCTTTATTCTTTATTTCTGTCATAGTTTCGTGTGTATTAAATTAGGCTCCCAATCTCATGACTGCAGGAGGGTAAATGGAAGATGCCTAAAATTTTTAAAATTGATTTACTGTTGGCTGTCAATATCATCCATTGGATATATCTATATACATGCGGCTGGTGTTATATTATAATTATATATTACATATTATATTTTTTATTTTTAAATACTTTAATTTTAGGAACAGAGAGAATTTAAGCAGAGTTTTCAAATGGTATTAATGTTTTAATGAGAAACAAGGGTTTCAATCTGCTTTTTAATTTTCTGGGATAATTTGTAACCAACCTTTTCTACTCCTAACAAAGATAAATCCTTGAAAGAATTTTAATTTTTGTACAGAGCTAGTATAATATATATTTTCAGAGAAATTATAAGGAAAACCTTTTTTTACTTTATATGAGTATTATCAAAGTAATTATTATACTTTATATTTACATGTTATATGGGCACAGTATCCCCTCAACACTAAAATCTACTCTGAATACAAACTACAGTTGTAAACCCTAGAAAAAAAAAAAAATTCATGCATGCAATTTTTTTTTCTTATTCTTAGCAATTATAAAAGTAATTATGAACAAGATTGCTGACCAGATGTGTGAAATTCCTGGTTGTTAAAGCCCCAGCTCATAGCCTCTTCTTTAATGAAATATGTCACACAATACATAGTTCTCTAATATCATTTAACCTATAAATTGTGCTTCTGACCCTTTCATCACTCAAACAGAGAATACAAAGAATAGAATTCATTATAAATTCATGGAGCTTCTAAAACATGAAAAGATACTGGTTATAATTCATTCATGAGTTATTTTCAGTTTATGAAGAAAGGTCTTGCCAAAAGAGAGTAAAAAAGCAAACGCATGTTAAATCATACAATTATTTTCAGATTTTGCGAAGAGTGACCTTTAAGTTTTTTCACAAATCACTTTAGCCCCAGTCTCACTCCATTCTTAAAATTAAGTAACTCTTCTTTCTCATCACATGAACTTCAGTATCCCAACCAAAATTCTTGCTTTCCAAATTGCAGTTACTTATTCCTCTCTCCTCCAATGATCTACAGGACCCTGTCTTATCTACCAGCTCATATTTCTATCCTCTTTCTTCAGTCATCTAACAAAATTCTCACCTCCTTCTAAGGTAGTCGTGATTAAGTTACGTAAATTAACTGCATATCCCATTTGGCTTGATGTCAACATAAGGGAACTTGTGAAATTCTACTGTATTTAGTTGATAATGTGGGTGTATATGTTGATCATTCACTCTCTTAGGTCTATTTTACATCCAGTGTTTTCAGGTATATGATAAGATCTTTAAGATTAGTGATTTCGTCATTGATTTGACTTATGTCTGTTTAAAGGAATATTATATATTAAAATAATAATTTGGACACCCAAAAGGCAAACTAAGGCAACAATAGAATGCATTCAACAAGAAGTAGGTTGAGCACTTCAGTAAGACCCTGCTATAAGAAAGTAGAAGATATAGAGAAGACAGAGATGACAATCTTGTTCTGTAAAGTAATTCTGTTGGATTAGAGCTATGACTAACATGATGCAAATCACTCAATCATTCAAATAAAAGATGACTCCATATTATATTGAACACTGTCTCTTGGGAGAAATGTGAAAGCGGGATTGTTTCTTTCTATACTGATTCTAGTTAAACACTATTTACTGGCTTTTTATTTTATACTAGAGTTATATAACATAACAAGGAAGGGTGCAGGTACAAAAGTATTCTAAGTTGCTTGACTCCAATCCAGGCACTGAAACATAGACCTTCTGCAAGTCGTCTAACCAATGAACTCAAAGTCTTCATTTGTAAAATGTAGAGAGATACACTGTATAATCAATAAATTACCCTCCATTTCTTAAAAAAAAAAAAAAAATCATTCATTTATTTTCTCCCTCTGATAATCAGTATAATTCAAATTTTTAAATGTAAGAAATATGAAATAATTTCTGCTTAAGAGGTATTATCTAGTATCTTAGACTATTAGGAAAAGAAGAATTGTTTTTCTGTTCAGGAAGGTAAAACCCTATTTACTGTATATACACAATGAAAGTGCAAAACATACTCTAAGACCAACCACATGCTTGGTCATAAAGCAAGTCTCAATAAATTTGAAAAAAAATTGGAATTATACCAACCATACTCTCAGACCACAGTGGAATAAAAATAGAAATCAACACCAAGACGATCTCCTGAAACCACAGAATTACATGGAAATTAAACAACTACAACTTGTTCCTGAATGACTTTTGCATACAAAACAAGAAAATTAAGGCAGAGGCCAAAATATTCTTTGAAATAAATGGAAAGAGATACACAACATATATCAAAATCTCTGGATGCAGAAAAACAGAGTTAAGAGTAAAGTTTATGGTGCTAAACACCTACCTCAAAATGTTAGAAAGATCTCAAATAAACAATTTAATATCACACCTAGGGATAACAGAAAAACAAGAACTAGCCTAAGCTAGCAGAAGAAAAGAAATAACCATAATTAGATAGGAACTGAATAAAATTAAGACCCAAAGCCCATACACAAAAATCAATAAAACCAAAAGTTGGTCCCTTGAAAAGATACACGACCAATAGATTGCTAGCTAGATTAATCAAGAAAAAAAGAGAAGCTCCAAATAAGCACAATCAGAAATGTCAAAGGGGGCATTACAACCAACCCCACAGAAATACAAAAGATCCTCAGAGACTATTATGAACACCTCTATGCCTACAAACTAGAAAATCTATAGGAAATGGATAAATTCCTGAAAACACACAACCTCTCAAGATGGAATCAGGAAGAAACTGAAACCCTGAACAGATCAATATTGAGTTCTGAAATTCAATCAGTAACAACAACTACGAATTTAAAACTCCACAGACCAGATGGCTTTATAGTCAAATTCTACCAGCTGTAAAAAGAAGGGCTGGTACCAATTCTACCAGAACTATTCCAAAGCATCCAGAAGGAGGGATGCCTCCATAACTTACTCTGTGAAGCCAGGATCATTCTACTACCAAAACCTAGCAGAAGCACAACAAAAGGAGCAAAATTACAGCCTAATATCCCTGGTGAACATAGACACAAAAATCTTCAGCAAAATACTAGCAAACTGAATCCTTTAGTACATCAAAAAGTTAATTCACCATGCTCAAGTAAGGTTCATTCCTGAGACACAAGGTTGGTTCAACATATGCAAATCAATAAATATGATTCACCATATAAAAAGATTTAAAAACAAAAACCATGTGATCATCTCAACAGACACAGAGAAACCATTTGATAAAATCCAACGTCCCTTCATCATAAACAAACAAACAAAAAACTCAACAAACTAGGCATCAGAGGAACATATTTCAAAATAATAAGAGCTGTCTATGACAAACACACAGCCAACATCGTACCAAATGGGCAAAAGTTTGAACCATTCCCCATAAGAACTGAAGAAGACCAGCTTGCCCACTCTCATCACTCCTATTCAACACAGTGCTGGCTGTGGCTAGGCCAGTACTGTAAGTCCTAGCCAGAGCAATCAGGCAAGAGAAATAAATAAAAGGAATTCAAATCAGAAAAGAAGAAATCAAACTATCTCCCTTCACTGATGATATGATTCTATGTCTAGAACACCCTAAAGACTTCACCAAAGGGCTCCTGTAACTGATAAACAATGTCAGTGAAGTATCAGGATATAAAACCAATTACAAAAATCAGTAACATTTTACACACCAATAATGTTCAAACTGAGAGCCAAGTCAAGAATGCAATCCCATTTACAATTAGCTTCAAAAAAAATCCACAAAGAAACAAAAACCTTGAACTACATCTAACCAACAGGGTGAACGTTCTCTACAAGAAGAACTATGAAACACTGTGTAAAGAAAGCATAGGTGACACAAACCAATAGAAAAACATTCCAAGCTCATGGATTGAAAGAACCAATATTGCTAAAATGGTCATACTGCCCAAAGCAAGTTACAGATTCAGTGCTATTCCTTTCAAACTACCAATGCCATTTTTTACAGAATTAGAAGAAAATTATTCTTAATTTCATATGGAACAAAAAAAAAATAGCCCCAAAAGCTAAAGCAATCCTAAGAAAAAGAACAAAGCCAGGATCATTACATTATCTGACTTCAATCTATACTATAAGGCTACAATAACCAAAAGAGCATGGTACTAAAACAAAATCAGCCCACATGGACCAGTGGAAAAGAATGGAGAACCCAGAAATAAAGCTGCATACCTACAGCTATCTGATCTTCAACAAAGTTGACAAAAATAAGCAATGAAAAAAAGGACTCCCTATTCAATCAGTGGTGTTGGGATAGCTGGCTAGCTATATGAAGAATGAAACTAGATTCCTACCTTTAACCATACACAAAAATTAACTCAAGACAGATTAAAGATTTAAATGTAAGACCTTAAACTTTAAGAATCCTAGTAGAAAACCTAGGAAACATCATTCTGGACATTGGTCTTGAGAAAGAACTTATGACTAGGTCATCAAAAACAATGTCAACAAAAACAAAAATTTACAGGTGAGACTTAATTAAGGAGCTTCTGCACAGCACAAGGAACTATCAACAGAGTGGACAGACAACCTACAGAATAGAAGAAAAGAATCACAAAATATGCATTTTACAAAGTTCTAATTCCAAAATCTATAAGAAGCCTAAACAATTGAACAAGCAAAAAACAACTCCATTAAAAACTGTTCAAAAAAATAATTTTCAAAAGAAGACATACGTGCAGCCAACAAGCATATGAAAAAAAGCTCAATATCACTGATCATTAGAGAAATACAAATCAAAACAACAATGAGATACCATCTCACACCAGCCAGAATGGCTATTATTTTAAAGTCAAAAAAAGTATAGATGCTAGCAAGGTCGCAGAGAAAAGGGAATGCTTATACGCTGTTGGGAATATAAATTAGTTCAGGCATTGTGGAAAATAGTTCAGAGATTTCTCAAAAAACTTAAAACACAAGTATCATTTGACCCAGCAAGCCCATTACTGGGTATATATCCAAAAGAAAAGATAATTCTACCATGAAGATACATGCACTCGTCTGTTCATTGGAGTACTATTCATCACAGCAAAGACAGGGAATTAACCAAGGTACCCATCAACAGGGGACTGGATCAAGAAATATAATACAGGTACATCATGGAATACTCTGTAGCCACAAAAAAGAAAAAAATGGTATCCTTTGCAGCAGCATGGATGCAGCTAGAGACCATTATCTTGAAAAAATTAATGCAGAAACTGAAAACCCAATTCCACATATTTTCACTTATAAGTGGGTGCTAAATATTGGGTACTCATGGACACAAATATGGAAGCAATAGACACTGGGGGCTACTAGAGTGGGGATGGAGGGAGGGAAGGGGACAAGGGTTGAAAAACTAACTGTTGGATACTATGCTCACTATCTGGGTGATGAAATCATTAATATCCCAAACCTCAGCATCAGACAATATAGCCATGTACAAACATACACATGTACTCTCGAATCTAAAATAAAAATTAAAATTATTTTTAAATTATAACATTTAATGCTGAAAAATAGTGAATTGAGCCCTAAAAAATAAAATTATGATGATCACTTTCCACAGGAAAGAGAAAACTAACTGACCAAAATGAGGATATAATAGCCTCTGGTGTCTAAAAAAAAAAAACTGCTACTTGCTTTCTTTAGCTAGGAAGAAATAATTTTACTTCAATTGCTGACTACTGAATTCCTTGTAGTGGTCCTATTTGTCTCTGTTTAGTGAAAGTCATTGTAGAATACTTTGTTTTTTCTTTTGGTTTTCCTTTTCCTTTGTTTGAATTTTTTTCTGTCTTTCTTTCTTTCTTTCTTTCTTTTTTTTTTTTTTATTAAGGAAGAGAACCCTGAAGCAAGACAATAATGTAAAATAATATTTAGTGAGAGCTTTCTACCACACCACGCTTTTCTAAATGCTTTACATTCACCAATTCATTACAAGCTTGCAAAAAATAAAAATAAAAACGTAAGTGGGGAAGAGAAAAGTTAAGTTTTCTAAGATTACAAACCTAATAAAGTAGAGGAGGACTTGTGCCAGTAAAGTCTCACTCTGAAGCACACATCTTTAAATACGGACCTGGCGTTGCCTGCAGGATGAGGTGAGACAAAGGAAAGACAAACTGTTCTGGTAACAACGTTTTAAAGGAGGTTGTAGACAAGGGCAAATGAACTAGGAAGAAGATCGAAAAGGGGGTATTGGAGTGATTAGCTAGCTCAGCAACAAGCCAGGTTTATATACAAGCAAGAGAGAATACAAGTGAAAATGCAGGAGGAAAGAGAGAATTATCCAAATGACTTTTAAAAATAGAAAGGCTTACTATTCAGTTCAGTTGAAAAGTTACTAAACATTTTCTAGCCATACAATCACTCAGTACATTCTGTCATAACTGATGTCTTTGTGTGGGTGGTATTTGGGATAATCAAGGACTAGAGATTTTGTTCATATTTAGGGTGATGTCATAACAGCTGCCCGACCAGACTGAGATGAGAGAATTCAGAGAAAGCAACTATAGCCAGAGGTGACTCAGTAAAATACCACCCCAACCCAGGACAGAATCCTCAAAGATGTTGAAAAGGGCTGAGTGGCCCCAGTGACATCTTGGTTATACTTCAATGCTGTCTTTTTAACAACTCCTCTACTAAAAACAGAGAACATCCTTGCTCTGAAATGGAAGAAAGAGTGATGCCAGAGGCACAGGATATGTACAGGAATCCTGCAGGAAACCAAATGGGCTCTGAAAGCTTCACATTAACTTTGTTTAAAACTGAAGTAGTTCTAAATTAATTCATTTGACAAATTAGTATTCAGAATCTTCTTTGTGTTAGAGACTAGAGCATTGAACAAAACAGACAAAAATTCCTGTGCTCATGAGGTTTACATTTCAATGGGCTTAAATTCTGATTCAGTATTAACTACTAACGACCTTAAATTATGGTGAACCACACCCTGTCTTTTCAGTATACACTAAAATCAACACAAAACTTCAGTTCAGATAGGGATTTATTTAAATTTACATAAATACTTTAAAAATTATTTCAACTTTTATTTAGATTCAGGGAGTCCCTTTGTAGGCTTGTTACAAGGGTATATTGTATGATGTTGAGGTCTGGGGTACAAATGATTCTGTCACCCAGTTAGTAAGCATAGTACCTAAGAGTTTTTCAACCTTTGTTCCCCTTCTCTCTCCTCCCCTCTATTAATGTCTATTGTTCCCAAATTTATGTTCATGTGTACCCAATATTTAGCATCCACTTATAAGTGAGAACATGTGGTATTTGGTTTTCTCTGTGAATTCACTTAGGATAATGACCTCCAGCTGCATCCATGTTGCTGCAAGGGACATAATTTTGTTCTTTTCTATGGCTGCATAGTATTCTATGTTGTATATGTACCATATTTTCTTTCTCCAACCTACCATTATTGGGCACCTAGGTTGATTCCATGTCTTTGCTATTGTGAATACTGCTGTGATTAACATAAAACTTCTTGTTTCTTTTTGGAGGATTAATTTACTTTCCTTTGGGCATATAGCCTGTAACGCGATTGGTTATTCAAATGGTAGTTCTATTTTTAGTTCTACATAAAGACATTTTAAAAAAGAGTTATCTACTTTGGCTATACTGCTCCAGGGATCACTGCATTTTTATTGAAGAAAAGTCGTCCTGGGTTCCAGAAAAGCTTTAATTGCTGCTTCCATTTCTTTCTCCATGCAGTTAAAACATTGCCTCTATTTAAGGGTTTTTATGATTACTTTTCTGAGAAAGTAGCCAAAAGTAAATGAGGTGCTACTAATTATCTCTAATCTAAATCTAGAGTATCACAAAGCCCACTTCCCATAGACACCAAATTCTAAATTTCATTCACTCACCCCTTAAGAAAGAGTTTATGCTCCCCATTTTGACTATCTCTTCATTCTTCCTATCATCTATTAAAATGTAGAAGACATTACCAACCATACAATACAGAGTTGTGATCTCACAGGATAACATAAATTAGAAGACCTAGCAATGCTAGACCCTAGTTAAAAAAGAAAAACATACTGATACTTCTTAGAAGTTAAGCCTCTCAGGTAAAAAGGTAAATTTCTAGATGATAGTTGTTAGCAAAGATATAAATAATGAAAAAGTTAGTTGAATCTTGTGTGACACCATTCATTTATTTTGCCTGAGAGAAAAAAAAAAAAAAAAAGGACACAGCAAGAAAAAAATAAATAAAAAGGATTAGTTTAAGAACAATTCTGCAAGGGTCAGTTGACCACTGAGAACGTCTTGGTGGCATGATAACTCAAAGCCCTTGTGAAAATATGAATGTACAAAATCAGTTTAAAGTTTGAAATTGTTTGCTATGTGATTCATGAGACTAGAATTCCCGGAGACCCTCACACTTTTAGTAGAAGAAATTTTCCTCACAACATGCATGCCTTCATGGATTTGCAGTTGAAATTTAAAAAAGAAAAAAAAAACAATTAATGAATTATATTTAGCTGAATACCAGGGCAGAGGTAAAGAAAAGGGTATAAAACACATAGGAAGAAAACACTGCTATAGAAGAAAATCAGAACCACAGGTGACCAAGAAAATATAAGGCCCATAAAAACTGGGTCTATGACAGACTGATCTTAAGCAGATTCAAGGAGTTGGAGACTCCAGATGACTTCTAGCATGTTTATG
Source organism: Chlorocebus sabaeus (assembly GCF_047675955.1). Classification (NCBI taxonomy): domain Eukaryota; kingdom Metazoa; phylum Chordata; class Mammalia; order Primates; family Cercopithecidae; genus Chlorocebus; species Chlorocebus sabaeus. Next base: position 25,825,585 of record NC_132916.1, on the reverse strand, counting down.
TGTACAGAAAAAAAAAAAATATATATATATACACACACACACACACACACGCATATAAATACTTATATGTGTATATAGATAGGTGTTTATATATATGTCTGTGTATGTATACACGTGTGTGTGTGTGTGTGTGTGTATATATATAATCCCAATTCTTACATTCAGGAAAGTCATAGGACCGTGCTAATATGGCTTATTTCTAACTGCATAGAATCTAGCATCATCTGGATGGAATGTCAGCAATCTATGGCCCTTAGGCCAAACTTGACCAGCTGTCTGTTTTTATAAATAAAGATTTATTGAAACACAACCACACTCATTGCCTTGTATATTGTCTAAGACTACTCTTGTGCATTTACAAAGCAGAGTAGAATAGTTGCAACAAACCATATACACCCAAATTCTGAAAGTCTGTAACAACCTGGTCCTTCACAGACAGTTTGCTAACTGATCTGTACATCACTCCCCTCCTTCCGTCTCTCCCACCTTTCTTCTCTCCCTGTTTTCCTCCCTTTCTCCTTCCATTTCTTCCCTTCTTCCTTTTTATTCCTTTTTGTTTTCATGTTTTTGACTGGTCATCATATTGTCAAAAGTGGTTATTCTAAACTTTTTAGAATTTTAAAATGTATTGAAAAGTCTATGAATGCCTACTTGAAGTTTCTCTGTACCTTCACCTCCCTCTTTTATTCATTTGTATATTCCAAAGCTTAGCCACCCACATTTGCCCTGATATAAGAGCTTCCAGACTTTGCTATCTTGCCACATGCTTATTTGTCTAAAATTTTTCTCTATTCTCCCTTAAAAACATAAAAGTATAAAACAACATAAGAAAAAAAGAGAAAAAAAAACACATAAAGACGTCTCTCCAATTCTGATTCCCTGTAATTCACCGCCCTATCTGCCTTCACCCATGCTTTTAAACTACAAATATTTCTTTAAACATAACTCATATGTCACTGCCTCCACTTTGTTACCACCCACTTACACTATAAATTCCTCCAACTTGACTTTGCCTTGCTACTCCACTGAATTTTACTTAGAAGCTACCAAGAGCCAACTCATCACCAATTTTGTTTTGTTCCTCATTAAGTTCTTTTTGGTGAGAGATTTTGTTATATCTTTATTGAAACTCTATTCTCATTTTGTTTCTGAGACTAAAAATTCCACTAGTATTCAAGTAGAATACAACTTTTTCTCAAACATATGCTATATATTTCCTTGCCTTAAAGTCATTTTGTGGTTGTGCTTTCTTTGAAAAACTATGCTTTTTGTGTGGCACAAGCACTTTCTACTGCAAGTTGTGATATAATACATCCATCAAATGTAACTCCAGGACGATACGAAAATGTCTTCTTTATTCACTGTTGTGTCTCCAGCATCAGTTACACGTTAAATACTAAACAACAATGGAATAGACGTATTTACTATCTGAAAGAGAATTCAGAGATCATCTATTCCAACCCCATTTACGTTCCCATGTTGAGAAAATAATTTACTGACAAAGCTGGCACACTCAAGCCTGTTCCAGTGCTTGCTTCAACATTTTAATGCTACCTCTATTACATTACTAAATTGTCATGGAATGTTTTCCTTTTCAAGGTATCTTAAGAAAAGTAATAACTCATTTAATTAATAAACTCACTTATTATTTGTAGATTATCAGGAATTGTGAATTTAAATGTTTTAGCCCCAACACCTGACATTTCATAACACACTTTTTGTTTTTTACATATGCTTTTATTTCTTACAAGATTTTGTTCATGTGATGTAAGTATCCCTGGATATGCATACATTTTTCATGGGGAGGCATATTCATTTTAGAGAAATACTTATAGCACAATCTATCTGAAAATTCTGTAAAATTTTCCAGTAGCATGAGAAAAAAGAAATATTCCCCAGATGTGATATTATACCTAAAGTAACACATGAAGCTGTCATCTGTTCAAAAACTAAACCTTGCTCATTGGGAAGTAAAAAATGAAATAGTCAACTTTAATATTACTTGGAGTCATCTTTTGGCAGCGTAATCTATAACACCTAATTTTATGAGTTTGTATTGCCTCAAATATGAGCTCCCACACATCCCACTAAAATCTGTTGACTGCCTTTCTATTTTAGCCTCTGTAAAAATAGAAATAAACTCTGTAGCTTGAAGAAGTTTATAATATTGTGAGAGAGGAATAATAGCATTAAGCAGCTGGGCTTTAGTTTTCACATCTAAAAATGGAGATAAAATTCCTGTCCTGCCTAGCTCATGGTATGTTTGAAAGAGTCAGAGGAACAGTGAAAACACTCTGTAAAATATAAATAACTACAGAAATTTTAATTATTATTATTATTATGCTTATTACATGACAGCAAATTATTAAAGATCAGAATATTTGAAAGTAGTGAAGCCTTTGGGAGAAATCAACTTAGAGCAGAGAGTTAGGGAAATCTTTATGAAGGAAGTTGCTTCTATTCCCATCATCACCTCCATCACTTTATATCCAGACCAGAAATTACCTATCACTGATCTACTGCCCCCAGTTACTTCCTATTCTAAATCTACTATGCCAACACCAAACCAAGTTCTTACTTAGATCTTCACAATCATTGTATCAAACACCTTCAAACACCCATAGGATGCCAGAAGCAATCTAAATTCCTCATTTGGAAGTATCTCAGTCTTATCTCCAACTGTTCAGTTTCTCTAACTCTCCACTCCAGCTAAATTCCTGCAGCAACAATTGCCTATATCATTAATTTGGTAATTTGTTTTTATTTGTTCCAGCAAAGAATTAATGTGGCTCATTTGACAATTAATCATGTAATGTAATTCCTTATAGCATCTGTTCTGCTGTTGCATCAAGCTGTTACTTATATTATCATTTCCTTTATACAGTTTCCATTTTCTTATCTCTCAATGAGACATCAATGGCCATTAAAAATTAACAGTGTTTTAATCTTCCACTTGTTTCCACACCCAAACCCCCCAAAGTCATGCATATAATTTTGCTTCAATTCAATCTTAGAAGTTTATTGAACAATTCTGCAAAGCCCCAGTCTTTCCTGCTAAAGATGATAGACATAGTGCTTGTCTGTGAAAAGCAATATATATATACGTATATTGCTTTTATATATACTAATATCTCATATATAGATATATATCAGATATAACAGATATATTACTATCTTATATATATCTCATATATCTCATATGATATATATATATCTCATGTATCTCATATATAAGATATTTCATATATATGAGATATATGATACATATATGAGATATTAGTATTTCTATCCCATGTCTTCCAGATCCGCTTTCAACACTGAAGAATATATTCCTTCAGCTGATGGAAATGTTGTCAGCTGGTCTTCCCAGGAATTGCCTCAGCTGAAGTTTCTTATCCAAATCATAACTCTTTCCTAGGTAACTCACATCTAATAACTGATCAGTGCCAGTATGGCAGGATTTAAGGACACAGATCCATCACCCCTACTTGTGACAACTATGAAGGGGTCATCACAGCTTGGGAGCATTCCCTTTGCCCAATCCTGCTTTTTTTCGTTTTCCCTACAGAAATTCCTGCACACTAATATCTACTTCATAGTCTGCTTTCCAATTGTGTTAGTCGTTTCTTCCACTGCTATAAATAGCTGAGGCTTGGTAATTTATAAAGAAAATGTTTAATTTTGGCTCATGGTTCTGCAGGCTGTACAGGAAGCATGGTGCTGGCATCTGCTCCTAGTGAGGGCATTAGGAAGCTTTCAATCATGGCAGAAGGCAAAGAGGGAGCAAGAAAGAGACTGAGGGGAGACCTTAGACTTTTAAACATCTCAGATGAATTAACTGAGCAAGAATTCATTCACCAGCAAGGAGATGGCACTAAGTCATTCATGAGGAATCTGCCTCCACGATCCAATACCTCTCACCAGGCTCCGCCTCCAACATTGGGGATTACATTTCAACATGAGATTTGGAGGAGAAACACATCCAAACCGTATCACTAATGAATATAATTTCTGACTAAAAATAGAAACACAAAGCCCATTGCATTTACCTTTTTCACTTGACTCCCAGAAACTCTTAGCTAAACCTTAAACTCAATTAAGGTTAATTGCTATTCTGTTTGCTTTATAGTCATTTCCTCACCATACTTCATTATTTATTTCACTGTTAATATGTTAACAGTACATTTCTTATTGTTAACATCACTGTTAATCCACTTCTTATATTTTAATATGTGACTATTATGTACTGTTCTTATCAAAATCAGTTTTAAAACATTTTTTAAATATGCAAAAATAAAAAATAGTCTTGAGAGAAGAAAATGAGAGAAAAAATAACTTCTCCACAAAGAAGTATAAAATTCCACAAAGGTTTATGGTTTAATATTTAGTTGGAAACATGAGAAATACTTCAATAAGTTGATTTGAGATGGCTCTTGAGATATGATTTGGCAGATAGAGATAAAGAGTTGTAGATAATCTGCATTTGGGGAGGGTAGATAAGCTTGGAAGAATCATGAACTGAGCTAGACCATAAAGGATGATTGACATTAGAAGAGCAAAAAAACGAGAGAAATACTAAGTGGAAATTATAGTAAATCCAAGTTACAAAGGTAGAAATGACCATTATGTAGACTTATGTGGAAAAGTTAAAAAAAAAAAAAAAAAAGAACAAAAAAGATTCACCATTGCTTCTGAAATCAATGTTGCATCTAGAAAGCCAGAACCTTTCTGTGGATTCTGAAAAATACGTTAATTTAAAAATGCAGGTCAGAAAAACGCCATATATATAATACATAAATATTATGTATAAGTCCTTATTATTTTAACAGGTGCACAAAAGCATCCTCTTTATTTCATAGAAAAGGATGATATTTTATTTTTCTGCATAGGGAGGTTTCTGCCTTCCTACCAACTTCTTACATGGTCCATGTGTCAGTCAGGGTCCAGAGAAGAGACACAAACCACACAAATAATTCAAGCAGGAGAAATAAAATTTCATGTAAAGAGAATTATTAACTAGTAAAAGATAATTAATGTCTAAAATGAATTTTTAAAAATATAAAAAATATAGGCATTGCAGATTTAGGGAGAATATTCTACCTTAGGATTAAGTGAGAAAACCCAAAGAAGGGACCAAATTGTAAGCTCTCTCATCCCTCTTCCACAAAGATGATATTAAGATCTCATTAGGAAGAGTATGACTACAGCACAAAGGATGGCAAAAATATGTATGAGGGTATCCTGGGTCAGAGCTGGTGTGCTGAAAGCTGCCCTTCAGGTTGCCTACAGTGTTCACTGAAGCACTGTGGGCTGGCACAGGTATATAGGAAGCTGCCTTCTGAATCCCATGGGATGGAGTCAGCCAATCACTGCTGGGGTGCTAGAGAAATTTTCCAGGGGTTGAATGGAGAGCACACTAAAGGCCAAGCGCCACAGGCTCCCCATATACCTGTCCCCACAGGCATTCTACAAAGAAAAAAGGAATCATACCAGAACTTGGAGGAGAAGCCTTGTCCTCTGCTATACTGTACACTGCTCTCCAACGCCCTTTATTGACAAAAACCTAACACTGAGTTACCTGACAAAGGAGAAATGTTTGTAGGGCCCAGCTTCAGTATCACAAAGCAGGAAAAAAGAAGAGTAGATTTGGAGCTGAGATGCCAAAAGCGGATAATTGGAACAGTCCATCACAGAATTAACTTTGGTAAATTATATTATAAACAACAGAATAACGAATTGAGGAAAAATGACCCTGAGTTTCCTTCAAATATACTATGTTTTTAAAATAAAGAAATATGTCTAAATGTATCGTGAGTAAATTCCATAGACAGGAAAATACATTCAGTTTTATATACAATATATAGTATAAAGCAAAGGCAAAAATCTCTCTACCTTTTGCAGTACATCAAATATTAAAATATTATTTTATCCAGGTTATTATAAGTTTCCTCTTCAAGTAAACAAGTCAAATTCGTAAATAAATAATCTAGTACCCACAATTCTTGAGTCCCAAATCTTTGTTTCCAAACTACTTCTCCCCGTGGCTCCAGATATATTTAATCTATCAGCTACTGAGCATCTCTATTTTGATGTCCCAATCATTACTTCCAGCTCCAATGTCCGAATCTCAATCATGAGCTAGTAAAGCAGTTCTCAAAAAAATAAAAACCAATACTGAGCGTATTTTCTGAGGTGTAAATGTTCTCAACATGGCCTCTTTCAAGCTACGAAAATTTAATAACCATTAAAACTATCCTCATGGATTAACCTGGAGGACATTATGTTAAGTGAAATAAGCCAGGCACAGAAAAACAAATATGACGTGATCCTCCTCAGATCTAAAAGAGTTGATCTCATAGAAGTAGAAAGTAGAATGGTGGTTACTGGCAGCTAGAATAGTTGTGGTGGTGGGTGGGTGTTGGAGAGATGTTAGTCAAAGGTTACAAAACTTCCATTAGATAGGTAGAAAAAGTTCAAGAGATCTGTTGTGCAACATGATGGCTATAGTTAATAACATACTATGTTTTTAAAATATGCTAAAAGAGGAATATAAAGTGTTGCCACCACAGAAGTAATAACTATGTGAGTTAATGATTAGCTAGATTTACTCACTCCACAATGTATACATACTTCAAAACATCATATTGTACATGATAAATCCATAAAATGTTATCTGTTGATTTTAAAATAAAAACCACAACAAACAAAACTGTTCCTAATTACCTGTTCAGTGTCATAGTGAATCGCAGCCCCCTCCACTCCACTACCCAAGCAAGAAAGGCACATTTCATCCTGTATTCTTCTGCCCCTTCACCACCCAAATTACTCTTTATTAATTATAAATGACATAATCATTATATTAATTCTTAAGCTTTGTTTTTTCCCTAATCTGTCACTTGCCTTTATTCCCACTGCCACCACCTTACATTGTGCCATTTTTGTGTTTCACTGGGCTCACTGGTATTGTTGCCTTCAGTCTGTCTTTTCCACGTATTGTTCACTTAAGCTAGAATGATCTTTCAATGCACCCAAATATGGGCTGCTTCACTTTTTTTCTTTTCTTCTTTTCTCTTCAGTGTGTGTGTGTGTATGTGTGTTATGCAGTCTCCTTGTGGGTCCGTGTGTGTGTGTTTGTGATGCAGTCTCCCTCTGTTGCCCAGCTTGGAGTGCAGTGACTATTCACAGCTGTAATCATTGTGCACTACAGCTTCAAACTCCTGGGTTCAAATGATCTTCCTGCCCGAGCCTTCTAATTAGCTGGGACTACAGGTATGTGCCACCAGGACTTGCTACTCCACTTATCTTAAAACAAGTTTGTGACTTTTGATATGAATATAAAGATATTTATGGCTCTTGATAACCTTTCTACATTTATCCTGAATTGTACCCTGATCGTCCCCGCCCCTGCACACCTCAACCTGCCTCCTCTCCAGTCATTTTGAACTATTTGCAGCTCTCACATGTGACTGCTCTTTCTGACTTTCAGGCTTTTACATATACATCTTTCATCAGATTTGATTGTTTTTAGTTATTTTTTCTATTTTTCTTATCAATGGCTTGATCAATTGTTTAATTCCACCACTTTCTATTAGCTTTGTAGTTGCATCTATTTACATTCTGATGATCCTTATATTTTAGGTTATATTCATATTTTACACTAACAAAATAAAAGACTAAAGAAAATGTCTACTTTGCCCCCTAACACAAAGAACTGAGAATGCTTGTACTGATCTTACCCATGATACCCTCTTATTCCTGTCTTGTATTTTATTTTTATCTTTATTTTAGTTGCCCCAAAGTTATTTTTGAGCCATTAATTATTTAAATTTGCCTAATTATTTAGCAATTTTTTGTTCACCATTGCTCATAATGTGTCACCTTTTTCTACCTAGTTTCATTTTCATCTTCTCGACGTGCATTTTCTAGTAGTTCAGAGTGTCTGTGCATAGAAACCTTTGCAGTCTTTGTTTGCTTGAAAATAACTGTACTTTAGCCTCGATTTTCATCACCAATTTAGCAATTCTGATTTAGAGTTCTAGTTTGAAAATTACTCTTCTCAGCACTTTGAAGATACCATTCTGTTGTTTTCTAGCCTCCAATGTTGCTTTCTAACACCTCTGTTGTTCAACTAATAATTTATTTGTATAACATCTATACTTAAATTTGCTTTTACATAATCTGCTCAGAATTAACTGTGGTTTTCATTCTGATAATTCATATATTTTATTAATACTGAAAATTTCTCTGTCATTAGCTCCTTAAATATAACTGCTTCCTTATTCTTCCTCTCGGCTCCTTCTGGAAATCTTATTTCAGATAGGTAGGTAGGTAGGTAGGTAGGTAGGTAGGTAGGTAGGTAGGATGGATGGATGGATGGATGGATGGATGGATGGATGGAGGGGGAGAGAGAGAGAGAGAGAGAGAGAGAGAGAGATTCTGTAATTTTATTCTCCATCTCTCTTAATTATTCTCTCATACTTTCTACTTCTTTTTCACTTGTGTCACATTTGGGGAATTTTCCCCAGGTTTTATTTCTTGGGCATAGTTTTGTCCAATTGTCCCTTTATCTCTTATGTTTCTAAATTTTAGTATTTATAGTTTTCATTTCCAGCAGTTCTATTTTGTTCTTTTTCAACTTTGTCTGTTCATTTTCTCTTTTATATTCATTTATAAGAGCCCTATTTTTATTTACATTTCTTAGTTTTTAAACATATCAATCAATTCAACAAATTCTAGAATTATCCTCAATACTGTGAATAAAATGGACAAAAAGATTCTTGCTGCCATTGAGTTTAAATTCATATTTTATGTTCTTTCTCAGACTGTCCCATTATTTCAGGTTTTCAGACATGGTTGTTGACTCTTCTATTTGTGATTTCTGTTTTCGTTTTATTTTGTTTTTAGACAGCAACTCGCCCTGTTGCCCAGACTATAGTGCAGTGGTGGGATCTCGGCTCATTCCAAACTCTGCGTCCTGGGTTCGAGCAATTCTCATGCCTCAGCCTCCCAGGCAGCTGGGACTACAGGTATGTGCCACCATGCCTGGCTAATTTTTTTCTTTGTTTTATTTTCAGTAGAGACGGGGTTTTGTCATATTGGCCAGGCTGGTCTCAAACTTCTGAGCTCAGGCAATCCAGCTGCCTCAGCCTCCCAAAGTGCTAGGATTACAGGCATCTACTTGTGATTTCTAACTCTCAGTGTCAATGACTTTTGTCATGGTGCAGGGTGGAAAGGGAGTTGACTCATCCTGAGAGGGAATTTTTTCCCTATGGGTCTCTATGTACAGGTAGGTTGGAAATGTTCCTTCAGAGCAGTTTTGGATTTGACTGTTCTGGATGTCCAAGGTGTTTCATTGCCTCAAGATCACTTTTTGTGTTACAATGTCTACTTGGAGATCTCTGTACCATGAGGAGAGTAAAATGTATACATTATACGCTGTGTAAAAACAAGCTTTGAATTTTTATTTCTTAAAAGAGTTTTTTTAAATTATTATTATTTTTTTATTCATACTCTTGGGCAGAGTCAAACTTTTCTTTCTCTGAGGTTTTTTGTTTGTTTGTTTTTTGTTTTTTTAGTCTCTGTTCCATGGAAGACTCATCTATTTCTGGTTTTGGCTTTATGCAGGCATTTCAGTTCCAAATCTATGCCCTATACTGACCTATTGCTTCTTATTCCTGGGTGAGAACAGAAGCATGCATGGCTAAGTGTAGGGGCCCAGCTTCAGGACTAATCTCTCAAACCCCAACCCTAAAACCCAGCACTGCAGTGTTATAGTAACTTGCAGTGTTAATGAATTGGTTTTAAGCTCCCTCTTTTGTTTCTTTCCTTTAATTTTATATTTTAATAATAGTAATTTAAAAATATACTTCCTCCCTTGCACAAAAGTTAATCATTTTTTGTTTCCTTGAGGAAAAATTTTATGTTAGCTTGCTCTACCACATGACTGTACAGCTCTTAACTCTAATGATACTCTCATTCCTGTCTTGTAATTTATTTTTGTCTTCACTGTACCTGCCTCAAAGTTATTTTCTGAACCATCTATTATTTACATTTGCCTATTTGTTGGCCAATTCTTTTTTCATCATTGCTCATAATGTGTCGCCTTTTTCCACCTGGTTCCAATTTCTTGCAGTGCATTTAGAAGTCAATCCATGGTCACTTATACTCTTTGCCTAGAGTACCATATTCACTAGGTCCTTAATATCAAACATCAGTGGCATGTGTTCTTTCTGCAAGTGGAAACAATTCTATGAATACCCTGTATTACATTTACCTCATTATGTTGTGCTACCTTTTTATTTGTATTATATCCTCTTCAGGCTATGAATTGCTTGAGATTAGGGTATGTAAATTACTCATCACTACAAGATAGCATAGTACATACGACTCTGTAGCCCCTAATTGTGGAATGACTGAATGATTGAATAAAGACATGAATATGTTTTATCATAGTGGAAAAGTGGACTAACATTCTTGTAGACTGAATATACGCATACTCATACTCACATACATATATTAACACACATACACAATTTCAGACATTTTAATATCTTATTTAAAAAACTGTTTTAGAGTTTACCAAAAACACATAGCAAAAAATGATTTTGAAAATTCGATAACTTTTGAGCAAATGTCTATCTTACTAATTTATTGATGTTGGTTATTTTTGGGGAAATCTCAATTCTTTACAGTATAATCATGCCTAAGGCTTATAAGGAGATTATTATAAACTTGCTCAACTACATAGCTCAGAAGTATTTAAGTTGGATTTTTCTAGTTCATTTTTCAAATGAAAAGGTACTTACTCAGAGCTTAGGAAATGAGAAATGCTGGCTTACTAACGAGAATTCTCTTTTATGTAGTTACATCTCTACTTACTGAAATGCTGAGATTGCAGTAAGTGGAGATGTAACTACATAAAACAGGATTATGTAACTAAAAGTCAGGTTCTGTAATCTTCCATTTTTGCAATTTTTGACGTGTATATGTGTACATAGTTGTAAATAAATCACAACTGTAGCTAGTTGTGAATGCCTCATTGCGCTTATCCATAATGCCTGTTCCTTCTCTTTCTCTTTGTGTTTTCAGGTATCATATTGTAACTTTGGGTAGTTATGCTGATTTAGAAGTTCTGTAATATTCTCTAAAGATATACAAACTGAAACAATTGTACCGTACAGAAGGAGCTAGTATCAACTTTGATGCTTATTCATTTCACAGAAGAAATGATTCAATTTTTGACTTTGTTCTTCTAGATTTTGTTCCTCAAATAGTCCTATATTCATATTTCTTAAGGCATTTTAAGAATGTTAGTTTTGCTACTGTCTCCTAATGCTAAGGAAATATTTCCTGATGTACAAAGCAGTAGACATTTTAGTCTTATGAGAAAAAAATAAGTTATGTGAAATTGCATTAAACTAGACCATTTTTATTTGAAAACCTGAGAAGAATTGGTTTTCTTGAAGAAAAATCTTCCTCTAGAGTGAAAGAAACAAATTCTACTAATGCAGAAAATAATTTGAATTGCATTTGAGTAGATGGGCACAACTGAGAGGAGAAAGTTTGATTTATTTTAATATTGTTTTTCAGTGACCTGCTTTGCATCACTAAATCTAGGAAAGCAAAACTAAGTATTATAAATCAAGTAGAATTAAAACATTTCTCTATCTTATAAATACAAATTCATTTCAAAATATTTTAATCATATTTTTTCTTTAACAGAAAAAATTTAAAATAGTACATACATACAAAACAAGATTCATTTACCTTTGTATTTATGCACATGACATCAGTTGCAGCCATCATGCCAATACTCAATGACAGATGGTATATGATATAAAGAAATCTAGTTATATACATATATATCATATCAAATCTGCCATATTAAAAAAGCTTTTGCTCATATTAAAGCTGCTTCTAATTTTCTCTGCCAGAGTAAGCAATTTATTAGGCAATATGTTTGATGAGAGCAATTAAATTCCCATCTTTTCAGGATGGTAGCATCTTTCATGGACAAGACATACAACATCAAACAAAAGCACCAAATGAAATGAAAGGAGAAAAAAAGCCAGTTGCATTAGTTTTCACTAAACAAGTTTTTTTCTGTCCCCAGCTGTCAAAATATAACAATGGGCTATATAATAATGGGCAATTTGCAATAGTACTTTTCTATGTGGAAAATATGCAAGTAATCATCCAACAAAAAAATTATAGATTTTTTTTTCATCACTATATAGGGCCTTAGAAAACATGTAGCAAGTCTACTATCTGATGCGTCATAGTTGAGGAAGCTAAGGACTAGAGCGCAAACTGTACAAGCCTCTTTGAATTGCAAGCATCAGCAATTCACTCAGGCAATCTTAAATAACAGGGATTTATAATGTAGCTACACATGGCAATAAGGCAGAAAAAATTCTCATAGGAATCAAAGAGACATTTTACATTGTTCAGGATCCACATGGCTCTTTCTCAACTTTTTGCTCCAAAAGCCCTAAGAGCTGGAGTTGGTGCATCTTCCTGACTTTACAACACCTTCATTAATGTGGCTTAGGTATTCACTAAGTGTCAGCTCCTCTCAGTGTGTTTTTTGACTAATTATCCCTTTACCAGCAGGCTCCCCTTTATTGGCTATATTATCTTCTCACCTCAATCAGTTTTTTCTCAAACATTCACTAAACGTTTGCTTAATCGCAGCTTCTCTATACTTGAAAATATCTATAACTTCTGCTTCTACTGCTCCCTCGTGGCCTTTCTCTGCCTCCTGGCATTTCTCTCTTATGCTTCCCTTGGCCTTGCCTGATTGTCTCCTTATTTCATTGTTCAATTTTCCAGGAGACAAAACCTCATTTACCTGACTAATCTATACTGTTTGAGAGAACAGGGCTTTCTACAACAGGCTGTTCACAGGACTCTGCCCATTATAGATTGTATTGGCTATGGACAAGAAAGAGGTTAGAAAAGTGGGCAAATAGCATGAAAACCACATGGTTTCCCCTGCTCAAGGAATAGGTACACAGAAGCTTGCATTTGTTGGGAATTGTGTGTGAACTATACAATTCCATGATATGTAACTGAAATCCTTACTCCCTTTATGTGTGTATTTCATGCTCTTCACAAATTGAAATGTAGAGTATTCTCTGTACATTACCAATGTGTTTTCATTTCCATGTAGATTTGCTTATGCTGTAATTTTGTCTTATAAATCTTTCAGTTCCCATCTGTATTAGTCCATTCTCATGATGCTTCGAAGAAATGCCTGAGACTGGATAATTTATAAAGAAAAGACATCTAATTGATTCACAGTTCCACACGGCTGAGGAGACCTCAGGAAACTTATAATCATGACAGAAGGCACCTCTTCACAGGGCAGCAGGAGAGAGAATGAGAACAAAGCGAAGGGGGAAACCCCTTATAAAACCATCAAATCTCTTTATCCAGTCTGTCATTGATGGGCATTTGTGCTGGGAAACCATCATTCTCAGCAAACTAACACAAAAACAGAAAACCAAACACCGCATGTTCTCACTCATAAGTGGGAGTTGAACAATGAGAACACATGGACACAGGGATGGGAACATCACACACTGGGGCCTGTTGGCCTGTTGGGGAGTGGGGGGCGGGGGGAGGGATAGCATTAGGAGAAATACCTAATGTAGATGACGGGTTGATGGGTGCAGCAAACCACCATGGCACATATATACCTATGTAACAAACCTGCACGTTCTGCACATGTACCCCAGAACTTAAAGTATAATAAAAAACAAAAATAAAAATAATGAAAAAAAATCAGATCTCATAAGAACTCACTATCACAAGGACAGTATGGGGGAAAAGCATCCCCATGATTCAATTATCTCTATCTGGTCCTGCCCTTGACATGTGGGGATTATTACAATTCAAGATGAGATTTGGGTTGTGATGCAGAGCAAAGTCATGTCACCATCTTTTCTGAAATCCAACTACACATTCAGGGCCCATTTTTAGGTGTCAATTTATCAAAGACATCAACTTTATTTCCCCTTAGTATTTTAATTCTAACATTTTACTTAGTAGTCTACTTCTAACATTTTATGCCATTATCATGTTCTATCTTATACGACAGATATTTGTGTGTTTCATCTCCTAAACCACGTTTTAATTTTCTGGAAGGCATGGAGTATTTTTATTTCATCTCTATCTTAAGCAGCACCTACGCTAGCATCTATACTTAATGCTCAGTAAATTCTCACAGAATATATTAATTCAACCATTCAACATTCATTCACTGAGTGCTTTGTGATGGTTAATATTGCCACCTTGATTGGATTGAAGGATGCAATAAAAAGTCTAGACTGGCTTAGTCTCCCAGACTACATCTTTCTCCCATGCTGGATGCTTCCTGTCCTCACACTGGACACCAAGTTCTTCAGCTTTGGGAATTGGACTGGATTCCTTGTTCCTCAGCTTGCAAATGGCCTATTGTGGGACCTCAACTTGTGATCCTGTGAGTCAATACTCCTTAATTATATGTATGTATATATGTACACACACACATATGTGTGTGTATCCATTTATACATACATGTATGTATATATACATATATACATATGTGTATATGTGTGTATATATACACATGTGTATATATACGTGTGTGTGTGTGTGTGTGTGTGTGTGTATATCCTATTAATTCTGTCCCTGTGGAGAAACCTGACTAATACATGCCTAATATGTGCTGGGCACTATTGTAGGGTCTAGAGATAGAGCAGTGACTGAAAAAAGGCAAAAATCCCTATTCTCTTGGAACTTACATTCTATCAAGGGAAAAAGAAGTAAAATATAGAGAATGAGAGAAGATAATTATTGTTATGGAGAAAAATAAAGCACAGAAGAAAAATTAGGAGTGTTAGGATTTTGGTAGTAATTTTAATAGAATGGTCATGAAAATCATCACTGAGAAGGTAGATTTGAGAATAGCATGGATGAGGGGAATTGAGAGGGAACTATGCAGATAACAGAAGGAATAGCACTCCTGTAGAAGGAACAGCAAAGTGTAAACTCCCAGAGGTAGGAGCATGCCTAGCATTTCCAAGAAAGTGCAAAGAGGTCACAGAGGCTGAGAAAGGAAGAGAAAGATGGTACGAACTTAGGGCAGAGAGGTTTGGGTGGTGGGGGTTAGTTAGAAGCTTTAGAGGCGGTTGTTAGGATTTTGATTTTTCCCAGAAGAATGCTATAGTGCCATTCACACTTTAAAAGAATCACTTTGACTGTTGTGTTCAAAAGAAACAATGGATAGATGCAGGTGAACTAATAGGAGGCTCCTGTAATAATGGAGATGTGAAATAATAGTGACTTAGAGTAGGAAGGTAGTGGAAGAGGTGGTGAAAAGTTGTCAGATTCTGGATATAACTGGAAGGTAGAGCTGACAGATTTGACTAACAGATCACACATGGGGTATAGGGGAAAGAGACAATTTAAAAATCACTTCAAATGTTTTGGCCCGTACAACCAGGAGGTGGGGTAACCATTTGTTAAATCAGGGAAGATGCCAAAAAAAAACAACAAAACAAAGAACCAACCAGCCAAAGAAAATCTCCAGGTTGGTTGGGAATAAAATAGAGTTCAGTTTGAGATATCATATAGAAAGTTGGCTGTAAGAATCTATATTATAAGGAAGGAGCCAGAGATGAGATACTAATTAGGAAGTCATCAGATTGTGTCAGTATTTAAAGTCACAAGAATTAGATACAATCATTTGAGAAAAAAGGTATAGAACAAGATGTGAAGAAGTCCAAGGACTTCAGGCCTTGGGGCTTTCCAAAATGTAGCCATAAATTAAGGAAGACTCCCAAAGGAGGATGAGAAGTAGTAGTCATAAAGTTGGAAAGGAATTAAAAAAAGAATGGGACTGTAGAAGCCCAGAGAAGACAATGTTTCCAGAAGAAAGGATATCAAATGCCTTTTTTTTTTTTTTTTTTTTTTTTCAAGACAGAGTCTCGCTCTGTTGCCAGGCTGGAGTGCAGTGGTGCGATTCAGCTCACTGTAGCCTCTGCCTCCCGGGTTCAAATGACTCTCCTGCCTCAGCCTCCTGAGTAGCTGGGACTACAGACGCCCACCACCATGCCCAGCTAATTTTTGTATGAAGTGTGAGTAGAGATGGGGTTTCACCATGTTGGCCAGGATGGTCTCGATCTCTTGACCTTGTGATCCGCCTGCCTTGGCCTATGAAAGTGCTGGGATTACAGGCGCGAGCCACCATGCCCAGCCCATATGTACCTTTTAAACTGTGAGTAAGATAGAGAAAGTGAGGACAGCCATTGTAGAAAAGAAAAAGAAAAGAAGGAAAGAAAAAGAAAGAGAAAAAGAGAGAGAAGGAGAGAAAAGAGAGAGAAAAAAGAGGAAGGAAGGAAGGAAGGAAGGAAGGAAGGAAGGAAGGAGGGAGGGAGGGAGGGAGGGAGGGAGGGAGGAAGGAAGGATACATAAAGATAAAGAAAGAGAGAGAGAAAGAAAAAGAAGACAGCATGATGAAGCTGTCTGCACAGCATTTTGGAAGCAATCTTCCTGACTAGAGATGGAAATACCTTAAAGTTATTGTGGTATTATGGAAAGAAAACAAATCATGAAATATATGACCTTAGTTTTAAATCTTAACTGCTCCTTTCTAAGTTTATGACCATGGGAATATATACTTAATTTATTTGACTCTCAGTTCTCTTATCAGCAAAAGGAGAATACCACTATATGTATAACAAGAGATATTATACTGATCAAGGGAGTGTGTGTGTGTGTGTGTGTAACATCAGACATTTACTATGCACTTTTAATGTGCCTAGTGTTGGTCTTAGTGCACACATGCACCTTACATATACTTTATTTATTTAATAATATTTTGCTAACTTCTGTTACATTTTACAGATTAGGAAAATGAAACACATCTAAAAAAGTTAGATGCCTGCAGTCACATCCTAGAAAATGGTAGGAGTTGTGATTCAAACCAGTATGATCAGGCTTCAGAATTGCTTTTAAAAACTTTTATTTTGCATCTCACTTGATGCAATTTATATGTTGCTGGATGCATAGTAGATATTCAATAAATGTTCACTGAATTTGAATGTAGGACATCAACAATAATTTTATTCCTGAATCCAGAAATGAGCCTTCATCAAATAGCTCTTAGGCAGTTTAGAAAAACATCCCATGAAGCTAAAGAGGAACATTCAGGTGGGGAAGGTGGGAAGGCCAAAGGGTGTAATTTAGACACTTACAGGTAGAGTGGCCACAGCTGTTCTATCCCCTCCTGGCTACCTCTCAGATTACCAAGCAAAACCCAAATGATTCAGAAGCAGTCCGAATGCACAACCAGATAGTTAACATCCATTTCCTTGTTCAAATGCCCCATATGCTAGCCTCTGATTAGCTCTCTTGGCACCAGCACATATACCAATTTAAGCTGGTTGCTTTCTGGCTTGTGGTGCTCTTTTATAAAGTGGAACTGAGAGTCAAACAAAATGAAATGTCAGTTCAATGCCAAGACTATTTTGTTCTTCCAATTTTCAACATTATAGAAAATACATAGGCAGAGTTCAGATTTAACCTGGTACTGCTGAAGGGTTCCTGGGATCCCTTCGGTAATACACAGAGGGCGTATTCCAGTTCTCTCTTGTTCATTTCTACAAAATTGGGCACACTTTTATATTAGCCAGGAAAAGAGGGAATGGAGAGCATTTAGTGTTATGAATAAATAAACCTGTGCATTCCTGGCTGTAATGAAATGCATTGTTGAAAACAAATATAGCCAATGGCTTCTAGGGTACAGATGTCTTCTCCTGGATCAGGACTTGCAGGTCCCAGTGTTTTCTAAGGGAGAACCTAAGGAGAAGAATTGGGTTTGGAGGTGTCATCCATCACACTGCATGGATGAGCTGCCAGTGCATGCCAGAAGCCAAGTTTGTGATCTAGACTCAAACCTTTCACAGGCATTCCCACCTCACTTTCTACCTTGTTCCCATCCATTCCCCATTCCCCAGGAACACAGGAGCTCTTCATTCATTCATTAGATTAATGGCATCTTTCCTTTTGTTCCTCTCTCTCAAGGCTGCTGTTTGAATAGAGGAAATGAATACATATTGTATTAACTTATATTTTCCTAAGGTTCAGCCAATGTAATGAGAGACCTGGGTAATATTTTAATATGTACTTTATCATATTATCAAGGAAAATAAATTTTAAAAGTCATGCATTCTCCTGGTTAGTTGTGTTGACCTATGTTGATTCATAACCCTGTTTAAGATAAACAGATCCACTATGTGTACTCTAAATAGCCAACACTCTTGTTTTATCGACTATTTTTGTAAAATACTTGACTTTATATTAAAACTTTAATATTTGGATTGAAGGCTCATAGAATTATATGTGTTCTAATTTGAGGTTGACATAGATTATTTTCTTATTTAGGAAAAAATATGGTTTCTGAGAACACATACCTAACTCTAAATATTTTTTAATGTTCATGATTTAGATAATGTTTTCATAAAAATGTTGTGTCATTTAAAAGCATTCAGGGAATGCTGTTATTATGTTATTTACTACCATTTATATAGATTTTTATGACATATTGCTGACCTAACAAATAAAAAAAGTCACTTTAATTAAAATTCTTTACAGTGCAAAAAAGGTCAAGTAATTAGTTTTCTTTAAGAACTCCCTACGTCAGATGCAAAGTTACATTTAGCCTGATGTTGGTTTTTTTTGGTACCCATATGCAACTAACTGTAACCCAGATATCAAAGAAAGCAAACAAAATATAATCATTAGTCTATTACTTGATAGCTAATGACATCTTTAAGAAAACAAACATTTATTTCTTAAACACCGCTATAAAGACCTTTCTTAAGCAAGGTTGAAATCCTTATGATTTGCTTCTAAAGACAATCTGATTAGATTATAAGATATAAAAACATGATGTGTTCATTATATATTTATTCAATGTGGCCTCTGCAATGTATCACAAGGACAGTTTTTTTTTTCCTAAATGGATCTTGTTTGTGTCTCTCTAGTACTTGCCACAACAAAACACTTAGATAAAAGTGTACATTTAAAAAATCAGCAATCCAGTAGTGAATATTTTTTATGTTCAGGTGCCTTATGTTTGTCAGCAATTCTACTCATTTACAGAGAAAAGTAACATATATGTGCCATTTTTCTTAAATGGATACCTAAATATGTTTGATTCTGGTAGGAATATAACAAAAGAGCTTAACTTAGCATTTGAAAAATATATAAAAATTCATTTCTATTCAAAATGTGACAGATATTTGCCCAATGTGTATCACCTTAGATATTTTCTTAAAAATCTTGGTAAACATGTCAATTTCCTGCATATAAATGCCAGGGTGGATCATACTTACACAAATATAAATAGCAATTTCCTCTGGGCAAAAGGAAAAAAAAAGAATACTGATTTTATTAATTTTATAACTTGTATTCATCCTAGAGGAATATTAGGTTTTGATGTCTTAACAATTATCACCTCATAAACATCATAAATGCCACCATGATAATAGCATTAACTGAGACTTTCATGTAGATTTCCAAAATTCTTTCAGGCTCAAAAATTTAGAACAGAAGTCCTTGTCTGAAATGTCCCTTGGAAATAGTGACTTCCTTTTAACCATTGCCAATACCTGCTGATATTGAAAGTGCTTAGAGACATGTTTTTCCTTCCTTATCAGTGGTAGCTGATAATCTTGTAGAATGTGTGGAAATTTGATATACTAAAAGAAACACCCCAATATACATGTTTATTGTGATATAATATCATATCATAATATAATACCATATAATTTCAAACATGTTTATTATATCATATGCCCTATAAAAAACATAAATTCTAGACTCAAACATCTTGGTTGTTTAGCTGCTTGATAATTATTTACCAACTAGGCTTTCCAGAAAAAATCTCTACATTGAAAGAACATGGGGTGATGGGGTGGAAAAGTCAATTTTTACATAGGTTACACAAACAAATAAAGCTTTAAATGCCAGGTGCAGGCATGAATGGAAACAGAAATAATGATGACAGGACATGCATACCAGGCTGCAGATATTAATTTAAGACAATTAATGCAAAGTTAGACCAGCCACAAAGCTCATAAATTAATCCTATGGTTTACTGTGTAAAGATTATAAAGCTAGGGCTTAAATAAAAATGAAATTATCATGCCTTTGAGAGAGTCCCAGAAATGTATTCAACTAACAGAATTAAGCAACAGAATATTACCTATATTTTCTGGGTGAAATCATGAGTCAACACAAACAAACCACCCAATGTGCAAGAAAGCCATATTCAGATATGTTTAGTTTTAGATTAACAACCAAATAGGTATATTTACTAATGTAGAATGGTTACTCCACGAAAATGTCTCAAAAACTGCTGAATGGAGACAATATAAATGTTACAGACTTGATGTTATTGTCTACATATATTAGATTTTATTTAAATAAACCTGTTTTTCAGAAAGTAATGTCTAATTTTTCTGCCCATGTTAATTAAAAACTTGGTCTGCTAAAAAAAATTAGAAAACTATTACATTTGTAAATTATTTCAAAAATATTACGTCTATAAATTGTATGCACTGAATTAATGTAACATTACTTATTACTATCTTATTACAATGTTACCATTTATCACAGAGGAACTCAATTTTTTGAGAGTTGGGGAAAATTTCATTGTATCTATCCCTTATCTTTGAAAATAATGAAAATAAAGTGGCATATATTATAGGTAAGAGGCAATAAAATTATTCTAAAATATGAATAAATCATGACAATATTATGCCAAAGACTTTTAGTAGGTGCAACATATTTGCATTTGAAAGAATTAACTCTTGATAATATTGTTAGGGGTATTTATTTCAATATAATTTCCCCAGCATATAATAAAGAACAGCATTTTCAATAAATATAAAAATTTTATATTAAAATATTATTCTAAATTATGTATCTGAAAGTCTAATGATAGCTAATTTAATAGTTGAATTTATTAAAAATAGGTTACCATATAATGTAATTATCTGTTATTTTACACCTTAGACTTAAATCTTAAATTTAGCCTTAAACTTGGTGTTCTAGATTCACATCCTCTTCTATTAAAATATACAAGTAAACAGGTTTAATAATACTTAAAGTAGCATTCTGCTTTGTATTTGTCTTTACAAAAGCAAGCCGTGTACATGCTGGTACTAGGTAGTCCGAAAACACAGAGATGAGAATTATTAATAACTTAAAGTGCAAACTGGGCATTACAATTCTTCAATTTTTTGCCATGGTATATTTTATTGTCTGAAAATTTAGTACAGAACTTTTCAATTTACATGCTTGTTTTTCCTTCTTTAAAAAAAGGGCTAAAATCTTACATTGATGCTCTTTAGAAATATATAGACATATATATATATAACTGTTGTATAAATAAGCTGTTAAAGTATATATATAATTTATATTTTATATATATTTATAAAGTACATATAAATATATATAAATTTATAGATATAAACTATATATAATTATATATCATATATTTATGGTATTTTATTATATATTTATAATATGTATTTTATATATATGCACTTTAACAGCTTATTTATACAACAGTTACCTCAACTAAAATTCAAGCTCACCTTTGCTGTTTTAAAATTTTCAGTTGCTTTTTATTATCCTTCTATTTTTAATAAATAGTATATATAAACCTATAATTTATCCTGCAAAACATTTCCTTCTGTTTTATGTACCAAGAAATGTTTTTATATACAATCTCAATAGCAAATACAATCAAGACCTAAAATTCTATTCTCAGTATAAATTAAAATTTTTAGTGCATTAGAGAGAAGCAGAAAGAGTGGCATGATGGTAACTTCATGCAACCTACATGATTTCTTAGGGAGAAAAAACATCGAGTCTAGTTAGAGTTTAACATTATTGACAAAATATTTTTATAAATTAAAGGAAAATTTCTCTAGAACAAGCTTATAAATTCTATCATGAAAGAAGAAAAACACTCCACCACTTTTGTTGTCCCTTTTGTTGTTGAGAATTAGGGAATTCTCAATTTATACTGGATGAATACTGAAGGCTTATTTGTATTTACATGTTACTTGAGCCCCTGTGGCATCTCATGAAAGAATTCAAGTGGTCTGTAAGAATGAACACCCTTGAAAAACATAAGTATACAAAATGAAGGAGTCAGATTTAGCAGAAATAGATCTATCACAAATATTTTGTCACAATGTATCCAACATTTTGCTGAGCCCCAGAGATTTAGAAATGAATAAAACTAATTTTGGAATTTGTTCACAGATGGGAGAAAATGATAGAAATCCTCCAGAAGGCAAAGAACTGGATTATGAAACAATGTGAGTACTAGAGCTGATTCTCAGCAAAATAATTAAAGAGGAATGTATATCTCAAGACCTGTGGCTTCTTTCAACAATTAGCTTTCCTTCTTCAGACTGCTTTTGTCCCCATCAACATGCTGCCTCCTGGTTGCTCAAGGTGAGATCTGCTCCCGAGCAATATATGACCAGTAGTCTAACCAACCCCAAGCATGTCTGAGTAAACTACAAAAGACAAACATATACAATAAAAGATGATTAGAGCAAAGTTTGAGGTCTTCCTTTATCCCAAAAACTTGTAGTAAGCAACACCTTCGCTAAGCACCACCAAACACCACCACCATCACCACACGTGAATTATGAAACTTAAAGTGTCTGAGTTTGGTGGCTCACCCCTGTAATCCCAGCACTTTGGGAGGCCAAGGCAGGTGGATCACTTGAGGTCAGGAGTTTGAGACCAGCCTGGCCAACACAGTGAAACCCATCTCTACTAAAAATACAAAAAATAGCCAGGAGTAGTGGCAGGCACCTGTAATCCAAGCTACTCAGGAGCCTGAGGCAGGAGAACCTCTTGAACCCAGGAGGCAGAGGTTGCAGGGAGCCAAGGTCATGTCACTGCACTCCAGCCTGGGCCTGGATGACAGAGAGAGACTCGTGTCTCAGAAAATAAATAAATAATAATAAAATAAAACAACAACAACAAAACACCTTACAGTGATTCTAAAAAAGAAAAGAAATAAAGAAACTGAGGCCAAGTACAAGAAAATAGTTTCTATGGTAGAAAATAGTGCAGATGCATTGAGAAAGACAATACTTCGGGATGAGTTTTGAACTGCAGCATAGAAAGTCTCTATTTCCCCTTATGCTTGAGTCACTCTAAAAGGAACACACATCTACAATACATTTTTATCTTTAAGCAAGAAATCAAAACAACTAACCTTGGCCTTGTGATGGCAAAGCATTTCCTTTTCTACTCTTATTTGTTCCCCTCTTTTTAATCATAAATTGAATTCAGCTTCAGTTTAGCACAGGTATTTAAAATGCTTATAGCATATTGTATTATACACACTTAAAATAAAACATTAACAACAAAAACTGGTGTTATCACAATGATTGCAAACTCAGAAATAATTATGATGGGAGAAAGAGTGGTGGTATGAGGAAGTAGCAGAAATGTACTCTTTCAGAGTTAAAAATAAGAAAAATAAAAGTACCCCTTAAGCACCAAGGAGACCAAAAAAAGGCACTAGAAAGAATTCGCTACCAAATATTGTGATAATTTGTTTGCTAAAAAGAAGTACCTCTGTGCTGCTAAGAAGAGATATATGGCTCTGTTCCATCCAGCTCACCAGCAGTCAGAGTTTAAGGTTATCTCCCTTGTTCCCTGAACATTGCTGTTATCCTGTTCTTTTTTTTAAGGTGCCCAGATTTCATATTGTTCAAGTACATATGCTCTACAAACAATTTGTGCTATTAATGAAATCATTGCAGGGTCCTGAGGCAACATACATCCTCCTAAGCTTACGAAGAAGATGGGAATAAGAGATTAAAGACAGGCATAGGAAATCACAAGGGTATTGACTGGGGAAGTGATAAGTGTCCATGAAATCTTCACAATTTTTGTTCAGAGATTGCAGTAAAGACAGGCATAAGAAATTATAAAAGTATTAATTTGGGGAACTAATAAATGTCCATGAAATCTTCACAATTTATGTTCTTCTGCCATGGCTTCAGTCGGTCCCTCCGTTTGGGGTCCCTGACTTCTCGCAACAACTGCTAATATCTGTGTAAGACTTTTTTATTAAAATAAAAAAGCAGTAACTTTTTTAAAATGAAAAGGCTAGAAAGTAACAAAAAAGTATTAAAAAGATACAGAATAGTAATCAAGATCAACAGTGTTAACATCCGCAAAAATAAAGATTGGCATGTAACTATATATAGTCTGGCAGCAGACAATAAGAACACTGGATTGAAGATGATTATAGACTTTCAAATATTTTATGTAATTTTCCACCTTTTTTGTTTTGTAAGCATTTATATTTACAGATATCATATTATTGCATGAGATTTTGTTATATACAGATATATTCTGCATAGTTATATATAGATGTCCATGACAGTTTATTGTCTATCAGAGATAATTTAACTTTTATATTATTAATTTTTCCCTTTTAATATAATTTACAATTGATTTTGGTAGTTCCCTACTGATTTCCTGAATTGAGGAAATATAGTCCATCTTCAAGTAGGCACAGTTCTACAAATTATCTGCAGAAAGTATTTATACTCAATTTTAACAACATCATCATCATATATGCTTTTTTAATTTATTAAGCTATAAAATTTGGGTTAAAGCATTTCCAGGCCAGAATCACTAGATATTTTGGAGAAGTAAAGGGAAATAAAATATCTTTCTTGTACAGAATCGATTTAGCTGTTCCCTTTGCAAAATTAATACAAACTCATCAGTGAAAAAATAAATGTGAATTAAAAACATATGGCACTAAGAAAATGACCAACATTTTTTATGTTACTAATCAGTTGTTGTTGTTGTTATTATTATTATTATTATACTTTATGTTCTGTGATAGCATTAGGAGAAATACCTAATGTAGATGGCGGTTTGATGGGTACAGCAAACCACCATGGCACATGTAGACTAACTCTTTTTAACTAACATGTCAATACTGATCACTGTGACTACACATGCAAGTTAAAGGATATTGCTTTCATTTTCACAAACTGTTTATTTTTACCTGGCAACCTAATTCTAAGATGAGAATTTTCTAAGATACTCCAAAATATCTAAATCTCACAATACACAAAATACTGCACATAGCAGCCCAGAATATTTAATCAAAATCCATAGAAAAATCACAAGAACTATCTTTTCAATTAAATTAAATAATGCTAGAAGAAGAAAACAAGATTAAACAAAAGCTCCCTTCACAACAGATCACGGTAGATTTGACATTCAGTTTACCTTTTCATGTCATTTTCACTGAAAAGTTCATAAGGATCAATTACTCTTCCAAACAAGTCTTCCCTCCACTGGCCTAACTGAGAAAGTTACCGAACTGTCAATAAAGCCAAGACTCCCATCCAAGGCCCTGGAGGTCAGCCAAGTTCACTCTTCTGAGACCACAGTGAAAGCTTTGACCCTGATCAGGCATGTGCAAATATCTGCTAAAGTGTTGGCGTTCAAGTCAGGTCAAATCATGTTCAGCAAGGAAGAGTAACTCAAATTAGTGGTTCTATTGATGATCCTCCAAGTTTAGGTATATGAAAGAACTTCTTAAGTAAACTGCCATTTAATTTTTCAATAAGGTACTCAAAAGTGTATCTTGAATTTGGGACATCCCTCACTGCAGACCATATTGTTCCTTCAAAGAGGGAGCTGGGAGGGTGAGAAGGGGGAGGCTGAACAGAAAAGAAAGGAAGAAAGATAGGAGGAGTGACAAAGGAGGAAGGAAACTCTGTATTTATCCTGACTTGTCCTTCTCTAGTTTTCATGTTGCTCTCACTATCTGCTGCTTGTACAATATCATCACCATTTATTGAGCATTTACTAAATGCCAGAAGACTCAAGTGATTTACATAGATTATCATATTTATTCCTTATACCTACCCTACAAGATTAATATTACCCCAAGTTTACCAGATAGAAAAGTAAATTTTGTGGAGGTGAAATAACCTTTCCTAAACTTTATAGAGATCATGGAAGTGGGAGGACTGAGATTCAAACTTGAGCCTATATGTTTTCAAAGGCTGCTCTCTCATCCACTGTACTAATATCAACTACTGAGGAAGACAGTCTTAAGTTGTTTTTACATGTTTCAAGCATCATAGCCATTTGACTCCATTTTCCATTCTATCTATATTACTACAAGTAGCTGAAGCTTTAGTGCTTCACAATAAACAAAGTTCAAAGATTACTCTGATTCAATAAGAAATGTTTGTGTTAAATTCAATGTACTATTTGTTTAAGAGGCAAGAAAGAAATTCAAAAAGATTTCCAGCAATAGTATTTAAAATAAATATATCCAGGCAGAGGGGTTAACCTTTAGTTATCTAGGAATTTACTCACCTTTCTACAATCATTCCTTTTGAAAGGATTTAGGAAGCTAAAGATGTACTCTAATCAATATCTCTTTTTGATAAGTAATTAGTGTTTCTGTTTAAATAAATTAGTATTTGGTTATTCTTTGGACAGATATATCAACATAAACATGAATATAAAGAATTCCCTGGACTATTATATTATTTGGGTAACATATATGAGATATAGTAAAAATGTATAAAAATTAGATCCTTGTACATGTATATCACTATATATACATGTGTTTATAAACACACTAAATATATTTGGAATAATTCAGCAATAAAGTGAAGCCACTCAGGTTTGTATTATTTATATTTATGAATTTACTAAGCAGATTATTTACTTCCTGTGTATATTTTAAGGTATCAGCCATAAAAGAAATTTTATTGGGAATGTAGTCCTGTTTGGATCATAAAGTTTAACATCTACTTAATTACTTTTAAAAGCTTTATTTATAACATTAATAATTTTAAAAATACCTTTTGAGGCTGTTTGCATTTTTGCTTAATTTTATTTTTTTCTTATATAATTTATGTGATTAAATGTTTATCATTTATACTTTTCGATACCAAAAAGTAGGTTTTTTGAATTAAAATTAAAATTATCTGGGAGGTTAAAGTTCATGTAAGCTATATTTGTTACAAAAGACTCAGAAATAACAAAGCTACGATTTTATACAGAATGTATGTTTCTTTAAAATTTCAGAAGTCTCTCCTCCATTGGTTTATACTCACAGCTAGGGACAAACGTGAATATTATGGCTCTCAAAGCAAGGCTTTTTCATGGAGGGTCCTTGTCTTTGTAATTGCCTCCTACTCCAGTTCTGTAATAGTCTGTTGAAACACAGGACTCCAGGCAAGTTTATTTTCATTGTGAGACGGAACATAACTATATGACAGCTTCCATTGCTGTAGAATAATGTAGTTGCATGCTGCACTATTTTCTGTAGACTTTCATATGTGACTGCATAGATTTGTTATCAGAATTTTTTAAAAAACCAAAAAGTTTTAAAATAATGTTTAAGTAACCGAAAAAATCACCTAAATAAAAATGTGTTGAAGGCAAATTTTAATAACTTTTAAGATAGACAGAAATGGTCACAAGGCTATAAAAAGAAATTTTATGGTTGACATCTGCATTGCACAGTAAAATTACCAAGAGTTTAAAATCCTTAGCATCATTTACATCTTCAAATTATATTTATTATGCATCTTATAACCAGGT
This sequence comes from Chlorocebus sabaeus, assembly GCF_047675955.1. NCBI lineage: Eukaryota > Metazoa > Chordata > Mammalia > Primates > Cercopithecidae > Chlorocebus > Chlorocebus sabaeus. The sequence continues at coordinate 25,797,898 of NC_132916.1, read as the reverse complement.
GCAATTCTAAGATTTCTTTATAATAAGGATACAAGTATAGTCTATATCCTAGAGGACACTGTTTAGTAAAGTAGATAAACAGAAGAAGGGATAGTCATGTAAAAGGGTTAGGCTCAAACCAAACACTTTCTTTACAAAGATTGGGAAAAGTGTGTTTTAAGAGTCATCAATATTTTCTGCTCCTAGGATAAAAATTGGCAGAATTATACTGGTAACCAACTAATTTTTTGTTGTTCGATGAACCACTCTAGAAGGGCCTATTTTTCTCTTAGAGCTCTATATATACTTATTTTGGGGAAGGTCTGAATACCATGAGGTAAATCAAGTGCGGATGTTTCAGACCGAAATGGAACGTGTTCTGTTTGGTAATGTAATTGGCACATCTTTCAGGACAATCCAGCCCCTGTATGTGATGTTAAATATATTCCTCCTAAATCTTAAAAGTCTATATTTAAGTAGCCTCATTCCTGAGATATATTTTTTCTGTAGCATATTGGGGAATATAGATGAGACAATTGCAGGAGGGAGAGAGAGTATAATCATGAGACTCCATTCCCTCACCCTACACAATGAATGGAATTAACAGTGTTGTATTGGCAGAGTGTAACATACATCAGAGTGCTATTATCCCATACACATGTTACTTTAATCTGAACAAACCAAGAGTTTGGAAAATGTTAATTTGGACCAAGAGGATCACATTGGAGCCATAGTACCGGATTATATGCTGAAGGAGCTGTGAGGCAGGAAATTCCCCTGAAAGGAATAATCTGATGAAGAAGTTAATCTGGTGGAGAAGCGCAGTGCGGTTTATATAGGGCAAGGAGGCACCCTAACTTCTTCCCAGTGTCTGGTAGAAAATGAGGCGACAGTTTGGTCAACTCTCCAAGGCAAGTAGACATTCAAAACACTTCATTAGGGAGAAAGCCAATTCCTGCCTGGTGTCTTTGCTAGACATACAGGCACAGTGAGCAGCTTGAATTCAGGTTGGGCATCTGGCTCTTGCGATGAACTTTTGCCAACTTCAGCTGATGTTACACTCAGTTATTCTTTCTTATATTTTTCAAAAAGGCTTTGATACAGTCTCACTTCAGTCTGTGACCTGATCTTGATTTTGCTGTGAAGAAGTAGGAAAGTGTGCCAAGTTTTTAGAGACATGTTCAAAGAGAGAGCCTCACTCATACCATCCCCATGCCACAGCTGTGCACAAGAGAAGAGTGTTGTTCTGGGGTCATTGTTAGTGGAGGTGGTATTGTTGTAACAAAATAAGAAAGAAATGTAAATGCTTGTTTTAACACACATGAAGCAGAGCACTAGAAACCTCTTAAAATCAGCTTAAAGGTGACTTGAGGAGACATGGCTTCTAGCAATTAGCCAATGATAATTTGAATGTAAAAAATAGGTGTGTTGTATTTTGTATTCAGCCTTGGCGGGTGGATCCAAGATGCACATATTAAGCAAATAATGAAGTAGTTTACTGTAATATTCACAAATAGTATGGTAAATAGAAATATTGAATATTACATCTCTTCTATTAAATTTTTGTATTGTTTGTTGCATTTTTTTAAGTATTAAAGCTTTTTTTTTCCCCATAAAAGAAAATAAAGGAAGACTAAAATGTGCTAAAATCAGAAAGACAAGGATAATGGCTCTCCAAGTCAACCTCACAGGGTTCACGAGAAGAGTGTTTCGATAATGTAGATGAAAAGGTACTTTAAACTTTAAAACATCATTCAAATATTAGATAGTCCTTACTCCAAATTCAAATTTTAAAATGTTTTACACAAATATGTATAGTATGATGTCTTATATTTTTCCTGTGACATTTATGATTTATCAAATCTCTCTTAACTTTAAAAATTTTAGATATTCAGCCCTTAAAAATATTTTTAAATGGAAAAATTGTGTGGGATAAAGGGGTAAAAGTATTTGCAAAAATCACTGATTTTTCTAATTATGTAAGTGCCTAAGTATGTCATTGGAAAGCATCCAGCTGAAGTTAAATTATTAAAACGAATGCTCTACATGTTACAATATAGGACAACACAATGTTTCAACAAATCTAAATCGAATTATTAAGATGTTTGTTGGAAATATTTGCCTCCTTTCATTTACCATTAAAACTATGTTTTCAGTGAAAAGAAAATATTTTCTGCTCTCAGAACATGTGCTTTAATCTTTTACAATTCATCAATAATTTATCATTATAAGATACTTAATAGAACCAAAAAGCACAATTAAAGAAAGATGCCCTGTCTGATGGTTCACTGTCTTATCCTTCATGCCTCAGTTTTCACTTGCCTAGTTCAATGTTCTTAAAAACATGTGTTGCATATAAGCAGATGGAAAAAGGAATATTATTTCATCAGGAGCAGGGAAAATAATCAAATATGAAAACTGATGGAATTCTCAAAAACCTGGTAGGAGCAGCTGCCCTATCAAACATATTTTTTAGTGAATTTGATCTCTTAATGAGAGAAGGTGCAGCCACATAGCAAGCATAGCAGCTTATAAAGCTTCACTGCCGCTTTTCTCATATCTACTAATTTTATTTAAAAATTATCATTACACAGAACCAAATCAAAAATTACAGAGACCACAGACAGATATTCGAATTCAAGTACATGCAAAGGAAATTATTAGAGTGCCACTGAAAGTGTTGCCTTGAAAAAGAGATGGGAAATATCATTGTTGAGTACATGGCACTCAATTTGATGTTTTACACATTACATCAATTAATCATCAGAACAACACTCAAGGATATAATTCCCATCTAACAGATAAGAAAATGAGCTCAGAGAAGAAACTTGCACTCAAACAGCTGATAAAACCTCAAACTGGCCGGGCATGGTGGCTCACGCCTGTAATCCCAGCACTTTGGGAGGCCAGGGTGGTGGATCACTTGTGGTCAGAAATTCAACACCAGCCTGGCCAACATGATGAAACTCCATATCTACTAAAAAACTACAAAAATTAGCCAGGCCTGGTGGTGCACGCCTATAATCCCAGCTATTCAGGAGGCTCAGGCAGGAGATCACTTGAATTCAGGAGGCAGAGGTTGCAGTGAGTTGAGATTGGGCCACTACATTCCAGCTAGGGCAACAGGGTGAGACTCCATCTCAGAAAAAAAACAAAGAAAAACTCAAACTATACGATGCCATGTCCATTATGACAGAACTGTCATCTGTCATCCTGGAGAACAAGCCACTATGAGTCAAATAAAAATCAGGATAAAAGCTCCCCTAATTTTTTTTTTAGGGAATGATAGCAGATCTAAATTATTTTATGTTGTGACTATTTCTGACAGTTAACTTAGAAGGGGCATGAGAGAATACAATAGATTTCCCCCTTTTCACAGACATGCACTGAGCCAAAATTAAAATAAGGACAGGCATAAAGATATGCCATTGTTTTCTGCAGTTCTGCCAGGTTAGTGGGGATAATAACTACTAATTCAAGGTAATGTTTCTTGACCACTATCTATACTATGACTAATTAAAACCATTAGATTGACTATCCCTTTATAAGGATGACCCCCAAATATTTTTTCTGACTCACATAAATCTAATGTTCTCTGATTTTTAATATCTACCTGCCCACTGGACATCTGCATTTGGTGCCCCAGGCATGCTGGAAACTACATGACCCCAAAATTGAACACTAATCTTTGTCCAAAATATTTTTATCTTGAATTCCTTATATTATAAAATATTTCTATAACCCCCTCCAAAATTCCAAACACCCAAGTCCAATTACTCCCTCTTACATGCCTAATGATTTTCCTTCTAGTCCTCAAGTTCAGCAGATATTTCCATCAATGTATCCTCTTTTTTGTATATTTTTATTGATATATAATAGTTGCCCACATTCTGGGAATGCATGTAATATTTTGATACACATATACAATGTGTAATGACCATATCAAAGTAATTGGGATATCTATCACTTTATAATTTTTCTAGCTATTTTGAAATCTATAATAAATTATTGTTAATTTTAACTTCCCTACTGTACAATCAGATACTGGAACTTATTCCTTCCATCTAATAAGGGATATTTTTATACCCCTTAACCAACATCTCTTCATCCCCACTTCTCTCTTTCTCTCTCAGCCTTTGCTAACCACTATTATATTATCTACCTCCAGGATATCTACTTTTTTAACTCCTAATTCTGTAAATTTCCTCATGATTTTTCTTGGACTGGAATCCTTTTAAACCCATTACAAACTCTATACATGCTCTAAGACCAGCTGAGGTGTGGCCTTTCTTAAACGAACTTCCTTGACCTTCATCTTTGGATAAGTTATCTCAAACACCTAACACGTAGCTTCCTAAGAACCTTTTGTATGTTCTTTAACAAAAGAATACATTAATACATTGAAACTTCATATGAAAAATCTGTTGCCAGGGTCCCTGTTTGCTATATTTTCTCTCATTACTTAGGCCAGTGCCTGGCCCATAGCTGAGATCCTCAATGAATACCAATAAAGGCATGTATAACCAAGCCTACATTTATCTTTCATTCCCTCTAGCATAGACATTAGCTTTTTACATTTATTTTCCCAAGTCTATATTCTTCAAAACATTAACTGTGGTAGGAATTTTGTAATATATCTACCATTTTTATAAAAATAATGAAATAATACATTGTTAAGACCTTAAGACAGTGCTTTCTAGTGCAGTTTAGCATAACTGCATCAACTAGCTAGCAAAATAACCAGCTAAAATCATAATGACAGGATCAAGTTCACACATAACAATATTAACCTTAAATATAAATGGACTAAATGGTCCAATTAAAAGACACAGACTGGCAAATTGGATAAAGAGTCAAGACCCGTCAGTTTGCTGTATTCAGGAGACCCATCTCACATGCAGAGACACACATAGGCTCAAAATAAAGGGATGGAGGAAGATCTACCAAGCAAATGGAAACCAAAAAAAAAAAAAGTAGGGGTTGCAATCCTAGTCTCTGATAAAACAGACTTCAAACCATCAAAGATCAAAAGAGACAAAGAAGGCCATTACATAATGGTAAAGGGATCAATTCAACAGGAAGAGCTATCTATCCTAAATATATATGCACCCAAGACAGGAGCACCCAGATTCATAAAGCAAGTCCTTAGAGACTTACAAAGAGACTTAGACTCCCATACAATAATAATGGGAGACTTCAACACCCCACTGTGAACATTAGACAGATCAACGAAACAGAAAGTTAACAAGATATCCAGGAATTGAACTCAACTCTGCATGAAGAGGACCTAATAGACATCTACAGAACTCTCCACCCTAAAGCAACAGAATATACATTCTTCTCAGCACCACTTCACACTTATTCCAAATTGACCACATAGTTGGAAGTAAAGAACACCTCAGCAAATGTAAAAGAACAGAAATTATAACAAACTGTCTCTCAGACCACAGTGCAATCAAACTAGAACTCAGGACTAAGAAACTCAATCAATACCGTTCAACTACATGGAAACTGAACAACCTGCTCCTGTATGACTACTGGGTACATAACGAAATGAAGGCAGAAATAAAGATGCTCTTTGAAACCAATGAGAACAAAGATACAATATACCAGAATCACATTTATACACATTTAAAGCAGTGTCTACAGGGAAATTTATAGCACTAAATGCCCACAAGAGAAAGCTGGAAAGATATAAAATTGACACCCTAACATCACAATTAAAAGAACTAGAGTAGCAAGAGCAAACACATTGAAAAGCTAGCAGAAGGCAAGAAATAACTAAGATCGGAGCAGAACTGAAGGAGATAGAGACACAAAAAACCTTCCAAAAAATCAATGAATCCAGGAGCTGGTTTTTTGAAAAGATCAACAAAATTGATAGACCGCTAGCAAGACTAATAAAGAAGAAAAGAGAGAAGAATCAAATAGATGCAATAAAAAATGACAAAGGGGATATTACCACCGACCACACAGAGATATAAACTACATCAGAGAATACTATAAACACCTCTACACACATAAACTAGAAAACCTAGAAGAAATGGATAATTTCCTGGACACTTACACTCTCCCAAGACTAAACCAGGAAGAAGTTGAATCCCTGAATAGACCGATAGCAGGCTCTGAAATTGAGAAAATAATTAACAGCCTACCAACCAATAAAAGTCCAGGACCAGACGGATTCACAGCCAAATTCTACCAGAGGTACAAGGAGGAGTTGGTACCATTCCTTCTGAAACTATTCCAATCAATAGAAAAAGAGGGAATCCTCCCTAACTCATTTTACGGGTCAACATCATCCTGATACCAAAGCCTGACAGAGATATAGCAAAAAAAGAGAATATTAGACCAATATCACTGATGAACATCGATGCAAAAATCCTCAATAAAATACTGGCAAACTTAATCCATCAGCACATCAAAAAGCTTATCCACCATGATCAAGTGGGCATCATCCCTGGGATGCAAGGCTAGTTCAACATATGCAAATCAATAAATATAATCCAGCATGTAAACAGAACCAAAGACAAAAATCACATGATTATCTCAATAGATGCAGAAAAGACCTTTGACAAAATTCAACAGTCCTTCATGCTACAAACTCTCAATAAATTCAGTATTGATGGAACGTATCTCTAAATAATAAGGGCTATTTATGACAAACCCACAGCCAATATTATACTGAATGGGAAAAACTAGAAGCATTCCCTTTGAAAACTGGCACAAGACAGGGATGCCCTCTCTCACCACTCCTATTCAACATAGTGTTGGAAGTTCTGGCTAGGGCAATCAGGCAAGAGAAAGAAATCAAGGGTATTCAGTTAGGAAAAGAAGAAGTCAAATTGTCCCTGTTTGCAGATGACATGACTGTATATTTAGAAAACGCCATCATCTCAGCCCAAAATCTCCTTAAGCTGATAAGCAACTTCAGCAAAGTCTCAGGATACAAAATCACGATGCAAAAATCACAAGCATTCTTATACACCAGTAACAGACAAACAGAAAGCCAAATCATCAATGAACTCCCATTCACAATTGCTTCAAAGAGAATAAAGTACCTAGGAATCCAACTTACAAGGGATGTAAAGGAGCTCTTCAAGGAGAACTACAAACCACTGCTCAGTGAAATAAAAGAGGACACAAACAAATGGAAGAACATACCATGCTCATGGATAGGAAGAATCAATATTGTGAAAATGGTCATACTGCCCAAGGTAATTTATAGATTCGATGCCATCCCCATTAAGATACCGATGACTTTCTTCATAGAATTGGAAAAAACTGCTTTAAAGTTCATATGGAACCAAAAAAGACCCTGCATTGCCAAGACAATCCTAAGCCAAAAGAACAAAGCTGGAGGCATCAGTCTACCTAACTTCAAACTATACTACAAGGCTACAGTAACCAAAACAGCATGGTACTGGTACCAAAACAGAGATATAGACCAATGGAACACAACAGAGCCCTCAGAAATAATACCACACATCTACAGCCATCTGATCTTTGATAAACCTGAGAAAAACAAGAAATGGGGAAAGGATTCCCTATTTAATAAATGGTGCTGGGAAAATTGGCTAGCCATAAGTAGAAAGCTGAAACTGGATCCTTTTCTTACTCCTTATACAAAAATTAATTCAAGATAGATTAGAGACTTAAATGTTAGACCTAATACCATAAAAACCCTAGAAGAAAACCTAGGTAATACCATTCAGGACATAGGCATGGGCAAGGACTTCATGGCTAAAACACCAAAAGCAATGGCAACAAAAGCCAAAATTGACAAATGGGATCTAATTAAACTAAAGAGCTTCTGCACAGCAAAAGAAACTACCATCAGAGTGAATAGGCAACCTACGGAATGGGAGAAAATTTTTGTAATCTACTCATCTGACAAAGGGCTAATATCCACAACCTACAAAGAACTCAAACAAATTTACAAGAAAAAAACAAACAACCCCATCAAAAAGTGGGCAAAGGATATGAACACACACTTCTCAAAAGAAGACATTCATACAGTCAACAGACATGTGAAAAAAATGCTCATCATCACTCGCCATCAAAGAAATGCAAATCAAAACCACAATGAGATACCATCTCACACCAGTTAGAATAATCATTAAAAAATCAGGAAACAACAGGTGCTGGAGAGGATGTGGAGAAATAGGAACACTTTTACACTGTTGATGGGAATGTAAACTAGTTCAACCATTGCGGAAGACAGTGTGGCGATTCCTCAAAGATCTAGAACTAGAAATACCATTTGACCCAGCCATCCCATTCCTGGGGATCTACCCAAAGGATTATAAATCATGCTGCTATAAAGACACAAGCACACGTATGTTTATTGTGGCACTATTCACAATAGCAAAGACTTGGAATCAACCCAAATGTCCATCAGTGACAGACTGGATTAAGAAAATGTGGCACATATACACCATGGAATACTATGCAGCCATAAAAAATGATGAGTTCATGTCCTTTGTAGGTACATGGATGCAGCTGGAAACCATCATTCTCAGCAAACTATCACAAGAACAGAAAACCAAATACCGCATGTTCTTACTCATAGGTGGGAACTGAACAATGAGATCACTTGGACACAGGAAGGGGAATATCACACACCGGGTCCTATTGTGAGGAGGGCGTTGGGGGAGGGATAACATTAGGAGATATACCTAATGTAAATGACGAGTTAATGGGTGCAGCACACCAACATGGCACATGCATATATATGTAACAAACCTGCACTTTGTGCACATGTACCCTAGAACTTAAATTATAATAAATAAAAAAAGAAGAAGTATTGCTAAGCAATATCCAAACAGTAATTTGTTCTGTTTTTCTTATCACAGAAATCCTATCTTTAAATTGCTAGCACAGTGATGATTAGAAATGAATAGAAATGGCAAGTTTGGAACTGTTAGCAATAATGTGATTTAAAAAGAAGTTTACAAATAGTGAGATTTCATGAAATATTTCTTCCATTTATGATTTTCTGTTTTTTTCTTTGCTTTGAAAGGAAAAAATATTTTATTGATACAAAGGGTATCAAGTTACTTTAAATAATTTAAAGCAGCTGAATTATTTATATTAAATTATGTCTTCTGAAATATTTGCCAATAATCAGTGTTAAGTTTTAATAGTATATATGGTTGTTTAACTATCAATTTTTTAAAATGTCTAGTTTCTAATTATCTACAATATGCTTCCAAATGATAACAAAACCAAGTTATAAGATGGCAAGAATGGAATAAATATTGTCAAGATGGTGAAAATGCTATATTGGCATTGGAAACAATAATACATGATCTTTAACTTTTTTAAGACGGAAAATACTTAATAGCCACTCTCAGATGACTAACCCTAAGAACATGAAATATATTTTTACTACAAATAAAAGTAGGTACAAAATTGCCCATTAATAGGTTAATTTGTAAAATCCAATTATCATATATTATAAAATTATAAAAAATATTTTCAAGATAAAATCCACTACAGACTAATAAAGTAAAATAAACTTAGAATATTAGAACAATATACCACAGTCTCTTGAACTCACCTGATGGAGGTGAGTGATGCTATTCCACAAATTGCTTATTGTTGGCAATATTGGAGAAGGGTAGTGGGTTCTAAGGACTACAGTTCTACTCTAAAGACTAATTCCTAACCATTTTTTCTAATATCACATCAAATCATCTGACCTGTTCCTCTGCTACAAAGCTTCATCAAGTTGGAAAAACCTTCTAGAATTTGTGTTTTGTCCATAGCCCCTTTGCCCATTACCAAATTATCAATCTGATTTAGCTGACTCTGCTACAGGATCTCAAAAACTCTGGACTTTCTTCTATCATCACATCATCCCACAATTTGTATTTGTATTTATCTATCTACTGCAGAGCCTTTCACACTGAACTGTGAATTAAGTAAAACCAGCAGTTGTATTCAAAGCATATGGGTGTGTGGGGGGGTGTGTGACAGCTAAATCCGATTGATTATTTGGTGGAAAAAGTAAAAGGGAAGGAGACTCAAGGAAACCATAAATATGCATAATTTACAAAGAAGGCATTTCTCTTTCATTGCTATTAAAATTATAAGGCAGTTAAGGATAGAGGTATTAAATAATAAATATTTGAACAGTATTATGTTCCTAACCTTCTTGGGAGTAGCTGATTGTAAATATAGTCAAGTCCCTGTATTGTAGATACTTAGAGTTAAATAAATATGTCACATATAATTGTAATCTCCAAATAACTTAAATACCTATGGTCAACCTAAGGAGTATTAAAATTTAAATGAGAGGTTGCATTTAATCATTCAATGAATTGAAGGCATATAGAGTAGGTGCACTTATGTGGGGAATTTTAGGACTGGAAAGATAGGTTTTTACAAGATTATAAAGAACTTCAGTCCTGGACCATGTCAAAGTTGGATTTTATTCTGTAGACAACTGAATAATATGCAAGATTTGGAAAAAATAACTTAGACTATAACTTATTAAATACACTTAGCTATATTTACTTAAACTATATTTTAACTCTGGTATAAAAAACAAACTGGAGAAGAAGCTGCAGGTAGTGAAATATTCCTTAAAATACTTAAATACTAGTTCTGACAAAAATGTGATGACATAAACTAAATGAGTATGAAAATAACGATCAGAAGACACAGTGAGTATTTTAAGAGACTGACTGATTGATGTTAGGGGTCATACAGACAGAGGGAGTAAAAATTAATATAATACCTCCTCTCTGTAACCCAAAGGAAGGTGGAGATCATGGAATGAGATAAAGAATACAGAAATAACAAAGAGTCATAAATAGACAGTGATCTGTTTTATTTTTACTATATCTGGTTTAAGGTGAATTGACACACAGTAAAAGAAAAAAATTCACATTTGGTACTCAGAAGAGAGGTCATCAGGGACAGGAGATTTTAGAAAACTGCAATGTGCAAAATATAATGGTCGAAGACACAAAATACTTGGGACAGAACATAGAATGACTTCACATGACAGAAGAAATATATTTGAAGAAAATTGTCTGAAAACTAGGAGTCAACATAGAAAAAAGAAGCAAAGGGGAGGAACAAAGCCAATGGAAAGAAGTTTTAAATCTGGACAATTCAACCCTAAACTATTTCCAGATTCCTACCATACACCCAACCCTACCGCATCCCCAGGTGTTATAACCACACTATTTCCGAAACGTGCTGTATTTGTTCCCAATTCTATGTTCCCTTGTGTAATACAAGGGAACTTATACAAGGGAACTTAATATGCCTGGACTTCTCACTACTCTCCACTAATTCTTTCAAATACCACTTCCTCTGTGAAATTTTCTCCACTCTTTGCCCCACAGTGTCTTACTTGGCACACAGTTGTGTTAGAGCACTCAGCTCCCTGTATGGTCATTGGTTTTGTGTCTGTCTCCTCCATTTAAATGGAAACTCCATGTTGGCATATGCAGGCCTTAGCCATCTTCTAAACCCGAAGGCCTACCACCTAATGAACAACTAAAGAATGTTTATTGAATGGAAGGCTCAGGTGGACAGTAATGATACAGGCTTCTGCGTGGTTAAGTAGAATGAGAGCAGAGATTAAGAAGCTAGATTTGGCTAGTTAGAGGGAAGCAATGGCCTTTAGAAGAACGATTGCACTTTAATGTGGTGGGAAGAAGCTAGATAATAAAGGACTAAGGAAGAAGTGGGTGGTAATTAGAGAAGAAAAACTGAAGATCACTGTGTCTACAATTTGCTACTGAAGGGCAGTTGAGGTATGATGGAGTAACTTTAAGAAAACCAAAAGTTTCCTTCAGTTCAGCCAAGGCATAAGGGAAGGAATTTAAAAACAGGGAAATCTTGAGCAAATTTATAAGCTGAGAGAATATACATAAGAAGTGAAATAATAGGCATGATTATGTAATGTTAGGGAGAGATAAAGAAGGAATTGGTGCCAAATGAACAGGTAGCTGAAGGAAAACAGGAACAATTCCTTCTCAGATGAGAAGTTAGTAAAAGGAAAGGAAGTGTCTCCGTAGAAATTTTCTGACATAGATGGGAAAAATTAAGAGACTTCTATTCTTACAGAGCGTCTTCTGTGAATAAGGGGTGTGTATGCTGCTGAATGTGAGGGCAGGAGTTAGAAAAGCAAATATTTAAAAATGGAATGGATCAGAAAAAGAGGCTACGTGATTGTATTACCTAGAAATAAAATAAAAACCCACATTATTAAACTAAAACACACATGTTTGAAAGTTCTGTCGCTAAGTAGCAACACAATATGCCTTACATCTCTTTTGTACTTAATAGGTGTTTACTTAACAAAACATCTCAGTTAATAGAGAGCTGTATAAACCATGAAATAGTTTAATAACTATCCCAGAGATGTATTTTTAAAAAAATTGCCCTTAACAACAAAACGACATAAATCTTCACTTTATCTTTGCAATAAACAAAACTTCAGGATCTTACTCTGATTGAGAGTCAGAATTATCACCTTTAATTTCCGTGGCATTTGAATGGTCTAACAATATAAGCCAAAAAATTTAAAGTCAGTAGAAATCTGGAAAGAATAATTAACAGTGCATGTTATGAACATGTTTATTATAATCAGTTTTTATTATTTTAAAATATTAGACTATATTCATTCCAAAGCCAAATTTCTAAGCATTTAAAACTACCTTCTGTAGAAAAATGTGGGTTAAATATATAATGAAACATCTGAGAGATTAAAAAAAAAAAAAAGTCCTCATATGAAGTACAAATAATTTAGGTATTGCATAGAAATATTTATTCAAACTTCAATGACATAAACATTTTTACCTACCCTATTCCATTGTAAAGTACCACGAATTCACCAAATCATTAATCTTTTTAGAAATATCAACATTAAAAAGTTTCTAAAATACTTTAGAATGGTTAAGAGCCTGAGGTTTGGCATTAAACCGACCTGTTTGAATACTCAGTTCACTGTTTACAAGCTAAGTGATCTTGGCCAGATGCTTACAGTATCCCACACCTGTTACCTCTTTTGTGCAATGGGAATAATAGCAGCAATCTCACAGGTTTGTTATGAGGATAAAACAATCTGCTGTATGTAAAGTATTAACAAGAAACGTGGCATAGGGTAAGCTCTCAATAAATGGCAGCTATTATAATAACTTCTTATAGTTCAATAATTTTCCTTTGACATGTTTCTTCTATAATTGAACATTTTAAAAAACAAAATACAAATGAAGGAACAGCTGTTCATTGTGTGAAACAGTTTTTTGAAATAGTACCAATATATTACATAGTGCAATTGTTGTATTTCTTGACAAATCAACTTAAAAATATTGATAATATTAGTGAAATCTGCTAATAACACTAGGAAAACTGAATAAGATTACATGTTTATTAAAACATTTTATAGAAAAAAACCCTTTGACTAATTTTTAAAATGTCGTGTCTTTATGAGCATTTATGGAGATATAAAGATATTTGCAATTTAGAGACACATCTGTGATATATATAGCACTAAAAATAAAAATGTACCAACTCAAGAGAGCCTACTACAAAATGCTAACATTAAAGATTGGAATAAATTACTGAAAAATTCAGTGTCTAAAGTTCCATTCATAACATTGTTATTGTCCTCTTTCTCCTTCATTACTAAGGAATTTATTTTGGTTTTCTTTCTCATATTAATACACAGTGTCCTAATGGTTAATTAGGAATTTATTACCCCATCATAAGACATTTTTGTCAAAATTATCCACTTGTAATCTTTGTTTTTATTTGCATGTACCTCAACAGAAACAGATAAAAAATTGAATAATGCGATCAAAAAGATCAAATGTATAATAATTTTTTTTCCACTTAGGGATTATTGACTCATGAACATGTAATTGAAAAAGTAACATTTAATGAAACAATTTACATTTAAAGGTTCTACAAATATTATAATTCTGGATTAAATACATATGCTTTATAAATTCTCTTTGTAGAGGGAAAGAATGTACCCAATAGAAAGACTATTACATAAAATTTTAGACGAAATTTTTAAATTCTATATGTGCCTTTTTCCTGAGTATCATTGAAGTCCCTATTCCTCTGGATACAGGAGTTAGTCTGAAATATCTACATGTTTCATATGCAAATATGTCAAACTTGACATTGAAAGGAAGAGAAAAGAACTACTGAGCCAGATGTTTTCTGAAAATCAAGAGAGGTGTCACTTAGGTGCTGCTTGCTATAAGGGGATGAGCTCCACTAACCTTCCCAACAACCTGATAGTTACAACAGAGAAGTGGCTGGGCACGAGCTATACTTCCTGGCACAGCACACCTCTGCATAGTCCAATTGCTGTGTGAAAAGCTCATTTACTCTGAAGACCAATAGGGCTTTTGTTTTGAGGCACTAGCATAAAAGTAAAAGGGGTTACCACAACAGAAGCAGTAAAATCCAAATATCACCTAACCTATCCAGGAGTAGATATAAAGGCAGAGGGTAATTAGGAGAAGGGATTTGAATACTTTTAAAAATTTCTTTATATATTCTGGTAGGGATTCTCTAACCCACACATCTTTTTAATTAATTCTACCTAGTATCCTAACAGCAACAAATTAGCATTTGTAAATATTTTAATTGGCTCTCTGGGTGTGTTGCAAAGAACAAAAGTCAATTTAGTCATCTCTAACAACAACAAAAATCTTGTGTCTGTGAATGCATGTTGGGGTGGTCAAAATCTGAAGGACACAGACACTAACACAACCTTCAGGAACTTTGTCTCTCAGGGGCTGGTTGGCCTCATGTTGGGTCTCTATTCTTCCTGCAGAACTGGGCTCTTTGTCTTGTGATTTCTCCTTCTTTGTAATTTCAGCCATAACTTTGCTGATTCTGTTCCTACTGCATACAGTTTTACTCTCTATGTTTACACAGATATACACAGCTCAAATTCTGGCGCCAGGTCATGTATAGAAGCATGGGTTAGCTGTTCCTGGGTCAAGATTCCACCCAGATCTCATAGTCAACTACAGACCGGGAAGTGGCGCAAACACCACCCATCCATTGAGGTGGCTGTGCCTGTCAGTAGATAGTTCTTCTGGAAGGTGGTATGGGCAGGCAAGTACAAAGTGAGTACTGTGAATCAAGGCTTCTCCTGATAAGGATAAAGGTACATTCTGCTTTTTCCTGTTTTTGCCTTTGTTCTTATTACTTTAACTTTTAGAGTCTGACTCTTTCCAATTTTCTAAAATTTTATCTATGGCTTGCAGAACCATACTGTTTTAGCTAAATCCCCAAATATCTTTGCCCCTCTGCCTTTCATAACACAATTTAACTTGCTCATTCAAAGAAGGAAACTTTGACCTTGGCCTTATTAGTTCTGTGCACAGACCACCTAAGTCAATGCCTCTATCTAGTAACCAAATTACAGTTGGGTTTAAACTCCCTGTGATCATTTATGCTATAATTTTATAATCAAACTTTGATGGTGGTATTTTTTTCATATAAAGAACTATTCAATCATTCATTAGATATCTATTGAACATATACTATCTACCAGAAAATATAAATTAAATTAGGTTATAGCAGAGTATAAACAAAATAATTCTTCACAAATCAGAAACTTATAGAAAAGAAAATATTTGAAATATGACAGTTCCAGGAACTCAAACATATCCCTTTAATTAACACATTTTAAAGTAACTCTTTCTGTAACACATTTGATACACCCTAACCTTTTATTCGAGAATCTTTACAACAACCATTTTCTAATGAAATAGGACAGTCATTATGTACATCTATTGCTGTGCCATATTAAACCTATAATGTTCAGTATATAACTCTATTGTAATATTTATGGCATTGTACTCAGTTGTTTTCTTTTTCTTCCTTACTTCAAATGTGAGCTTCTTAAAGACATTTTATGTTTCCTTCCAATGTTTGACAGAGAATTGGCCTTGACTGTTAAATGAATGAGGATAAAATGTTCACTGGGACAGCTTTGAAGTATAAGTAATATGGTCATGTACATTTTCAATATGATTACAAGTGGAAGTTAAAGAGCATTACAATTGTGCAGAGCTGCCTAAACTTATGAAAATCGAGTAGTTTGAACTTCAGACACAGAGTGTTTTGAGAATATTTCCTATTGATCATCTTTAAAAACCAATGAAACAGTAAAAGGATGCCTCAGGTGGCAGAAGAGACTTTTTCATTAGTGGCTTTTGAAGTGCCTAGAGAAATAAGCTTATCATAGAATGCTGAGTGCCTCACCTTTCCAATTCTCAGGTGCACAGATAGCAGGTTAGACACTTCTGTGCCAGGCAAAGCATCGTGATTAGTGCCACATTATGTCCAGTGAAGCATCTCAAAGGCCAACAAAGCTAAATGCACACACTGATATTTCCCACCCATATATAATGCCATGAAGGAGCAAGGCCAAATCTTGCATGGCGACGATTATCCTTTGAGAATTTCCAATGATTATAATCTCTAGCCCTTTTATTATTTCCCCTCTAGAAATAATGCAGGGTTAGGAGGGGTTCCCCTGGGATTTATCCTAAAGAAACCCAGCCAAAGCAAAAGCAGGAAAATATGTCACATGAGTCCCATAAAATTTTACTAGATAGAAAAAAGCAAGGGACAGAGATCCTTTGGGTTGAAGTTTAGGACTGCCTTCTTAAAACTAGAAATTTGAGGAAACTAAATACCACCACTTCAACTCTCCAGCACCAAAAACTGCCCAGTGAATTTCTCTATAATTCTGACAAATCATTTGAAAACTTTCAGCTCAAATTCCCTCAACTGCCAAATGACAGGAATTTCTGAGTTGATTTGTGCTGTACCTTGAATTTACTCCCACTTCCAAAGTCTCCTCTTTTCTAAAGTACAAGTACATAGTCTTCTACTACCCTCTAATCATGATACTGGAAAAAAAAAAAAAAAAAAAAAAAAAAAAAAAAAAAAAAAAAAAAAACTACACATGCATCCACTCATTCCCAATTACTCTCCACCACAACCAAGCCTGAAGACAGACCAAATTCAGGTTCATCCAATATTTTTCATTTATTAACTTACTTATTACCTTACTGCCTTAGGTCAGCACTTGTTTTTTATGCTTGGTGCAGAAGCTTTACACTAATCTTTCCCAGTCATAATTATTGCCACCATGTCAGGAAGCAAGAGACCATAATATAATAATGTTTTATTTAGTATATTAAAACTTTGCACTATCTGTCTGGCTTTTGGGACAAGATAGAATTCCAAGAATGAAAACAAGCAAAGTGAAGGAGGGAATTACATAAACAGGTATAAAGATAATGCTCAGGAGGAAGTAAGCTCACGTCTCAGTGCTGAACTCTTTTTGGTTCAGCACTGAACCACAGGGGTAGAGCCTTTGTCTTCCGTGTTCACTTCTGTGTTCCAAGAGCCCAGAACAGTGCCTGACACAGGCTGAGTGCACAACAAATTCTTGTTTATTAAATAAATCAATGAAAATAACAGATTTATCCAGGCCCAGATATGGCCATGTCCAGTGACTAACTAGAAAAATATTTAGGCTTCTAGACCATAAATGTCCCACAGTGTCTTCTTATTCCTCTAAAATTTTATCCCACCCTCAATTTCTATTTCTCCCATGTCTATGGATAGTGATAAAATGAGTCATATAATAAATTATGCATACCTAGAATGGCATTCAAATATAACTTAGAAGGATTTATGGGCTTAAAGTCACCACCACCAACCCCCGATGCTTTAGAACCAGGATATCACCTAAAATTTCTGTTTGCAAGTGCTATATGAAGCTCTCCCAAATGAGAACCATACCTTAAACAGTCAGTTGAAATCTTGCTGCACACCAGTTCCAAAAAGAAAAAATCTGATATACTTGCAAATTTCATTCTGACTGGTTTCTAAAAAAGCTCTCAGGAAACATGCATCTCTGAGGATAACAGAGTAGGGAGAAGTTTGAGATCACAGTGAACTTGCTGTAGCTGCCAATCTTTGCAGAAACTGTAGTCATGAGGTGAGCCTTAGGTGAGGCTGAGGCTCCCTTAGGTCATCGGAGCAGGGAGCAGAGAAGAGAACAATACAATTCTCCAAATAATAAGACTTACATGATTCTATGCTAAATGGCTTCCAAATGATTTAGTAACGCTTTCATTTTACAGGCGAAGAAGTAGAAATCAGAGAGATAAAGAACATATTCAAGGTTACTCAATGTATTAGTGGCAGAAGGGTATTCTCTTCAAATTATAAATGCTTTAAAAGGAAAACTGTATCCACAGCACATTAGCACATCACACTACAGTCTACTTTCAGTGTATATGCAGGCACATGCTATTCACTGTTGACTAGAAAGGTAAAATTGGGCCAAATAATACTTAATTCCCCACTGTAATAGTAGTTTTACATTCCACGTTCAGACAGCTGGCATAATTGAAGACAGCTCGGAACCCCTGAGGATATCCAAACTGTCACAATTGGAGAAAAGATTTAAGTATCCTGCAGTGTAAGACCTACTCAATGACATTACAAAGCTGATTCAAATATCATCTTTGTTGGATCCTCAATATCCAATCTATGAACAATAGACATAATTAAACATAAAAAGCTGTAAATTAAGCAAACTAAATGATGGAGCAAATCATTTCATTTTTGCACCTGTGAAGTACAGTATGCCATTGTTATTTTCTCAAAGGAGAGAGAACAGACTCTTGCATGGACAATTATCAAAAGGGTTCAGAGCAGTAGCAGCTATAATGGACAATAAATTTCTTTCCAAAGACTAAAAAGATATCGATGAATGTAGTTTTCAAGTCAAAGTGAGAATACACAGCTGCCACCATAGATTCTATTTAATGTATTTCAATGTTACTAATTAAAATAAAAACTAAGGTCTCCTATTCTCCTGCTAGTAAAAAACGGAGAATATAAAATAACAATTTCAAGTTATAATTTTGTATGCCTTGGCAATAGAGCTTTTGGCTCAGTTTGTGCTTGATAGCTATAGAAAATGATTTGTGCAACAAAGCATCCAGCTTAGAGAAAACTTTACAAAAGGAGGTGTGTGATGGTTAAGAGCATGGGTTCTGGAGACAGAGGCTTGGGTGCAAATGCTACTTGGCTACCTCGTGAGTAGCCTCAGGAAAGGTATTTGACAACTCCATATCTTCTTTTCTTCATTCGGAAAATGGGGATAATTACAGTTTTCACTTCATTGGATTGTTGTGAGAATTAAAAGCACTAAACCATGTAAAGCACTCAAGACATTGACACTCTATGACCACTCAAACAAGTGTTAGCTTGTATTATTTTGGTACTGCATATGATGTTTTAAGTTAAGTCAAAAAAGAGCAGATAACCTAAGTTTCTATTCTTACCCTAGCATTTTGATGGCTGATTCATAACAGCATCAAGGAAATTTTATCCATAAAGTGGCTCATTAAAAACTTAAAGAAAAAAATGCAGCATTAAAATCAGATAAAATTACATAAAAATATATTCTAATGTACACTGGAAAAATATTGGGAAAGTGAGCAAGGTCATTGTATATATATTGCCAGCAGAGACACACAATGTCATCTCGAGCCAGGACTGAACTAAAAGAGCCAAGGAAAGATCTGCCAACGAGCCCACCATGAACTAACATAAAACCACCTGCAAAATCCATTCAAGCATCTGTCTCTGTGAAATGCCAAGCCTTTTCCTCCCACCCTACCAGACTGGCCCCATCTACCACAGAGAAATACTACATACAATCTCTTTTTTTTTCAGTTCATCACAACTAACCTTCCTTCATTTGATCATCCAATGAGGCATTATGTGATATCTCACACAGAAACCCATTCTCTTTCATTCCACAATGTATGCTGTATGTGCTTCTTCTTCTAATTCAGTGCCTGACAAAAACAATCATGTTGATCCATGTGTTCAAGAATTGGACGCTTTTAATATCCCCTAAATTAATCCCCAAGTTTTTTTCATATCCTCAGAGATGGTCAGGAACTCAAACCTTGGATGAGGTAAATGATAAACATAGCATCATTCACTCAATAACCATCTGACCTCTTCCAAGAGATCAAAATAAGGAAGAGAACGTAGACTATCTATAAGGAGATGTTCAAACTGTAAGTGTTCTCTGAGGCCGTACAGAGGTAAGAAAAAAGCACGAGAATATACTTCTACATATCCATACCTGTAACCGAGGATAGTAATACTACCTACTTCATATGATTTTTGTGCTTATTAAATGATTCAATAAAGGTAAAGTGCTTAGACTAGTTCCTGGCAGATCCTAAACACTCGACAAATGCTATACATGATGAGAGGATGATCATAATCATGATACAGTGATGATCATGATGACAATGATGATAAAATAAACTGCTAATAAACAATGCACAGATTATTATAGGTTTTTAATTTAGGTAGGATAATTCAAACAGTACGCTCATCCTTTGTTTTCACTGATTTCACATGTTGTAGGAGAAAGAAGGGGAAATACTATAATGTAAATGGCAGCAGTTTACATCAGAATGAGGCATGAGCTAAAGAAACAAAAACATGAGAGTTGGAGGAAAACAGAAAGGCCAGTGTATAAAACTGGCTCTTTTAAGAGGCACTGGAACTATGGAATTATCAATTTAATTAAGGAGATAATATTATAGAACAATATTAACTAATACATAGGCAGCACTTGGAATGTGCCAGGCATTGTTCTATATTCTTTAAGATATATTACTAATTTAATCCATGCAACACTCTTGTGTGGTAAGAAGTATTGTTATCCCCTGAAACCAGGGCATAGAATGATTAAGTAATTTGTTCAAAGTCTCCTAGGTGATAAGTGTGAAACTGGGATTTAATACCTTCAGTTTGTCTCTAATCTGTGCTCTTAACTGCTTTGCTACAATGCCCTCAATATATGAAATAAAATACCTTTCTGAGATATTTAAAGCTTAAAAGAAAAGTTAAGACAAATTATGGGTGGAGGTGTAGAAAATTCTCAAAAGGCCAACATAAAGGAATCAGGTTAATCATTAAGGGTGATTATTAAGCAGTGCTTAAAGTGAGTAGATTCTGCCCCAAGACAGAAATATTTATCTCCTTTTCTGAAATCATTTTTGAGATAACTGCAACATCTTATATTCTCATTTTAATAATGAAGATGTTTAGTCCAGAAAAGAATTTTCTTGTGTTTGTTATTCCAGCTCAGCATCACTCTTGCTTATAGAGTAGAATGATAGGCAGAAATAATCCAGGCACTTTTGAGAGCTTGAAATCTAAAAGTGAATAACCATGAAAAGTTCATGCAATACATTTAAGTAAGTAAGGTAGACATTGAACTAAATTCAGCTGCATGGGGGAGAAGAATGGGGCACTAGGTGCAGGAGAATGAAAAAAGCTAGAGGGATCAACTCAGAAAAAAAATTGTTGAGAACTAAATGGCAGCACAGACAAGCAAGAATTCTAACCTCTTGGAAATAGGAGAAAGGAGTTAAAGAAATCAAAAATCAGATATATAATACAGCTAATTATAAAAGGGAAAGCTAATTATAAGATTCAAATATATCATTAGAAAATTGCTATGAGAAAGACTTTAAGGTTTGTGACCTAAGGATTGTGTAATATAATTTTAGTTATAGTCTTTCAAGTTGACTCAAAATGAAATTCTTTGCCAAGTAAAAGGTTGCTTGTATGAAATAATAGTATACATGTTTGCACTGTTATTTATCACTTAACAAATTCACAGAATATTTCCATATTCTGTAAAATCAAGCCAAGTGTCTGTGAAACACAAATAAGCCTACTTATACACTTTATAATTACAAAGTGTCATATGTTCTCAGAAGAGCTTCCATAATCTCATTATGCAGGTACCCAGATGAAACATGGCTCGCCTTGAGTTCTGGGTTTTTCATTGTGGGATATTCTTTCCCCACCCTTGTGCTAGGATACCTAATACCACAGGATAAAGATGTACACACATCTAGCTAGGCATGTTTCCTTGAAGATTTGAATAACATTTTACTTTGATCTTTCAAAAAAAAACCTCTCTGTATTATAGAGTAAAATGCAAAATGTGCATACAACTTAAAAGAGAAAACAGACCCCCAAGAAATTTTCTCTTAAAACAAGCTATTTCAGATGACTCAAACTGGAAATATGTACACGGCCTACAGGCTTGTAGAGTCTTAGAAGAGAAAGTTTAAGAAGCACCGATTGGCTTTGTTTTGTGAGAGGAAACATTAGTGAGATGGGCACTGCAGCTTTCCATACACCTCGGAGGTAGAGTACAGAAGCACTCTTCCACTTAAGCAGTCAGAAAAAAGGCAAGTTCTCTATAAGCATCTCCCCAGTGGCATAACTAAATATTCCCAGAAAAATATTTTAAAATTATGAACATAATCTAAAATTATGAAACAATTTGATGAGGTGTCTTAAAATGTTCCAGAGAGGAGAAACTTCAGGGAAAAAGAAGGAAAGAATGGCAAAGATGAAGAAACAATGTTCAGCTTTGAACATACTACTTAGAGAAATGGAAAATAAATGTGTGGATCCATCCTAGCGCGGTCTTTATTATTTTGCAAAAGAGCAGAATAACTCCTTTATATTTAAAAGCACTACTCTATATTTATTTCATAAGCACAGCTCAACAAAAGGTTTAGAAGAAATTGGCAGATTGTAACAGTGAGAAGACCAGAGTTTTAATTTCACCTCTACCACTACCTTGTTGGATGGCCTTGAGTAAATTAATTAACTTTTCTAAATCTCAGTTTCCCAAACTGCATAGTGAACAGAATAATAACAATATCAAAGTGTTATTTTGAAGATTAAGTGATTTAAAATGAATTAAAGCATAGCATAGCAGAGGCACTCAAAGGTTAGTTGAATTTTAACAAAAACTTAGATATAGCATAAAGGAGAAGGTATATTATAGGTACAGAGCCAAAATAAGATAATAATTGAGAGAAGAGGCAATAAAGTGAAGGATTTCAGTGGTGATTCATACAAGATCCACAACAATGTTAAAGTCTTATAGAAGCAACAATTGAGTCACTCACACACTTCCAAGGCAGGACCAAACCCGGTTTTCATTCCCCCAGGGTGCACAGAAGGCCTAGTTCAATAGGGGAGTATAATTCTCATGGAGTTTCATTCTGCTTTGTGTTAAATGATGAGATCTGACAAGAATACCTTAAATTTATGTTTAGAATACCCAATATCTCATACAGATGATCTATCAATTCAAACTCTATTAATTTTCTCCAGCATAGTTTTCAATGATAAAAATATTGCCACTGGGTGATCTCCTTTTTTTCCGAATTATTATTACAAATAAAAGGTGAAAGGATAAAAGGGAAAAGGGGATGGAGGGGACATAAAAAGGAGACAAAACTAAATTGGTTACAATGTAGTAAAAAGGGATGAAAGTACCAGAATCAGGGTTAGTGTTGTTTTGACACTCTTCCATCAAGAAAACCTAGTGTCTGTTTATTTTAAGTAATCACAGCCCTGTGTTCTTGACATATGCTCAACCAGTGTCCCACTGAGATCACAGCACTTCTTCTGCTATATTATACTCTGCTTACTCAATCATTTTCTATCACTGGGCATTGTTTGGAGCTCATCACTAAAAGCAATATTTTGGCCATCCCCTTACTAAGCATTTCTCTGTAATTGACAATTTATTGTTTGGATTATATTTTCACTTATTTAACAAAATGTATGTAGCATTGGCTGTGGGCCATTCACTGTTTAAGCACTTTAAAAACAATAACTCATTTAATCTGCGTAACTCTAAGGGCTAAGAACTATTATCTCCATATTAATGGGAAAGCACCCAGTCACAGAGAGACTGAAAAACTTGCCTAAGGCTACACAGCCACATGGCAGAGCTGGAGTTCAAACACAGGCTCAGGAGGCCAGGCCTTTAAACAGTACCATATATTGCCCTTCAAACAGGATTAAATGGGTTAATACATATAAACACCATGGAATAATATCCAGCATATGGGAAGGCATAAACAATTGTTAGATATTCTTTATTGTTTTTGTGATGGTATTGTTCAGATCATGTATGAATATATTTGGTACTGACAGGGTTTATTTGAAATGTCCCCATTGGCCAAAACTATTGCCCACCTTTTGCTTATTTGTAGAAAGGTTTACATTTTCCAGTTTGTTAACTGGGATATGGTTTAGAATAAAAGAAAAACCTCACTAAGTGAAGTTACATTGAGGCCTTGACTTCTGATGGCTCTACTAAGTTTGTCATTCTGGCACAGAAGGAAATTAGATTAATCCAACAAGAAGTGTTCTTCATGGAGTCACTTTGATTTTTGTCTGCATTAGATGTTCTTCCAGGTGCTTACAAAATTGATCTATTCCAAGTGAGCAGTAAATCCATCATTTTCTGGGTTTGTCCTTTTTTTGTTTGCTTGTTTTTTAAATGGCATTAAGCTTATGTGTTCCTAAGCACATACTACAAAAGCACACACAGGAAAGAATCCAATTTTCTATACAACACAATTTTTTTCCTTGTGTTGCTTAACATATATGTAATTATCCATTAAGAGAAGGTATCATTCTAGTGGTTATTTGTACTTTCTTACCCTCCTTGACACCGTCTGCTTGGAATCTGAACACATGACAATCTTTAAATAGCCTTTGTTGACATTCAAAACATAAAAAAATGGCATAGTTATTGGTGTAGCATTCTTGATAACACTGAATTTTCATTTCATGTGGAGACATTAATTTTTCAAAATTTAGTCAATTTTCTGCTCGAGCTGTGAGATCACTTACATTCTCATACTTATTATATAATAATAAAACTATTTCAAAAAGCTCCAAATGACTCATGTTCTTTCAAAACAGCTATTTGTAAGTAGGGTCTAAAAATTGCTAACTTGTTAATGTTTTGAACTGATGCATAATACTTGCAATACTACAAACTATAATATTATCTTGTATGCATATTTGCTGACCCAATTTTTAAACTGCGTTTTAAAGGAAGATGCTACAATTTCTTCTAAATTCTGTGCAACAAAACAACCTTCTTGCTATAGTGACCATTCTTTAGGCATGCCTGTTATTGATATAGAAGAATCTATAGAGATTAGGTGATGATAAAATGCAAAGAGCCCTGAATTGCTGGTGATAGTTATTTAAATATGGATACAGTGAACATAATATATATGCAATTTATTTTTAAGATAGTTATTTTCTGATTTTCACAAAAATTTCAGCCTCATTAACAGCATTTGAAATTCTCTTATGATTCTCTCTTTTTTTTTCTTTGAATTTACAAGAAAAATCTCTCAAAGCTCATTATAAACTATGATTAGTTCTACTTTTGAACTGGATTTCATCAAAGCTTTAAAGGATTCAGATGAAAAACTTGATTATTACAGTTTCCCTAGAAACCCGGGAAACAGTAAAAACACCTTAGAATCCAAGACTTTTTGGCAGTATTTTACAGTCCATCTGCTGTGTTCAACTATTATGAGAATACAAACAGAATAACTATCATTTAAATATCATTGTGTATAATTACATTTTGCTAATAAGTAAAAATAATTTATATTGTCTTTGTGATCTGTAACTAAATAGTACATATTAGAGGAAGCAGGAAAGGAACAAAGAAAAAGATGGAGTGAGGGAGAATTCTCCCACTGGAGAATAAAAGAAAGGAAAGGACACAAAAGGAAAGAGGGAAGAAGAAAAAGATGAAGCTTGCATCTCCATCACTATCCAGTGGCTGGCATGTATTTTAATAGCTTTGGAAGATCAGGGAGTCAGTAGCTTGCTAAATTGTATCCCTCATATCTATGAAAGGGGGCTCAATAAGCTTCTAAACTGTATTACTTAAGTACATTTATTCATTTATTCAATTGTTTTTTAACAAAATATTTACTACACAAAATGCTATGTGCCATGGAATGTGGGAGAAGCTGGAAACTTAACAGTAAACAAGACATAATTTTGACTTCAAAGATCTTAGGGGTCACTGGGGAGACAGAAATAGATTGTAAATTTATGAACTGTTTTATCTGCCCAGCATCCTTTCTCACCTTCATCCCAGTTTTTTGTTTGTTTGGTTGGGGTTTTTTGTTTGTTTTTGGGTGGGGGGTGTGTGTGTGTTGTGTGGGGTGTAACATCTTTACCCTTTCCTTTGGGCAACTTCTAATTCCTAGCCTATCCCATCTTCAGTATACCACTCTTAGCCAATATTCTTACTGAACCTTGGTTCTGGTGGGTCTGGAAGTCATAGTGCCTAGGTTCTCCTCTCCTACCAACTTCCTTTCCAATTCACTGCTTTGGCCACAGAAGTGTTATGACTTAATTTAAATCAATTGGTTTTCCATGGAAAGTTGAATACTGAACACAGACACGCAGCAATAGAAGTGTTTTAAAACGGAGTCATCTACAAATAGTCTGCAAATTCTACTATTGAGATTCAGGGCTGCCATGATTCCCATCTCTCCTCAAGACTTGATTTCCGTTTTTCATTAAATTTCACAAACTATAGATATCCTCCCCCCAGATCTATTATTCTTGCTTACACTACTTAAATTGGTCTTAAAATTTGGTGTATTAATGGCTCTAATATATCATGTAATGTATCAAGACTACTCTTCCATGCATTAGCCCAGAAAAACAGATGTTCTGAGCCTAATTATGTATGGAAACCTTACTTAAGCAAAAATCCAAGGTCAATATAATTATATTTTATCTGGAAATCATGGAAATTTAAATTAGAAAGAACTTTCAGGCAAGGTCATCCAGTCTTTCATTCAGTGTTTTAGGAAACATAACTGTTCCTTGAATATACCCACTACTGGGCAACTCAAACTGCGCAAGGCAGGTAGTTTCATATTCATATGCTTCTAGTTGTCAGAAAGACCTGGCATTTAAAGTTTGCTTTCTCATACATTTTTATCTAACTTTCCTTTTTTATAATTTTTCATTTTTGTGGATACATAGTAGGTGTATAAATGCGGTACCTGAGATGTTTTGATTCAGGCATGTGAGGTGAAATAATCACATCATGGGGAATGGGGTATCCATTTCCTCAATCATTTATCCTTTGTGTTACAAACAGTCCAAATATACCATTTTAGTTATTTTTAGAAGTATAAATTATCATTGACTATGGTCACCCTATTGTGCTATCAAATACTAGGTCTTATCATGTTTATCTAGCTTTTCCATGAAAATTATGTTCTTCGCCATGTCCTTCAAAGATCTAAACTTAATTTGACACTGGCACTATCAACCAGTCTTTTCATATGCACTAAAGTAAATAGTCAGAATAAACTCAAAATTCTATAAGATGGAATTGCAAAAGAAGGTACATCTTCATAAACTACAGCTTTGACCACAGAGAAAAAGAACTATTTTTTGAATATTTAAAAATCAGGTGAAAAAAAAATGCCAAGAAGTGCTGACCTTTCATGGCAAGCTGCCAAGAAAGTAATATTTCTTGGCAGGTGGAACAAATTCAAAGGCCAAATATCAATGGATGCATACTTACTCTCCAATTTTTAATATGAGTCAATGAATCTTAAATAACTTTTATGAGATAATGTAGCTAAAACCCTATCAATTTACTGCAACAAAACTGAAGCATGAGAAGAAACTTCTTCTAAATAAAGTTGTTGCCACTTTTTGAAAAGTCAGAGCTCGAAGGTAAAATTTCTGGCATGCTAAAATGTAAAAAGAATCATACAGCCAAAACAAATATTTTTTTCTTGTACGAACATGACTTAGGACCTTTAGAATTGTGTTTATGACTCAGCCATGTAGAATGCGAAGTATGAAATACAAAAAATAATAATGCACTTAGAGATGTCATGTTAGCAAAGAAAATAAAATATAAAAGAATGCCCACTAGAAACCCACATGAAGAAATACGGATTGTCTGTTACTTACTACTATCCCTCCTAGGCAGATGACTTGATTGCAAAGATCCAAACTGTTAACTTTAAAACTTAAGGCAATTAATCTGAGATGACACATTATAGTTAATATAAATACTCAATTTTCTGATTTCATCATGTAACACTTAAAAATAAAAACCTTCACATATTCAGATTACTTCATTTATCCATTTCCATGTTAACATTTTGGAATTTGGAGTTTAGATTGCAGTACTTTATATTTGTTGGATGTTCCTATCGGGGATGCCTTTTCACCAGATATTTATGTTTCTGCTATGTATGGTTGCTATTACAATCTGGTAGCTATAATTTTTGCAAAGAACTAAATAAAACTGAAAGGTAAAATTTACTATCTAGAACAGAAGTGAATTGACCTTCAGAATCTTTTCTTTTTATTTCAAAAGTCTGTGTTAATCATTATCTAACCAATAGTATGAAGTGACAGTTCAAATTCTTTGCCGCTAAGTAATGATTATTTGTTGATTGACTCAATATTCTTTAATTGATTTGCTAGATGAAGCCTGAAATTCTCCTTTTTATCAACATGCCAAATTTTTCCTTTGTGTGGTACTATATCTGATACTTTCAAATTATGATAACACATTTATCAACAAGTTAGCAATCTAGCATTCACTACCACATAAAATGTGATTGGAATTATAAGCTGACAAAGGAGGTCTCTGGATAATCTTCACAAAACATTCATCAAGGCAACTACATTTTAATTATCAGAAAAATCTCAGGTATTTATTGAGAACCCATTTGTCCTTGTTCTACAGACATTTCTAACACAGTCACATATTCACAAATGATAATTAAATGAATAAAACAAAGCAGCAGCACTAACCCTAGTGAAGCCACAGTTGACAGGAAGGACACACTATAGCAGACAAGGATCCTTTAGAGCAAATACAAGCAGGGCTAAATTAAAAAAAAAAAAGTTACTGAGGGCATTTGTGAGTCAAGTATTATTGACTCACAAAATATTATCATTGATAGTCTTAATTATGAGCTCAGGCTGTCAAGATAAATTTTAAATATGTTTAACATACTATGCATAAGAGAGTCAAGAATATAAGGTCTATCATAAAACTTTATAATAAGCAATTAAAACTTTACTCATTTTTTTAAAAAAAAAAATTACCAATGCTTAAAATGGTAATTTTAATTATAAGAAAAATTAGGATGATAAAATAACGTGTTCTCTAGTATTATCAAATAATGCACAATGCCACATACAAACACAGAGATCAAGATAGTTTTTCGGAACTACACTTTACTGTTAAATTTATATGTGTGCCTGGAAATTCAGTTGCCATCACTAAGATTAGATTAATTGATTCTAAATTCTGGATGATACAATTGAGCATCATAGCATCTTGAGACAGTTCTAGTCCTGCAAATATAAGCCACTGGTGTACTTTACAGTAATAACACAAACCTAAATCATGCTGTAAGCAAAAGATGCTAGGTTATGATATGCTATTATGAAGAGTCTTGTTGGTTTCAAATGTTATTGTTGTACATACATTCTTGTTTCTATGGCAATAAGTAGTTCTCTTTATTGTAGCTTTTATTGCAGTCATTCTAAACCTGAATAGTTCATCTCCATCACATTTCAGAATACTTCTTGCAAACAACACTATGCAGATGGCTTTAGGAAAATTTTAGCACGATAGGCATGTGCTAAGAAATATCTGCTCACAGCAAGGTATTACCTCTAGCATTATTGAATTGCTTTGTTTGATGGCAGTGGCGTATGTAAAACAGTCCACTTGAAAATAGGAGTCTTAGAATTCCTCTCCAGCTGCATCATTAATGATTTGTAGAGGTCATCTAATGACTCAAGTCATATTTCTTCAATTAAATAGAAAACTAGAGAAACTATTGATAGTTCTCATAAGTTCATAGGACAATATGAAATCCTCTCACATCACTTCACCTTGCCAAGAATATTACCTTCTCTTTGCAGCACAGATGCCTATCTGGCCACAAACACTGGAATGTAGATAAATAACTTTAAAAAGCCGTCGCTTTAACCTTTGTCTCCCCCAAAAATATTGTCTCCCTGATTTGCTTAAACACACACACACACACACACACACACACACACACAACTCTTATTATGGGGACATAAAACAACTTATTAAAATGTTGATTAGTTTACCATCTACTTTCTTTTGTGGAAATAACAATGAACTCATCTGGCTGGAACCAATATTCATTAAGCAAAATAAAGTTGTTTCAGTTGATTTGTCAACAATATGATAAAATACAATTTCCTTTTTAGTGTTTGTTGAAAGAATAGCATTTAATATGAATTCATATTTGATATGATTTTCAAAAAACAAGGAGCCAACATGGAGATCCAAGAGTCCTCCATGGGAATAAATAGATCAGTTTCAGGAGCACTTTAACTTCTCTGGCCTATTTAGATATTGCTTCTAGGTCTATCAGAATAATATACTAAACATTACTCCAGAAAACTAAAACAGCTAGCATATCTCAAAGTATTTGGACCATTTCTATAAGAAACCAACACCACACCATTTGCTGCAAAAGCCATACATTTAGAATTTTTATCTTTTATTCCTTATTAAGATAAAAATTATAAACACAATATTCATGGGTAATATTAAGCTCGTTTGGATTGCAATAATGGGACATCAATTAAAACTAGAATAAATTTGACCTTTTAACTAAGAATTATCCATTGGAAGAATCTAGCTGAATGTGTATGAACAACTTCATTGAAGGAAAATTTTGATAACCATATCAATAATCTGATTATAATCCAAAATAAGTTGGTAAATATTTATCTAAAAATATAAAAGGCAATTTTGCAACCAGAAGTAAAATCACATTTTTTTTTCAAATACTATTTATATATTTTATTGCGTATCTCTCTAAGTTTTTGAAAGCTTCGCCTGGGTATAATTTTTATAAGTCTTAAAACATAAAATAAAGCAGAACAAACATAATAGCAATAAAAAATTATAACCAAAGAAATGTAATTATTGTTAATGTCTTTTCTAAGTCTTTTGCATTTTGTATGGTCCTACCCCTTATACCTCAACTCTTAGATTTTGTGTCTGGAGAAAACTGAATGTGTAGATTTCCTGCAGATAAAACCTAACATATAGGGTGAATTAGAAGAAGATGAGCATGCTGGAAGAAAGAAAAAGAGATATGCCTAAAATCATTCTTGAAAATTGGATACACTTTTTTTTTTTCCGGATTAATAGCCTTCTATCTAAGACACTGTAGAAACCAAGTCATCTCTGACATACAACATGAATAGAGTATGTTGAAGCAATGTACATCATCCCTGAACACTTATTAAAAATAGTGAGAATTCAAAAGCAAGTACACACACACACACACACACACACACAATCTTTTTATCCTTTCAAAATGTCAAATAAACAAATGGGAAATTGAATTAATGAAAGGTAATTAGTATAAAAATCTCAGGTGACTGTGAAATTATTGTTTGTCCCTCAAGATTTTCTATCTGCTGCCATACAAGTAGGAAGAATTAAATTCATCAATTTAATGAGATTTAAAAAAATGTTAGAACCTGCTATCAGGCTATATACTTTATTGGTTTGATGTTTTGCTTAAACATTAAGGTGTGTGTGACCAAAACATTTGCACAATACTTCGTTTAGGTGCTTACTGTCAGTAAAAGCAGCATTTTGCAGCAATGAGATGTTCTGTCTTCATAAAATATGTCAACATAATGAAAAAAAAGGGAAAAATCACAGCAAGTGAATGGTTCAACATAACTCATCCATATCATATACAATTATAATACGACAATTGCTCCTTAAGTAGAAGAGAAACCAACAATTGTACAGTGTGACTTTTTAAAATTTTCATACTAGAGTTAATTCAGTAAGGGGAAAGAGGGTTTGAGCAGATATATTAACAACTGAAATAAGAGCATTGGTAATTGTTTACCACTTTAATTAAAAAATGATCAGCAGTTTGTTATTCCCCTGATTTCCCAAACAAAGCCATCTTGTGATACAGTTGCCTAGCCTCTACTTTATTTACATTGAAAACAAAACGTTATCTAACATGGACAGGGAAAGAATTATGCCTTAGATCAAAAAGCGAATTTTCATTTTCATATGGTACAACCAGGCAGTTATATTCTGTTAGTTGACAAGTACGATATTGCTACCATACTGATGTAATCTCAGTTTAAGTCCAATATTTCATGATGTTTCTCATTTCTAGCCAAGATTTAGAGATATCAACAGTAAACACATCATGCCTTTATGGAGGTTTTCGTTCCCCTCTGACACACCATTTTAGTGATACATTTTGTTACATTAATAGAATTCTGTTTTTTTTTTTTTTTTTTAACAAGACTGAAGCAATACCTAGTCATTTTCAAAGAAAAATCATACTTTTTGCTACTTGTAGAGAATGTGGAGTATTATGCCACAAAATGAAACTACTTTACTTTTAGTCATAAGCAATATGTTAATGATGTAGCACACAGCTCAGCAAAATAATGTCAAACTAATCTGCAATCTGCCCAGAAAAAATGAAATGTCAGCCAGTTCTACCAAATGGCAAATGGCTTTGCTGTTCAAGTACACGGCTTATAAACCTACTGGTTTAGAGTAAGAAAAAAAAGAGGAAAGAAGAGTCAAAAGCTTTGAAAAAATGTCACTACGATGGTGAAATTTTATTCTCTGTCAGAGAAAAATACTAAGATTTTGTTGATGGCATTTTAATTGGTGAGTTTTGTTGTTTTAGTGCAGTTAGAATGATTTTTTTATTAGCTCAAAGATATACCATTTTTCAGGGTTTATAGGATAATATGCTTCAAAGAAATTATACATAGACTGTCTTTCTCAAATTTTGTTAAAAATCACCCTTATAACTAAAACCAGTAAGTGGAATTTTGTACATATAGTCATCAATCTGTGCCAATGTTCACAAGAGTTTCCACAGATTGCATTAGGAGTGCATCTCACATAAAAGTAAGACTGGCAAAACGACCAGGTTCCTTTTACACATGCTTTAGATCATTTGGACTGACTTTGAAACCATTTATCCCAGTAATCAGGTGTAGACATAATATTTTGTGGGTAAGAGAACAAAAGTAGTGTATTTAGACACAGCATAACTTCAAAAGTTACTTCCCTTCTCAAATATCTAAACATCACAATTTGGCTGAAGCTTTTCTGTATTAAAGCATAAAATGAAAACATTGAATACAGTTTTTTAATACCAGTGTCTAGTCAACAACGTCAAACAAATCTCATGCCAGTCATTCATAATAGGAGACACATAGTTGTGAGGATCTGTCTATTGAAAGCAGACTAAGGCTAGAAATACCACTAAATTATATATTTCGAAAAATAAAACCATGTGTATGACAAATGCTGCTTCTGATGAGCTTAATCCATCACTTTAGTGATTGAGGAAAATATCTGTATTATCTTGGCCTGCATGCAATGTTTTTGTATGGATTGCTTCTCAAATCTGTATTTTTTTTTTTGCCTTAATGTCAATGAGGCATGAAGGTATGAAAGGAAAGAGGGTCTGTGATACTCAAAATCAGAAATTCATAGCTAGAAAAGGACAAATGCAAAAAAAAAATAAATAAATACAGAAATGTTATAAAGCTATATTCAATCAATTCCAATAATAGCAACAACTGGATAGTCATAGACTGTGTTTTATGCTGAGGGTAGATGTTTAATTTCCTTCATAATGAAAATAAGTGGTTCAGTGACTGTCACATAGTAAAATCACTGAACTCTTGTACCTAGGCACTTACATTCAAACCCAGAGCACAATTCACATTGTCTCTGCACTGCCCTGTCAGCATGACTGGCCTAAGGCATTGTCAGCATGGAAAGTGTGGTAGCCTCCCATGACATTTCAGCTACGTTAAAAGACGGTTTAAAATTTCCAAACAGGCCTGCCTTCTCTGAATAGTTCTGTAGACTAAAAATCCTTTCATAGGCACTATGATACCTTATAAAGGGCATCAGAGGGAGGGTACAACAAAGAATGAAAAAAAGTCATTCTCCCAAACTTGACTCATGCCTCTTTTTTAGCCCACAAATTAACTGATTTTAAATTTCTATTTTTTTCTCTTATATACTTCACATCAATGATCTTTTTTGTTCTAATTGATACATTAATCCCCATACTGTTATTTATGCTTGCATACTTGTATTACCCCTTCTTAATTGCACTTCTTGGAGACTTTCTTACCTCTTGTAGTCAGGTAAACTTAAACCAACTAAAGCATCACTTCCCAAAGGGCATTTATTTTAAGGAAATAGGAAGAGCATCCCCTTGCATAAGAGATCTAAAAGTCAAAGTGCTCATCACGGTATTTAAAAACCTCTATAAACTGGCCTCAAAGTAGTCTCACAATCTGATTACAGATGGTAAGCATGCTAAAAGTTAAGGATGAATAGAAACTTAAGTTGATAATGTCATGGAAAAGTTGGAGATAAGTTGAACCTAATTGTTCATTTTGTTTTAAATATAAATTTCCTCAATTTATTTACTTTTAGCATCCCTTCTGTGTCTTTTTCATCCTTTCTTCTTTTCCTCATATCCCTTTCCTCTAACTCTATGTAAATATATTGAATGATTCTATGTGCACAGCACTGAAGATACAAAAATGCGTAACACAAAATTCTGTTTTCATCTTCTTTGTTGTCTTCACACTTCTTTAAACTTAAGTCTGCATTTTTGCACTGGTTTCTTTCCAATTTTCCATATACTTCTTTAGGTCTTCTAAGGTCTCTTTAGGACTCTGAGATTCTTTTTAAGATTCTATTATATATACACACATATATGTGTGTGTATATGTATTTCATCGTAATATATATTTCACATTTACTAAAACTGATTCTTTACTATCTTATTCATTAAACTTCTGAAATCTCTCCCTATTACTAGCTCTTTCCTAAAAGTGTTATATTAAGGACACAAATAAAACTTTTCTTGTTTTTTTTTTTTTAAAAAAAAGGGACTCCTCAGACATCAGCATTCTTTTATGCAGAAGTTGATAAATATTTATTATATGTTTGCTATCTGCACCTGGTACAGGACTAAAATAACTAAGTCTCTATTCTATTGGAATTTATAGTATAAATTTATGTTCCACAGGAATGTAAATGCAATAATGTATAATAGAAACTATACATGGCAAAAGATACATAAGAGGAGTGATCAGACCTATCAGGTGAGGTTAGAAAATGTTACTCAGATAAGGGTGTCAATTGAGCTTGTTCTTAAAGATGAATGGGCATTCTTCAGAATAGAAGAAAGAGCATTATAGAGAAAAAAAGTAACCAGCTTCAAAACAGCATAGAGTGTTTGAGGAGCTGTGATTAGGTCAATATAGTTGGAGCAGAAAGCAGAAGAGCATTGAAATTAGATAGATAGACCAAAACACAAACGGCACCTCACCACAGAAAAGAATATGATTTGTAACCTGAGAAATTGAGAGTCTTTGCAGAATTTGCTAAAGAGAAAAATAAAAACAATACTTAGGTTTTATAAAGATAATTTTATTTTCTAATTGGCTTTGGAGTATAGGTAAAACTGGAGCCAAGAAGACAACTTGGTAGGTTATTGCAATGTTCCATGAGCAATTATGAGAACCGGAATCAATGAGTAGCAGTAGGAGATCGTGGAGGCAGAATGAGGTATCCATTTGTGAGATGTTCAGGAAGTAAATTTGATAGAACAAGGATCAGATTTAGGGCACTAGGATAGCTCAACATCCAGATTTCTGATAGCCTGGATAATGGTGCCGTTAACCAAGATAGGGGCTTAGGGAGGAGAAACAGACTGCATGTGGAGAAGCATAATACATTCAGTGTTATAATCCTTCGTTTAAGGGAACTATTCATAATGCCATTTGACTTATCTGTAATGCAGAAAAGAGACTGGCCTTTCATTTGGAAGTCTCTGGTAACAGGTTATAAACCTATATACCTAGATCCATGTAGGTGGATATCTCAAGCAGGAGAAGGAGCTCTATTGTAATTATATAGTCTCCTTTGAGGACTTCAACTACCCTATCTTCTATAACGACTTCTAGAAAGACTCTCAAATATATGTTACTTGTCACTTTTCTTTTTCATTTATTCATCTAAACAATTTTGAGTGCCTATAGTCAGTGCCAGTTATATATACATAGCCATATATACGTATGGCTATGTGTATGTCTATATGATGAGACCTGGTCCTTTTCTTTTAGGGGAAAACAATAATAAAAGCAAATAAAATGTTGTAAATTTTGTATTAGAAGTATGTATAATTATATGGGACTATGGAGGAGTCATTAATTTTGACTAAAGGAAAAGATAGGACTTGACAGCGCTCTTGATCCATATTTCTAATGGGTTTATTAGATATCCTGGGACACTCTATGGCACTTCAAACTGATGTGTCTAAAACCAACTCAAGCTTTAACTGTGTAGCTTTTGATAAGTTGCTTAACCTCAGTTTTGTTTTCCTGCATACAATAAGAAGAATAAAAATGATCACTTTCAGATTTCACATTCTCTGATTCTCTAACCTTTCTCACTAATGTGTAGCTCTTTTGAAACTGCTTTATTTCAGCTAATGCTACCAGCATTCATCAATGGCTCCTTCCTCCCCTTTGCCTTCCTTACCCTTTCAGTCTGTAAGTTCTGTTCATCCTCCCTCCAAAAAAAGCTTTCGGCGTCTCTGCTGCATTTTCGTTCCTGATGCCACTGTCAAATTCCATGTCATGTTTGACTCTCTAGATTACTGCAGTAACCTCTTAAATGTCATCCATAATTCCAGTGTCAGTCACCAAAAATTTCTTCTAAAGGTGGTTTCCAGAAAAACTTCTAAATAAGGGCTTTTCAATAATCATTACTCACTCAAAAACTGCAACTGCCCCCATCCATACTTGCCTATTAGATAAAGTCAAATTTGTATTCTTCAAGGTTTTCCAGGATTTGACAACAACTAGTTTCCAACTTTATTTCATCTATATTTATCCACCGTATTTTTATCTCATTTCTGCTTCCACCAAACTAGATTATGTTCATGAATACATAACCTATACATAGCTATAATTTCCTCATAATTGTCATGTCTTTCACTAATGTATCTGTTAAAACATTGTTCACAATGATTTTTTGACATGGCTTTTAAAATATTGTTTCTTTCATAAAATTGATTCATAGTCACTGTAAATGACTCAAACAGAAAAATACAAAGAATAGATAAAACTCATTTGAAATTTTACGATTCAAACTAAGACAATTCTCTAGATTTAAATATATGCAAACAATTATATGTAAATAATTCATACTTATGCCTTATAACTGTTGTTGCTTATCTTGCTCTCTTTTATGCACCAGCATGTTGCAATTATCCTTCCATGTTTAAAAAAATGTTGTTTGAATCATCGTTTTGATTCTCACATATTCCACTGTATATAGAGTCAATATGTACTCAGTATGTACCAAAGAGGATATAGGCTGGCATCTGTCCATCCTAAAAAGTCAAACATCTACTCTGAATTGTCAGTATATACATTATACTGGCTGTTATGTATTTTTTAATGTCTCTTTAATTTTAGAACTGTCATTATTTACCTAAGCAGTCTTGTCTTGATGGACAACAAAAGGCAATACTTTAATCAATTTTTAATAAAAATGAATTGTATTTATCCTTTGATATACTGCTAAGACAATGTCTTCTGTTAAACCATGTTCAAATTCCCCACCCAGAAATAATCGCCATCCTTCTTCTGAATTTCCATAGAACTTTGTCCGGGCCTCTGCATTCATCACTTTCAACCTTGGATTCTAATTATTTCAGTCTTCTTTCCCTAATAGAATAAAAGCTCCTTTAGGACAACAACTCTATAGATTCCACAGTAGTTGGATCAATGCCTCGCACATTATAAACATTTAAAACTTGTTTGTAGAATAAATGGTTGAATTAATGAATGTCAAAAAATAGATCAACAGAGCACACTATATCACAAGGGCAATTCAGATTTCAGCATGTTGAAATTATTTGTAAATGCTCAAATAAATTATGTAACTTACCTTAAATTATCTAGTAAGTAAATTAGCAACTGTCAATGACATTAGAAAGAAAAAGGAGAAAAACCTATCAAATAGCAATTTCTCATAAAGCAATTAGAAAAGCAATTAATGAGTGGTGAACCTTGGAGACTATAATGGAATTACTGGGTGAGAATACATTCATTTAGCCATCATTCCTCTAAATGCCAAGCAAAATTTTACAAAGTTCATTCACTGATGGTGCTCTGCTGTAAGAAAGCTGAAAAACTGGAGACACATAAATTGAATTGTGTAAACTATATTTTGAGTTTTGCCATGATCAGTAGACCCTAAAATAATTTTGAAATTTAAAGAGATATAAGATAAATGAATAATAACTCAAGTTAAATTTCTGCAGGCATGGGGTTCCTAGGCACTCCTACTTTTTGTTAATGAGAAGGAAATCCAGCTTAATACTCTATCTGGTCCACTTATCAGACAGTGAAAGGCATGGATTTTGCCTTTAAGAGAAGATATTCATAGGTTAAGCCATAAGATCACTCAACCTCATGTTCTAGCAAGTTGTCTTTTCTCAGTGCCAGTTGCACTGTACAGAAAATCCATTCCTCATCTTAAATTTCATAACCAAAAGAATGCTACGAGTTTGTAGCATCATCATGTGCTGCATATAGGGAATGGAGGAAAAGGACAAAATGAGTTATGGTTTCTGGACATGTCATAGTTTGGAAACAGATTTGCTATTTTCTTATTTAGAATTTCAAGTCAACCATTTAACTAAACCTTATTTTATGTGTTATCTCTGTTCAGTTCTAATTGAACACTAGGACCCTGATATAAGCCAGCTTGCCCAGAAATGAGCCTGAGCCAGTAGCACTTTAAAAACTGCAAAGGGTGTGTTTGTTCCCATCCTTATGGATGCTTGTCATTCTATGGTAGAGTCAGGTTTGGCTCAGGAACATCAGAAAATATATTAGAGTTTCACAATTCCTTATCTGAAATTTCAAAATCTAAAAAGTCTGAACAAAAAAAAAAATTGTTAACTCATTTAGTAGCAAAACTTAACCTTAATTGACCTGAGCTACTTATAGTTTTTATTCATCCCACATAATGTAACTATTTTACAGACTTGGCTGCAGAAATATTAAAGTGTTTGAGAGTTTCTACCCCAAATCCTACAGTGGGTGTTATATAATAGAGTATAGATAACTTCTAAAATCTAAAATATTCTTAACTCCAAAACTCATCTGGCCTCACATGTTTTATATGAGTGACTATGGACCTGAAATGATGATAGCTAATATTTACTAGATACTTGCTTAGTGACAGCACCAGTCTAAGCACTCTGTATTAATTAGCTCACTTAAGATTTAATTCTTCTTTGAAAGAACTCTATGATTATACAGATTTTACAGTTGAAGAAATTGAGTAAAAGTAGGTTCAGTAACTCACAGAGCACACTAAGTGGTAGAGCTGGGATATGAACCCAGCAGTCCTATGCCATAGCCCATAGACCCTACAAATCCATGCCACCCTCCATGCTTTGTTGGAACACACCTGTCCTTTGGAAGAGTTAACTATTTTCCTTGGTCTAAAAGGAAAATTATAAAACAAAATCATCCACCAGTTCTCTCCCATGCCAAAATTTTCTTAGAGAAAAAGAGTGGATACATAAGAAAAGAACACCTATTTTCCTATTATTTTCCAGAGACTGCTACTGGATTAGGCATACTGGACTGTACCTCTGAAGTATAGCCCTTGAATAAGCTCTTAAGATGACCACTTCTGGCATGTTTTAATGAGATCCGAAAAACACCAGAAATACCACTATGCACAGCTTGCTACGACTCACAAAGCAATGGAAACAAACAAGTAAGGCTGACATTCCTCAAAATCACAAGGTCAAGAAGTGGTTGACATGTTCTGAAAAAAAATAATTTCAAACTATATCACTTCAGTTTTTAACTGAAAATTGACACTTTAGTTAATTTTAGTTCCAAATATCTCATGACCATAATATATCTGCCTTGATAAGAGGTATCTCAGACTGTCCTTTTCTGCTGAGCTTTGGGGGATCCTGAAACCTCGTAATCATTTTGTTATGAGACCTCCTTTCTTTTGTTTCTGAAGGAAGTAAAGCCAATGGATCTCTAATCTGAAAATTGACTAGTGGAATTTGATTATAATACAGCAGTTTTCTGTGTTTTAGCAAGCACTCTAGGAAAAAAGAAAAAAATAATATAGCAGTTTTCATTTGGATGACAGTACTCTGTGTTTAAATGTGTGACTGATTTAGAGTTAACTTTTCTAAAAGGATGAGCAGATTGGTTTTCCTGCAGTGGGGCAGCAAGGTTTGAGACTCAGATCTCCCTGCAACCTTTAATATGATCAGATGCCTGGTGTTTGTAATCTATCCACTCTCTGAAAGGGTAGGGACCAGACTTTGCTGGGAGCAACAATAAAAGGACATGAAAAAATTCATTCTGAAATGGCCTAAGGGTATGGGAGACAGACCATGTCTGTGACATTGATGTACACCCACTGGAACCTGCTAGGAGAAGTGTTGCCTCCTCTGAACCCCCAGAGAGGATTCAGCTTTCTACAGGACCCGTGGTGTGCATCTGTTGGAATCTGGTAGAAGTGTTGTCTCTTCCAAACCCCTGGAGAGCATTCAGCTTTCTACAGGGCCCATGGACTAAGGGGGTGATTCCACTTATTTCTTTGTATTGGTTTATGCTACAACCTGTGTACAGAGATGAGGCACTACAACCCTTACCTTATTTTTTTGACTGGTGATCATACCCTTTCTTTCCCTCTGTCGTGAGAAGTGACAGACAGCGTTAAGCTCTACCACCCTTCCTTATAGCATCACCCATTTAGAGGAAAATGAAACTTCATCGACTACACAACTGAGGTTAGAAAATTAGTGCTAACCAATATGTCAGTCCTTCCTTAATCTGCCACATTGAATGTGAGAGAATATAAGAAAGCAGCTACGTTTTGTGATTTTTAGTTACCCAACAAGTTATCTCAGCAAAGGTATTAAAACTCACTGATTTATGCTTTTTTTTTTCCAGTTTAACATTTAAAAATAAGCAAATGCATATAGTTTTCTAAATATACTCTAATTCTACCATAACTGTCCCATCCAATTTCTATTTTTAAAAATCCTATCAATCCTATCAGTTTTTAAAAGTCCTATATAGAGTTACCAAATCATGAATTGTGTTACAAGAGCAAAACAGAAGCAAATCAATACCCTATTAACAATATTAATGATCACAGTGATTAAGGTTTTTTCTTTTCTGAATTGAAGTCAAGGCTGATTGTGAAGGATTAACACACAGTGAGCCATCTGCAGCGAGATCGGACAGATAGAGTAGTTGGTCTATGTATGCATCTAGGAATCAATTCTGCTCTGCTGCTCTTTCCAGACATCATTTCAGTCGCGTCTTCTGGTTTACCCACGCTGATCTCCATGATCCTGATGCATGTTGCTATACTTTACGCCCATTATATTCTTCACCCTGTCACACTTTCTGCAGCACAGGTAGTGTTTGTTTCCTTCCATTGTACTCATCACAGTATATAGTCCTCACAGCAGCACTGTACTCAGAGGAGAAAGTGGGAAACTGTGAGCGTGATTAATTTGCAAACTGGATAATCCTCCTGCATGTAACAGAACTGACAGCATGTAATTACACATGCACTTTATTTTCATAAAGTTGTTCACTCAGGTCATGTTTGAAATTCATAGTGAAGTTATTTCTTTATAAAGTGGAGGCTGTAAAACAAGGAAGTTTGACTCATCCTAACGCATAAGGAAACTAAAACTCGAGCATAAAACTATATGAATGATTTCAACAGTCGGTTCTTATCTAAAATTCAAGAATAGGTCCTTTAAATGTATCAGGTGTTTGAAAACAAGGAGAGAATTGTTAATTAAGATCCTATATGTTGCACCGGATGTGTTTTCTCCTACTTTTACTGTTTACTACATATCTGATATCATAGGATTCAATTTTCTAAAAGGTTAAAATGTTCTAATTTGATTTCATTACCAAGAACGTACACACCACCATAATCATCAGAATACTGAAACCTTAGATTCAGTAACTCATGCAGCTGTCTTAACCCACACAGCTGACCACAAATATTAGCCTGCAAGATGAGTATTCATTCCTACTGATAATATAGATCCCTCCTAAACACAAACTACCATTTTTGTGTAATTGAATATGTGAGAAAGAGCAGTTACATTGTGCTCTTCTTAGACTAACATTTAAATGTATGTTAGCATAAACTTCTTTAATGTAGCTTCTCATCTGCTTTATATCAAACTACATCACTTCAGTTCTTAAAAGCCTGTCAAATCAATAATTTGACATCATATAGACAAGAACTCCAATTAGACTGGTGAGTTGAATGTTTCATACTGCTTTCAAGAACATGCAAGTGGGGAGCTCAGTGCAGTGGCTCACACCCGTAATCCCAGCACTTGGGGAGGCCGAAGTGGGTAGCGCCTGAAGTCAGGAGTTTGAGACCAGCCTGGCTAAGATGGGGAAACCCCGTCTCTACTAAAAATACAAAAAGTTAGCCAGGCGTAGCGTCAGGTGCCTGTATTCCCAGCTACTCGGGAGTCTGAGGCAGGAGAATCCATTGAACCCAGGAGGCGGAGGTTGCAGTGAGCCAAGATGGCACCATTGCACTCCAGCCTGGGCAACAAGAGTGAAACTCTGCCTCAAAGAAAAGAAAAGAAAAACAAACAAACAAAAAACATGCAAGTCTTAAGTTTCTTTCTAACTAATCTGAGGAGGAATCAATTTGTAAAATATTGTGGAGCAAGGTGATCAAATGTTAGCCAAACAATTAGCAGTCTACTTACTGGGTATCACACGGTGTGGGCCTTGGGTTTCTTCTAAATATCTATTAAATCGCATAGTCTTAGGAGAAAGAGAGTAAGCTGTAAGCACAATGTGTCAGCCACACCTATAGTGAATAAAGTTGGGTCGTATCTTAATTTTCTAGCACCAACTCCCTTCGAAATTATATATCTGTTATATATATAACGGGGCATTGACTATATTTCTACTGTTGGTCAAGATAGACTCGAATATGCTATGGTAACAATAAAACCCAAAACTGTCAGTGGTTTTAGGCAAAAGTGGTTTATTTCTTGCTCATGCAGCAAGACTTCTGATTCATATTGGCAAGGATCTATGTTGATGGATTCCCTATCATGTTATGACACCCTTTCTCAACATAAAGCTTCAAATTTATTGAAGACATGAAAAGGAAGTATGGAAAAATCAAGTATAAAATTCAAGCCTCTTTCATAATTTGTCCCAGAAAAAATAAACACCATTTTCAAATAGAGCTCATTGATCTGAATTAATCACATGACCCTACCTAACATAAAAAGACCTAGGTATCAGCTGGGTGTGGTGGCTCACGCCTTAATCCCAGCACTTTGGGAGGCCAAGGTGGGTGGATCGCTTGAGGTCAGGAGTTTGAGGCCAGCCTGGCCAATATAGTGAAACCCCATCTCTACTAAAAAACTACAAAAATTAGCCACCTGTGCTGGTGCACGCCTGTAATCTCAGCTACTTGGGAGGCAGAGGCAGGAGAACCACTTGAACCCAGGAGATGGAGGTTGCAGTGAGCCCAGATAATGCCACTGCACTCTAGCCTGGGCAATAGAGTGAGATTCCATCTCAAAAAAAAAAAAAAAAAAAAAAAAAAAAAAAAAAAGGCTTAGGAATCATTATCTTCCATTTTTGTAGTCAAGGGAAGAGAACTTAGAATGCTGATGGGCACTATTTATGTTTCTACACCTACTTAATCAATGTAGATCTAATAGAAGATCTTTGTATTTCCCTCGGTTTGGAATGGCCTTCTGCCCTTTTCAATATGCCCAAGCATTTAGGGCCTGGATCAAATGTTACTTCACTCATAAAGTTTTCCTTGATATTGCTAGCTTTAAGCTACAGTTCATAATCCAGAATTCATAATCCCAGTGTGTATCCCTTATGCTGTACTTCT
Source organism: Chlorocebus sabaeus (assembly GCF_047675955.1). NCBI lineage: Eukaryota > Metazoa > Chordata > Mammalia > Primates > Cercopithecidae > Chlorocebus > Chlorocebus sabaeus. The sequence goes on along the minus strand of NC_132916.1, from coordinate 25,753,881 downwards.
TCCTTCAACAGTTATGATTATATGTATATCTTATCCCTAACAGATGGTCAACTCTTTGAGGACAGAGATAATGCCTCATTCCTTTGAATTGCCTTCTCCCATTTTTCCTCCAGCAAATTCCTAGCATCGTCTTTACCATGGTAGGTCTATAGTAAGAGTGTTGTTAATTGGATGAGGGAGGAGGTTGACAAAAATATCTTATGGAAAAATTATTTCTGGCTGCCAAAAGTCAAAGTTATTATTATCTCTCAGTATAAGTAACCAAGAGATAATAGTTTCCTAAGAAGGATTTCCTCAAAATAGTGTCAAGCACATAAGATGTTCTAAATATATACTTGATTCATAGATTATTAATTTATTTGTTGCATATATGTGAAAATTACACATGAAACCATGGGATATCCAAAAGAAATCAACATAAATCCAACTTAAGCATTTAGCACTCTAACTGGAAGACTGCAAGCCATAGAAACTCATTAGTTCATTAATTCAATAAATAGATTAAATATATAACACATATGTATTTAATATATAATAAATATATTTAGCTGCTTACTGTTTGCCAGTTAATGTGAACAAAGTGGTGAGCCAAAAGCAGATGTAGTCACAGAAATCATGGAGCCATGGAGCGTACAATATAAAAGGGGAAAAGTTAGACAAAAAATTCATTATGATAATGACTATGAAAAAGAACACGTGGTTATGAGATCACCTGGAGAATGTTAGGGGCAGAACAGAGATCAAAAAAAGATAAGAGAATGTTTTATTTATGCAAGGTTTAGCGGACATTATTAATGCCCACCAACCTTCTTCTTCTTGAATATTTGGGTAAATTATACTTCCAGAAACAAGTGCTTTAAAAGTGTTGCATGATTTTTCATGCTGTCTTTCTCTGTGCAGCTATTGAAGAGTTACATGCTAAGATGGAAGTATCACAAGATGGGACAACTGGAAAGCGACACCACATTAATGACAGCAGTTCATGACAGACAGATAACGTCAATCCACGATAGACTTGTGTGAATGAGAATAAAAAGCTTGTTATGCCAAGTCACTAAGATTCAGTCTTTTTGTTTTAATGCATCATAACATAACCTATCTGGATTAATACACGGAGACTCAAAAGAAGAAACAGTGATTCGCCACACGAAAAGAGCAGGATGGGGAGAACAGCTGTTGTGTTAAGCAAAAGGATCAACTGTGACAAAGTCCTTGGGTCAGAGGTAACAGGTGCTTTTGAGAAACTGAGTAGATTTAACTTCATGATTTAAATTTCTGCTAAAGCACGTAAGTAATGAGTTTCTAGAACTTTTGTTCAAAGTAGTCTTATTCCTAAAATTTTGATAACTGCTAAGGAGATGCAAGGTATATATTGAATGTATAGTTATGCAACTTTTAAGGAGAAAGTATCTCCATAATACCTTCAAAATATTCATTAAAAACAAATGCCTGAAATAATTATTAATTTCTTTAAATAGAAAGTTTCTTATTTTAAATATCTTGCTTTACTGTTTAGATAATAAACTAAATCCAAACAATGCATTTTTCTGGAAGATTAAACATTCTTATTTTATACATAAATTAAAATAAAGCTGAACTTTTTCTATTTGGTTATTTCCTATCTTCTCTCTGAAGTGCATAAACCAGAAAAATATAAGGGGGAAGGAATAGGCATTTTACACCAATGTACAACCATAACTTAATTAAAAATAAATTTAATTTACTATTAATATTAAGAAAACTAGACAACAATTATCCTCTGTATAATAATTGCTTTAAAATAAAAAGTATTGTCTTATTTTACTTTATTTCATGCTATCATTTAAGAGAAAGTTATGCTATTCAAATTCTGATAAACACTAGCAACGTTTTACAAATTTTTAAATCTTGAACAAAAGTTTAAAAACTGTAATTATTGTGGAAACAGATTAATGTTGCCGATTAATATAGTACGAGATTTGAGAACAGACATAACAAAAGACCACACATGAAGATCTGCATGAACATGCTTTAAATGTCTAATTTCTGGAACAAATAATTTCAAAAATAATACTTTTTTAAGCATAGAAAAAATCTTGTAAGTATGGATTAGCTTATAAAGTTAACTGTCTTAATAGTTTTATTTTCAATAAATCTCAATAAATAGACCTGCTATTAAAACACAATACAAAGTCTATTAAAGCTGGTTAAGGTTTACTATATACAATAGTTTTCTTTTTCCCACAAAAATAAATGTGGAAATTCTAGGTACTAGAAATTAAGATTGGCATTTATCTTTGAAAGTGTAATTTTTATGCTTTCATTTATTTAGAGAAACTATAGAAAATGGTTACAAACCTTTTAATCTGGAAGTTCTAATTTTTGAAAACTCATATACATAATTAGGTGAATAATGAAAAACTGGCATGGCCAAGTATTACACATTTGCTTCTTTTGCTCGATCAACTAATTTTCTTTTACATGTTTTTTGTTTTTTTTTTTTTTTTTTTTTTCTGGAAATCGAACTTCCTATGTATAAAAAATATAATATACCAATGCATACATAAATTAGCAATTTTGAAAACTTTGAGTTGAATATATTCTCTATGAAAACAATCATACATAAAATTGAGTTTTTCTCTGAGACTGCAAGACATTGCCCTGCATCATGGCACTGTAATGATGGCATTTGCCATTGCATAGCATTGTATTATGGAGAATATTTAGGAGGCTGTGTTATGTTCTATTAAATCTATTTCATCACTTGGCTTTTGTTTGGATTTTTAAAATTCTTCAGATTGTCTACTGTTTTCTCAGAAATAAGCTGCCGCACAATGCCAAATGAAACTGGATACCAGATAAACAAGAAGTTCCTGGCCAGTTTACTGCATTCAATGAGATTTGAGAGCTTTGAAAACATAAAACAACCAATGGTTTGATTGTTCTCTACTCCTTATATGTCTTTTACTTCCTGTTCTCATTTGGATATCCAATACCTATAATATTGAATGTATAATAGCTGTTTACTAATAGCTACTCTCTCCTCTTTACATATTATTTCTGAGGCTTACTGAACTCTATTCAATACTTCAGGTAATAGCCTAATGCATGAAAGAAAAAAATAAAGACATTCAATATTAAAGAAGACATTTTCCTAAGATAGTAACAGTTGACTAATAAATTTAAGAAAATGTTTGGAAAAAAAAGATCCTTTAGAATTGTGTTCAATGGAAAATATTTCTCTTCCATTTATGATAAGATAAAAAGAAGATTTATCATGTAATTGAGTATTCCATACATTATCATTATTAACAGTTTATTAATAAGAACAGACTAAAAAGGTGAAAAAAATAATTTTGGAATGCCCTTAGGGTCTTTGTGATTTTGAGATAATCTATGTCTTCCAGTCAATGTCTTAAGATAGATGTCCTTCTCATGTAGCCTGCTGTAGTTAGTGGACAGATTAGCTTGCTTCACAAACCATGCCTCAATCTCAATTCTTACTGATTATATGGTAAAAGAAAACAAATAGGCAAGTCATCAAAACTGCTCTGTATGTATCCTACCCATGTTGGAAACCATAAAAGTATTTAACAGAGTCAAATGTAAAGGTGCAGATACTCAATTTAACTGGTTCCACTTCCAACCAAAAGAAGTTCAGAATTTACATAGTCTGATTTTTTTTTTTTTTGTATGCATATGTACAGTTACAATTTAAGTACTGGCAATGGTTCATAGTTTCTCTTACTTTTATATCCATCAAAAACTCAATCAAATAATGTAAATTTCAGTATGATGGAGGAAAAAATCCCACTTTCTCTCAAGATTTATAAGATTTTTTTTATTCTGGGACTTAATTAGAAAATATTCTGGTCACAGTAAAACAAAGTGGCTACATTTCAGGCTCTGAGATGGGTTTACCAATCTCAAACTTTCACTGGTAGTGTGAACCAAGGAACACTGTGAAATCTGTCCCTTCATGTCGATAAAAAAGAAAATAATAGTATTCATATCATGGGTTGGTTTTGTGAAACGAAATAATGTAATAAAGTACTTAGAACCCTGCCTGAGATATAGTAGTATCATCAGCATGCGCGCGCGCACACACACACACACACATACACACAAAATCTCTAACTCCACAATGTGTCAGTTGCTCATTTTGAACTTAGAACTTGGAATATCAAATGCATAATGACTTCTCTTCTATCAAAATATCATTCATACATTAGGGCTGCTTTAAGTTCTACCCACTCTATGAATATTTTTCCAAACTTTCTAGCCTCTGTAAATATGTCTCTACTCTTCATTTAGATAGCACATATTTGTGTATGCTAGTATATCCGAAATTATATTAAGGAAATGTTGTGGAAGATATTAAATGGCAGGCTGATAAGATTCTTAGTTCAAAGGCAAGGCTTAGCCATTAAAATCTTTTGAACAAGAGTAAATTCTAGAAGCGTAATTCCTAAGCCAAAGAGCATTTATATTTGATACTTTTACATGTCTTGCCAAGTTTTCCTCTTAAAAAGTTGTCAATCTCGACTGGCCTCAATAATGCATCTATAAAGGTAACACTGGTTTAAAAATCAGCATTTAGTCTTAAAAAGCAAGCTTTTCCATCCTTTAAGGGGACACTCTGTTGGGTTAGATTCTAAGTCAAGGAGCACTTCCTAAAGTGGGTTCCTATAGGAGATACTCAGGACATCGACCAAATAAGCTTGGAAAATTGCTTAGTCAAGAAATTTTTATAGGCTTCGTTATTGAAGGCCTCCTCGGACCCCTTAATATGCTAGAGTATGCTGTAAATCTCTAAAAGAGCTATACAGTGGGCCACATTTCCCAAACACATTTGGCTGTAGAATCTTTTTCCCAGATCATTTCAAAGAAATAATGTTTCACAGAATACATTGGGACATGCTATTTGATACCTTTAATTTCATCACTTACCCATACATCAGCTAATATTACTATCTGTTTCATACTGAAAATTGATTGCCTCTCCAACGTGATGGGAAGCCACTTACTTTGTCTTACTTATTCTGCATAACAACTAGCACGGCACACACTGCAGAAAAGGTGTACAATAAATCTTTGCTAATTAGTTGACAGATTACATGTTTAACAAAAGAAAATTATATATGCAAGAAGTTCAGAGTATATAAGAAAGTAAGCCATGTTCATCTTTTTAACTAATGAAAGTACTTTTTGCTTTTATCACACACAGAAGTGTCATTAAATGCTATAGTACATTAAAGTGACTGTTTTTCTAACTAAAATTAAGCAAACACTTGCCATAGCACTTTTTTTTTAACTTTATTGCCAACGCATTAGTCTTAAGACACATTCTAATAAATGCTTCATCTTACAATTTTAATAACTCAAAAACACTTGGGGTCTCAAAACATTAATAATGGCTTATTTGTGAGAGATAAAAGTTATTTTTCATGTTTAAAAAAGATTAGCTTTAAATTGGATGGGCTGCAATGAAAATATTCACATAATTTTATGGTGGTTAACAGACACCAAGGAGTCAATTCGTAGCTACGAGAGCTGTAAAAGACCACAGGGTTGGTATGTGCTATGACTATCAAGACCAACGTTGACTCTTTCCCTAAACATATCTTTTAAATTACCGTTAGCCTATTAATAAGATTCTTTATTATATAGCCAAATATTGCTTGAGGAACTGAAAGGCAATGAGTCAAACCACAACTGTTGTTGCACACCACTTTAGAAGAAACAAATATTACTCAATATCTGCTTAGAAGGCAACACATTTTCAGTAATCAAAGCAGAGGCCTAAAAGTCAAATATGTTTTTGCCTACTTGTTTATTGCCTGATGGAAGCACATTATGCTGCTTGTTTTAAGGTATAATATATCTGTAGTTGGAGATCTTTTGTGCAATGCTTAAATTTCCTACACAAGATAAATACCATATTTATTATTTTAGTGAAAGTTAAAAAAAAATTATCTCAAATGTTCTTCTTAAGATACAGATATAAATTCTTGATCATCTACTATGAAGACCACATTTCACAAATGTCTCTACAGTCTACAGTCCTTTGCTCTACCAGCTAAGCTATGGAAGGGTGCACAAGCACCCCATTTCAAACAATATAATTCACTTAACACTTAACCTCCTTTCTCAGTGTGAAAACAGAGACTTATGCAAGATAAGTGACTTTCCTAAAGTTTTACAGCAAGTAAGCGACAAGTCTGGGTTTCAGGTTCAGAGGTGGCCTGGTTTTAAGCCTGTCTTTTTTCTTCTTCTACAACATGCTGGCTGTCCTTCACATTTTTATGTCCTCCCACAAAGTCTGCCATTTAGCATTATAATAATTCCTATTAAATATGAAGATTTGTTAAATAAAAAATTAAAAATGATGAAGTACCTTAATTTAATGTATTCAATTAGAAAGAGCAGAGAACAGAAAACACATCCAGAAAAAAAGGCAATAGACTATTGCTTATGTAGTGACCTGAGAATTTGCCCAATTTGCTACATGAAAGAAGTCTAGCTGGGAATGCAAAAATACATACTGTTAATTATCAGTGTCAAAACATAGACTGTGTTTCAGCATATAAATTTTTCAAACATAGTAAAAAGATGTGTTATCACTGAACATATATATATATATTAAGGGTTGACAAGGCCAACTTGTTAAACAGATGAGGAAATTCAGTTTTTATATACTTGCCTTTTGCTGGGAAGGCAGCCAAATTTCTAACTGAATCTATGAAAGTCTATATTTTATTATAGCTATATGCATATAAATGAACAGTGTATAAAATATAGGCAGTTTCCTTTTAGTTTATTTAAACTGTAAAGGATCACTGTACCATTAAGAAAACATTCTCAGGTCTTAGGTTTAAGTCCTTAATCCATATCTTGAGTTGATTTTTGTATAAGGTGAGAGATGAGGATCTAGTTTCATTCTTCTACATGTGGCTAGCCAATTATCCCAGTATCATTTGTTGAAAAGGGTGTCCTTTCCACACTTTATGTTGTTGTTTGCTTTGTCAAAGATCAGTTGGCTTTAAGTATTTGGGTTTATTTCTGGTTCTCTATTCTGTTCCATTGGTCTATGTGCTATTTTTATACCAGTATCACACTCTTTTGGTGACTACAGCCTTATAATATAGTTTGAAATCAGGTAGCGTAATGTCTCCAGATTCGTTCTTTATGCTTAGTCTTGCTTTGGCTATGCGGGTTCTTTTTAGGTTTCATATGAATTTTAGAATTGTTTTTTCTCATTCTGTGAAGAATGATGGGGGCATTCTGATGGGAATTGCATTGAATATGTAGACTGCTTTTGGCAGTATGGTCGTTTTCACGATATTGATTCTATCCATCCATGAGCATGGGATGTGTTTCCATTTGGTTATATCATCTCAATTCAAGATGGATTGAGGACTTAAACCTAAGACCTGAAACTATAAAATTCTAGAAGACAACATTGGAAAAACCCTTATAGACACTGGCTTAGGCAAGGATTTGACGATCAAGAACCCAAAAGCAAATGCAATGAAAACAAAGATAAGTAGCTGGGACCTAATTAAACTAAAGAGCTTTTTACATGCAAAAGGAACAGTCAGCAGAGTAAACAGAAAACCCACAGAGTGAGAGAAAGTCTTCACAATCTATACCTCTGATAAAGGACTAATATCCACAATCTACAACAAACTCAAATCGGTAAGATAAAAACAATCCCATCAAAAGTGGGCCAAGGATATGAATAGACAATTCTCAAAAGAAGATGTACAAATGGCCAACAAACATGAAAAAATGCTCAACATCACTAATGATCAGGGAAACGTAAATTAAAGCCACAAAATGGGATGCCACCTTATTCCTGCAAGAATGACCATAATCAAAAAATCAGTAAACAGTAGATGTTGGCGTGGATGTGGTGAACAGGGAACACTTCTACACTGCTGGTGGGAATGTAAACTAGTATAGCCACTATGGAAAACAGTGTGGAGATTCCTTAAAGAACTAAAAGTACAACTACTGCTTGATCCAGCAATACCACTACTGGGTATCTACCCAGAGGAAAAGATGTCATTATTCTTAAAACATACTTATACATGCATGTTTATAGCAGCACAATTCACAATTGCAAAATTGTGGAATCAACCCAAATGCCATCAATCACCCAGTGGATAAAGAAACTGTGGTGTGTATATGTATGTGTGTGTGTATATATATATATGAGATGAAATCTTATACAGCCATAAAAAGAAATGAATTAACAGCATTTACAGTGACCTGGATGAGACTGGAGATTATTATTCTAATTGGTGTAAGTCAGGAATGGAAAAACCAAACATTGTATGTTCTCACTAATATGTGGGAGCTAAGCTATGAGGATGCAAAGGCATAAGAATGATACAGTGGACTTTGGGGACTTGGGGGAAAGAATGGGAGGGAGGCGAAGGATAAAAGACTACAAATATGATGCAGTGTATACTGTTTGGGTGATGGGTGCACCAAAATCTTGCAAATCACCATTTAAAAACTTGCTCATGTAACCAAGTACCACCTGTACCCCAATAACCTCTAGAATAATAAAATAAAAAGAAAACATCCTCTGTTCCACCCCCTTTCAGGAACTGAAGATTTCAAGATGTCTTCAAAAATTATACATGTCATTTTAGAATTTCAATATTTCTATGAGTCTACACAAAAGAGCGACCTTTTATGTAGGCTGATTTAAGTTTTTTTCTCAAAAAAACTTAGAGACATTTTATCATCACTTTATACATTTCCACAGTGCATATCTTTACTGAAGGGGTAATTTAACATTATGATCTTATTCTATTCCACTTTCATTCTTTCATAAATGGTAGAATTGCTACACAGGTAGCTCAAAACACTGGTGTTTCTATATAGTTTAGATTGGGATATTAGATTTTTAAATAAGGAAATACATAATATTTTGCTTTTTACTATTAACCATTAAAGGAAAACAATATTAGAGAAATCATAAGTTTAACATTAGATGAGTTCTTTAAAAAATAATATTTAAGGGGGACCTCCTTTTTCGGCTCTGGAGCCCTCCACCCCCCCATCTCTATATGGGGGAGCCTCTTCCTTCTGCTTTCTTCCTTCTTGGCTATTAAACTTTCTGTTCCTTAAAACCACTCCATGTATGCCCCTGTCATTTTATCTAAACTGGCACGAGGACCAAGAACCCTGGTGTTCTTCCACTCATTGGAGCCATATCACTTATGTCTATGATTCATCTGGAGTTAATTTTTATGCAGGGTATGATATAAGAATCAAAGTTTTCTTTTTTAAAAAAATACAGATATTCAGTTGTTTCAGCACCATTTGTTGAAAAGATTATCTTTCCCCCATTGAACCACCTATGCATTTAATAATTACCTTTGGTTATCTTGTAATCTCTCCTTAGAGCTGTATTCAAATTTTCATTCATAAAATTGTTTATTTCTGTGATCTCTTTTCTTCTCTTGATCAGTCTTGCAAGCAATTTGTCTATTTTGTTGATTTGTTTCTCCAAAGAACATATTTTTTGATTTGTTGGTCTCTACCTTATCATTTTTTTCCCTATTGTACTAATTTTCACTTTCATTTGTGTTATTTCTTCCTTTTTAATTCATTGGATTTACTCTGTTGTTCAATTAATGTTTTAAGATACTTACCTGACCAACGATCATAGTTTTATTGCTAATATAAGTTATTGAGGATATCCATTTCTCTCACAGCACTACTTTAATCATATCTCACAAATTCTCATATATAATTAAGGACTTATTTATATCTAAGGGGTCTGGGGAGTCCTGGCCTACAAATGATAAATTCTCATCAGATAGGTTGGGTTTTATTTAACCCTATATATCACGATTTACTTTCCAACCTGACTCTGGCATAACATTACAAGACAAAGAAGAAAATCAAAATATTTTACCCAAAAACATGTTTCTTAGCCATATTTTGAAATGGCCCTGCAAAGCTGTTCTTTGTGGGGAAAAATTTGCACCTGTGAAGAATCTCTATCATCGTAGCTAGATCTTTTTCTTCCAGACACTCCCAATCCTAAAGAGACTATCTAAAATCTGAATAGGAAAAATCTCTCATCCTATTGTCTCTAAGGACAGCCACTATAAGATCTCAAAAGAACTCTGGGCTGCACAATCTTTATTTTTAAGCTGAATATTACCTTTCTATCAATCCTGGGTCTTTAGATAAACTCAACCAATTGTCAACCAGAAAATATTTAAATTCACCAAAGCCTGGAACTTCTCACACCTATTTGAGTTGTTCCGCCTTTCTGGACCAAACCAATGTATTTCTTAAATGTATTTGATTGATATCTCATGCGTCTCTAAAGTGTATAAAATCAAACTGCGCCCTGACCACTTTGGGTACAAGTTCTCAAGACTTCCTGGAGGCTGTATCATGGACCATGGTCACTCATATTTGGCTTAGAATAAGTCTCTTCAAATAGTAAACTAAAAATGAAAATAATATTTAATGGAAGGACTGTATAACAAGTGACAGGGTGTCAGACAAGAAAAAAGTAGCAAAGCAAGAAAATAGTAACAGGAAAGTCATTATTTACAGTAATTATAGGCAAGATATTGTGACAAAACTTGAAGCTAGAAATTTTCTCAAGTATGATAATGTTGCTAAAGGAGTGAATTTCTTGAAAACGACATTCAAAATGTAGTGAATCTTTATAATACTTTGTATTGAGATGTAGGTGACCATAAATGCCATTTATGCCACACAGAGCTTTGCTGCCTATTTTATGGCAAAATGAAAAATAACAAAGTTGTTGATTGAAAAAAAGTTAATACTATGAAGAGAATGTGGTGAAAGTGGATGTTTAGAAATATTTTAATTTTTGACATATTTCTCAGAATTTTGAACACATTTGCCAGAATGTTTAAGATTAGCATCATGTGGCTACTTTATAAGAATAACTCATTAACTTCAAGTGAGATGGAAATACATCAGTTGGATTTCAGTAAAAATGTTGGCATAATTTTTAGCCAACAATTTATGTTCCACTTAGATCTATATATTTTTGTGAGGAAGCATTTTTCAGTCATACGGCCATTAAAATCAATAAATCAAACTATAGAATCAGATCTTCTACAATTCAAAGTGTTTAACAAATTTGTAAAAAATAATGATTCATACTCAATTGCATTATCTCCTATTTTGTTTTAGCCGAAACAAAAATACCATACTGTGTATACATACACCATACCATATAAACATACCATGAATGAAACTAAATTTTTTAATATTATTCAATATTTATCTTATTCTTTTAATTTTATACCTTGCATATTTTATAATACATATAATATAGAACAGGTATCTAATTCATAAATGAATATAACAGCAGTATACTTAAAGATATTTTAAGTATTCATGTATGTATATATGTCTGTATTTTTTACAAATAGAAGTATTCAATAATCATGCTTTTAGAAAAATATTTGTATAAATGATACTTCTGGAGACCAACTTTTTAGATGCTGTTTCCATTGGGTATCTCACTAGCTCTGTTTTACTGTACAACCAATACTTAGTTCAAAATACCAATAATTATGCTATAAATTCAATTCAAATTCAATCATCGATCATAGGTGAGTTCATAAAAAATTCCACACTAATCTGAACCATTTTCCACACTAATCATTATAACCAACATAAAAACAAATCATATATAAGATTATCTAAATTATTTTGAAAATTTTGTTTTATCATATATCTATAATTAAAAATGATCTTAGAAATCAGAACTATCATATTTCACTTGATCTTAGCCAATAGGTTGAGAAGCGATAAAACTACCATTTTCTATTTGAGTTTTGTTCATTTCCTTACAGATAAATGTTAATAATCTTTTCATATTTGTTTTTCTAATATAAATTTATTATTCATATATTTTATACATTTGGGTGTCCAAAATGCTTAATATATTGAGTTATGAGATGTACATATACATTTAAATAAAGATTAAACTTTACCTCTCTATATAACAGATTTCACTGTGCTAAACATTAATTTTATTTGTGCCACTCAGAGTAATCTAATTATAATATTTTACAGAACTGTAAGGCATCTTAAAGATTTTCCCTGACAGCCTCATTTAACGAATAAGGAAGCCAAGACCAAGAAACTTGGTAGTTAAATGTCAAGAAACCGAGTCATGTAAATCTTATCTGGTACTTTCCCATTAAATGGCATAAATGTATGAGATCTATGGTCAAATTAAAGTTTAATGATTTGTTACTGGGATAGAGAATTTCCAAGGATAAATTCCTCAAGTATTTATTTTGTTGTAAGGTACTTACCATCAGAATTCCCAGTTCCAAAAGATATTTACCTGGTGCCAGAGCAACATCCCTAAAGCCCAGATAACTGGATGTTTATAAAAAGTCCTACAAGTTTCATGTAATGTTACCACTTAATGCAACATCTGATTCGATAAAGTCTCCCCATGATTTGTGTTATAAAAAGCATAATATCTCTTCTTTTGGTCTATCATTTTGTTCTTTTTTATATATCCTACTCTACTCTATTGGATATCTGTTATTTATTGCCTGCCTGGTAACCATTACCTTCTTTTTTAGTAATAGCAGTCCTATTTTTTTTTGTTCAAAGATCTTCTCCTGGCTGGGCACGGTGGCTTATGCCATAATCCCAGCACTTTGGGAGGCTGAGACAGGTGAATCAGGAGGCCAGGAGTTCGAGACCAGCCTGTCCAACATGGTGAATCCCCGTCTCTACTAAAAATACAAAAAAATTAGCTGGGCGTGGTGGCAGGTGCCTGTAATCCCAGCTACTCGGCAGGAGAATCGCTTGAATCCAGGAGGCAGAGGTTGCATTGAGCCAAGATCCTGCCACTGTACTCCAGCCCAGCCTACAGTGTGAGACTCCACCTCAAAAAAAACAAAAAAAAAAACAACAAAAAAAAAACCTTCTCCCCAACTGGGATCATGATCTGACCTAGCCAAATGAAATTGTGAGCCAATACAACACAATTACACTTTTGCTGAGAATGTGGGAACAAAGGCAGTTTCAGAAAACCTTAAGATGATGGGATTGGAAGTGCTTCAGCAACATTTCAAACGTGACCACCAGAAGCCTGAGAAAATCACCATCATACCCACTCTAGTGCTAGTGTGTCCTTGCATGATAAGCCTCCCATCTCTTTCCATAGCTGAAACCTTGACAACACTTCTTCTGTTAAACCTGTGGAAGAGCCCTCACTCTCCCACCAAAAACAAAAGCCACTTTTCATGGAGATGTTTGATCGATAGAATAAAAACATTCCAATCCTTTGCTTAAGAAATTATAAACTGTAAACCGCTTTAATGTCATTGAAATGTTTACCTATACCTCTCTAAAAATTGAAATCTTCTTTTAAGTAGAATTTAAAGTATACTTCTAAATCTTTTTAAATGAAAGAAGAATTTAGCCAGTTCATTAAATAAATGCATATTTCAAAGAAATTCACATTTATTTCTTAAACAAGTAGCAAAAAATCAAACTATATAAATGTAAAATACTTTATGAATATTCAGTTCTTTTTTGAAAAATTTTGAACAGAATAGATGAGAGGAAGAGATGGAAATGTGTTCTGCATACAACAGTGCAGTGACATTTCTACAGTCAATGCCAGTGGTTCATACTAAGAGAGCAAAGTAAGAGAGCAGAAAATACCAATTAGTGAATAATCCAAATAACATTTGGAAACCATGCATTGCTTTCTATTTGATTATGAATACCCTTGATGTTTTGGAATCTACAAGCAGGAGTTTGAACTAAATAACAAAGCCAACATTAATATCTAATTCAGACACAGATGGAAAATTTTCCAGATTCTTCATCTTCTACCTGAAAAATTTCCAGGTAGAAGAAGTTTCATCCCAGACTAGAGAAACAAGGCAGACGTCTGAGTGTCTCCACAATTTCTTCCTAATCTTTCAATTCAGGATAAGAAGATGGCAGCACATTTTGTTTCAAAAGATGTTTTCTGTGAGTTGAATTAGAGAACTGTCTTGAAACGCTTTTGACTTTCAGCTTTTAATAGTTAATTCATTTAAAAATTCAGTAACTCAGCACTCACAATGTTCTAGGACTAGGAAATTAATCGTTCAGTAAAACAAATCCAATTTGCATATACTGAAGGTCTTATCTTTAAGTGGCCTTAAATCCTATTTAGCACTATCCTGGATTTAAACACATAGTAGCCACTGTGGTCAAGTTGGTAAGGTGTCTGTGTACGTCATAAAGTGTAATCCTCACAGCTCTATCTGGACAATATTACCAACACCATTTTATAGATGGAAAATTCACACTTGGCAAAGTTAACTAATTTACCTAAGGTCATAACGATGGAATGGAACATTTCAGAAATTGAATCTAAAACATGACACTCTTTTCAACATATCAAACTGTTTCCTAGGAAGGAGAAGCATTTATTAAATAAAAATAAATTATAATGTCATCCAGGCCAAGGATCTCTGCATAAGCATAAAGATTTCTCTGTAATAAGCTAGGTAACAGTTACTTCATGGAATTGATGCATTTGCCTTAACATCTTAGTGTCCTGACAAGAAAACTCCTAAGGGTGGGATAATATGTAAGCTTATGAAATAATCAAAGAGAAATTAGATAAAATTAACAAAAAAATCAATATTTTCTATATAAGCTGTTATATTAAGCTTTGCTTTACCACATTTTCTAATAATATTGAGGGATGACTTAGTCTCAGGAATATTCTTAATTTAAATTTATTTAACATTTTGTGCTTTCAGAATTTGTACTAGTTGGATTAATAGACACATTTATCCTCTTGTCTTCACTGAACTTAAAGGTCTCAAAGAGCAGAAACTTATCTTATTTACTGTGATACCTTAGCAACACCCAATATACTACCTGACAGGTAGTGTGGGAAGTCAATAAACATTTGGTATATTTATTTTTCTCTTATAAACTTTAACCTGGTCTGAAGTGGTCCTGTCACTGAAATAAAAATTAAGTAGTGAAAGTTAAAACTTGAATATTTAAAACAGGATTACTTAATCCTTTCAAAAAAAATTATAATCAGTAAGGCTATTATTTGGTCTCATGTAGACACAACAACTACTTGTCTAAATTTCCTACTTCATTACTTTATTTTAAAGTATATACAATGACAAACAGGCAGAAAATTAACTACTGTCTTCTACTTTTTTCTATTATATTGTATTTGATGCATCCAAAATAAATGTTTATGTAAGCTATGAAATATAATGATAACACTAACTCTTGTGATTTAATTTGGATCCTAGAATATTGCCATTTCCTACTTTCTCCCCAACATCAGCCCCTTGCCTCCCCTCTTGGGGCATTATCCTGATTTTTGTGTTTACCATTCTTCTTGCCTCATCTTTAAAAGTAGCATTACAAACCATTTGTATATTGCTAAATAAAACATAGCTTAGTTTTTATTCTATTTGAGCTTTACAAAAATGGAACCATACTTTATGCTGTCTTCTACAACTTGCACTTTTCCATCCATGTTATAATCCTGTAATTCATCTTTCTTTATTTTAGCTACAATCTATTCAAATGTGTGTCCACCAAATAATGTTTCATTGTATGAACAAACTATATGTTCACCTTTTTTAAGTTTAAAGTTTTAGGTAATGTTTCTTTTTAACCTAAGTTCTCAATCATTGATGTTTCAAAAGAAATGTAGCTTGAGTCCTTATAGAAAAATTCTGAGAAAAATCTATAGTAGGAAATATTTCTAATGTATGAATCGAATAATATCATGGGTATTTTAAGCATATATACAACAAATAGATACATCCCTAAGGCAATACCCAAACTATGTCTCTGAACTCAGTTAACTCTTCTGCTCCATAGATTAGCACATCTATTAAAATCAAGTGCCCTAAATTAAAGTAGCTATATTTTTGGTTAATATAAAAACATTTTTAACTAACAGGTTTTCCAAACTAATAGCAATAATATATGTAAAGTGATTTTCTGAAGGAGGTTCTATGAGAGAGTGTATGATTTCAAGATTCCTAAAATAGTCAAATCAGTTATAAATTTTCCAAAGTCCATGGAAAAGAAAACATCTGACTCTAACAGCTATGTTTAATTTAACATAGGAAAGAGTTCAGGTAAACACAGTGGTCTTAACTGCCTCCAAACCTCGTGGGATGTCATAGGCTCTCCTTTCTACTTTCTCCAGAGTGGTCTGAATAACGCAAGTGAACATTGCTTTAATGATACTAAAAACAGAGTTTTCAGTGAATCATTCTAGCTTAATTTAGATAAAATTCAAATTTGCACAATGGTTAAGTTGATATAAAATCCTAAAATTCACTTTGTATCATACTCATTTCTGCAAACTTTCCCTCAAATCTTTACCCAATTCACAGATCCCACAAAATATGCATATAGGTTTATGCATAATTGAATACATAAAACTATTATTTATTTAAAATACATCATGAGCTAACAGTATTAAACAGCTGCCTTTAAAATTAGAAAGCAAAGTTCTATTGATCTATATGTCACTAGTCTACACAGTTAGGAAATGAAAGTAAAAACACCTATAAGTGATCATCTTAATTTCATTTTCATGGAACTCTGATCATTGACAAAAATGCATATTCATCTGCTATACATACAATCAAATCCATGAGTAGCAGTTTAAAAATTCAGTCCTGAGATCATATATTTGGAAATATCCATACTTTTGCTATTTTAAAAACTATTTAAATTAAATATGTTTGGCATCATTTAGGCATAGAACAAATATTCTATAGCGCTCAACATTATGTTGAAGGATTAAAGCAATTAGGAGGATATGGATTTTTGAATTTTAATATGAGATTAAAATTTTTCAAAAAGAAAATATTCAGTCCAACTTCTTTCACTTGGAAGAAAAAAAGTCCCACTAGTTAAACGTAGTCCTAACACACATGAACAGTGTTTTTAACTTAAGAGCGGCCCAGTGAAGGAGTTCAGCTAGTGAATGTTAAAGCCAGACTCCCTGGGCTTAGACCCCAGCTTTGCAAATGAGCTTAGACCTCACCTGTAAAATGAAAATAATTATTCTACATATTTCATGGAATGATAGCCAGGATTAAATTGGTTAATTTATTGCAAAGCACGTATAACAATGTCAGCTCATAATGAGTACTCAAAAAGATTTATACTTTGATTATTTACTTGCAATTTGTTAATCTATGCCTGCTAACAATATATTAGATCCAAATTTATAGCCTTTTTGTGCATTTTAAGATTGGCTTTTAATGTATTTAGCTAAAAAAAAAACAAAAAAAAAAACAAAAAAAAACACCTTTCTTACAGGAATGATTAGAGAGCTCCACTACTTTTGTCCCACTTTTCAGATGAAAAACAAAATGTCTTCTGATTTCTAGTTTTGTTTTGTTTTTTCTAATTTCTTCAAGTAGTTGCTGTCTATACAAGAGACCCTAAGTCTTATATTCTTCAAGGTTCTATCAGAGAGAAGTGTTTTCACAATCATTCTCTCGTCCCCAATTTCTTCTCACTTTAACTGGGTATATTAACTACTTATACCTTTGGGACTTTGTCAACCTAGACCAATAATTTGAGAGAACTAGTGTGTATTCAGTAAGGAAATGTCTATGCAATATGGATAGTATTGCTCTGGTACCATTATTTCAGTTTTCCATGCCTGGTATAATAGGAACAATTATATTTTTAGTTTAGTGTCATTGCTAATAACTACAGGAGCTACTGAGACCTGAAGCATTGAAGGAGAGAGAGTCAGCAAGCTGAGCCAATGTGTGAAAACACTCATTAGGCTTCCCTAAGAAAATATTAGACTGCCAGCTGCTTAACTGAGGAAAACTTCAGCAAGTCATTTGCAACTGACATAAGTTTGAGGAACGTTTGCAAAGACAGCAACAAATGAACTTCTCTTGGCACAAAATGTGCCAGGTACTAGAAGACGTGAAAGCAGAATAACAGAAAACTGGTAAAGAAAATGAAACATGGAAATGTATGATAATTGAACAATGTGAGTGATTAATAAAATGCAATCCTCAACAATTTATCAAATTGACCAAATACTAAATAAACATAGTAGTTTTTAAACTGAATGCCAAGTAGTTCAAGTGCACTTTATCAAATGAGCTTGATCCCTGAAAACAAATATAAAATGATTTCGAAAATACTGACTTAACAACAAGTGTTATATCTGAATTGCAAAAAAAATAATCATTTCTTATTTCTCTCTGCAACTCACCAGGATGGTGTCTAGGGACACATCATTTTCATACATATTTCTGATGGTATGTTTGAAACACACCGTTTACACTAGGGGGATCCTAGGCTACATAACTTTTGGGCAACTTCTTGCTAGAGAAGAAAACGTTACCTTATTTTTTTATATGTTATCTCATAAACTCCACAAAGGCTTTGTTAATGAAAGCAACATATGATAAACAGAATATTTTACATAATATGTTTAACTAAAGGTTCCATTACTAAATCCATTGTGTCAACTACTGATTCAATTTATCTCCCTATATAAAGATATAGTAGCCAGCCTAGTATAATTTATATTGTTGTTATTTTTCTTAAATATGACAAACATTGAATAGGAAATTTTCTTTTCAGGTTAAAGGTATTTCAGATTAAAAAAGAAAATCTGAAAAAAATTTCCAAAAAATCCTGTGGTGTTAAAATCTGAATTATACTATAATGAATTTTTCTGACTTTCCTATCGTGGCAAATTTTGCTATAGTCATGTAATAAACCAGAAAAAAATGTAGAAATATAGTTCACCAACCTGGCAACATGATTCATATCCTGAAAGTTGAGTGCACTATTTATGCCAGACTTAGTATCCTTTTTAAACATAAGATTTTAAATATATGTTGTGTATGTCTCAGGAAAGTATGTTAAACACAGTGCAATGTTTCAGTTATTTCATGGATCCATGCAATAACTTAAGGAGGATCAAAGATAAATATGCAATTTAGAATATGATGCATTTTCCACTTTATATATGCTGTATTGATATGTAGTGTTAGTTTACTCATCTATAAGTGGAGTAGTATTTAGAAATATCTGGTTGTCAATTTTGTATAAATTATAGGATACGTCTCTGAATTAAACAACGATGCTACAAGTTTCTTTCTCCATAGTTTGAACCTTCCAGACATTCTCTACATAGTGTTTCTAGATGAGCCTACCTTGTCTTCCCATAACCTGCTGCTGCACCATCTTGTTTGCTTCTGCAATCTATCCTAGTGTTCTAGCACAGAAGAAGGCATAGAGTTTGGTTGGCAAAAAGATCCTAAGCAAGGTCTAACTTTTAAGTGTTAAAAGAACATGAGGAATTTTGTTCAAGCCATAGAAAGAGAGAAACATTCTAAAATTTATATAAATCATGAATGCAATAAGTGTAAACTGTGAAATTTATATAGTTACCCCTTTTGACCATCACAAATCTCAGCAAAACATCCAGAAGAATGTCAAAACTAGAGCAACATAGCTTTTTTGGAAGCCTGTCAGGAAAAACTAATTATAAAATGTACGCCTAAGGAATGGAATTGATTTGGTTTTTTTGGTAAATTACTTGAAGCTGGGATGTCTACCAAAAATGATGACTTTGGATAGGTTGGCATATTATTTAAAATTGTATTTAAAAATCAGTAAGATGCAACAAAATGTAGGACAGTGCCTCTTTCCCCCCTTCTTCCTCCTTTCCATTCATAGTCAAATGTCTTGAAAAGGAGTAGTCTACAATATCTGTGCTCTCACCTCCTGCTGATCAATTAATTTATACCTTTTCCTCCCACCTCCATTGTAACTGTTGTCAGCAAGATCAATAAGAATTTATCTCTGTGCTAAACAAAACAAATACTCATTAAAAAATAAAATAAAATAAAATAAAATAAAATAAAATAAAATAAAATAAACCTAAGGTATCTGACATCTCTGCAGAGTTTGACATGATTGACCACTCCCTTTCTTCTTAAACTTTGTCTTTCCCAGGCACCAGTAATGCCACAGTAGTCTCCCGGCTTTCCCCTATTTGGTTAACTCCTTCTTAATTCTTATCACCTACAGCACACAACTCCTACCTCCATCTGTTATTCCTCAATAGAGCAGCCATCCTGTGTTTGGGAAGAGAATGAGAATAGGAGCTGGGGAGGGAGATGGCAAATGTAGCTTAAAAAGGTCCTGAAGTCCTCCATAGAATTTATTTATACTCTAGAGTATCCTGCAATCTTCCACTTTGAGTGAGATAACGAAAACCTTGAACTAGAATGATGGCAAGGGGATTAATAATAGTAGAAAGAAAGTTTATTGCAATTTAAAAACTGTAATTGTTTATTTGGTCTTTAGTGTTTCAATTCACACATTGAATTGGAATGCATTCACCAATATGTGACAGCTAGATATCCTATCCATCTCTTCCCAAAAGGAATCACTTTTAATAACTGAGTATGTATCACTTTAGTGCTCTTCAAAGTAATTATGATAATACATAGGAATTGCAAAATGCATTAATATATAATATGCAATTACATATTACATGTATATTATTATATTTTTGCATAATGTAATACTTTCAATATCTTGTCTAAATCACTTTTTTATTTCCTGTCTCAGAAATCTTTTTATTTCAGTGCATTCACATTCATATTGCATGACTATACCAAGATTCATTTAACTTCTCCCTAATGATGGATATTTAAGTGTGTCTAAAGTTAACTATTATAAATAATGCTCAAATGAACATCCCTGTGTGTGTGTATATTATATATCTTTTTGTACCAATGCATTTATGCAGCATATATTCCCAGAAATGATATTGCTGACTTAACGGGAATGTACCTTTCAATATATATTAGGTGGCACCAAATTGCTTCACAGATATGTTTTAATAATGAATATTTTTATCAACAGTGTAGGAGAGTACCTGCTTCCCTATATCAATTTCATTAATTTTGCAAAATTACAAGCATGTAATATTTCCTTATTATATCAGTCATTATCATAATATTACAAATGAGAAAACTAAAATTCAAAGATGCTAAGGAACTGGCCAGCACAGTGGCTCTGGCCTGTAATCCCAGCACTTTGGGAGGCCAAGGTGGGCAGATCACTTGAGGTGAAACCAATATTGTGAAACCTCATCTCTACTAAAAACACAAAAAAATTAGCAGGACATGGTGGCACACATCTGTAGTTCCAGCTACTCAGGAGGCTGAAGTGGGAGGATCGCTTGAACCCAGGAGATGGAGGTTGCAGTGAGCAGAGATCACGCTACTGTACTCCAGCCTAAGTGATAAAGTGAGACCCTTTCTTGGAAAATAAAACAAAACAAAAACATGCTAAGGAACTTTTCCCATGGTCACATAGTCAATAAACATTAGAGCCAGGTTTCAAATCAGGTTACTGTAGTTCTTTCCACAGATCTTGTTGCTTAAAAAAAAAAAAAAAAAAAAAAAGTACAAATGGGTAAGCCAGATGCAGAACCTGTAGGACATGTTGACTGGTAATGCCTCACTCGTCAATTTGAATGTAAAGTCCATCGGAATACATCTATACATGTGTCATTGAAGTATCTGTGCAGCAATTATGCAATCTGCAGTCACAAGCAAGATAACTGGTATAAGTAATTTGACAAAAAAATTGCTTACTATAATGATTTCAAAGTTCATATAATATGCATTAATTGATCTTTGAATTTTTAATTAATAACATAGTCTAGAAAAATGAAACTGGTTTCAGTCCTCAAGCTCCCTTGGTAGTTTTGAAAACTGTCTAAAATAAGATGTTTAGAAAGGTTCTGTTTAGTGGAATTTTTAAAATCCACTCCAAAATTTGTTTGCATAGAATCACACGTTAATGCTGAAATACAGATTGAAGTAGCTGAGAGGTTTCCTTAGATACTTATTTTGTTGTAGATGGTTCTTATGAGCTCTGCCACCTCTGTATCTGTACTGATATGCTTCTCAAGGGATTTGGTTCTCAAGCTGAGAAAAAAATATCACAATATTAATAGTGATATTAATATTATCACTATTAATGATAATAGTATTCATTTACTAATAAATTCATTAGTAATGAATTTATTCATTTACTAATGAATTCATTAGTAATGAATTTATTCATTATTTAGTATTCATTAGTAATGAATACTAATATCATTAGTATTCAAAAGTAATTCAGCATTATAATTATCACACGTGATAATCCCCATTTTTTGAGAAAAGAACAATTAGAAGAAAGTTATCAGAATTTTTGAAGTACTGTTAATAATATTAATAAGACTAATTAGAATAATAATAGCATTTATCAAGCGCCGGCAGTGAACTAAACATTTGGAATAACATATTCCTTTACAATAAAACCCTGCAAGGTAAATATTGGTAAACTGAATTTACAGATATATTCAACCCGATCAGGTCACAGAGCTGGGTTGGAATCTAAACCCTGTTTGTGAAATATTAATAACATGAAGTCAATAAATGTAAATACAAGTATTTGAAGGATAATAATTCCCAAACAATAATTTTAGTCTTACATAGTTGCTTTTTTAGTATGTACTTTCCTTCCATCAATTATGGAAGACAAGGATACTACCAAGAAAAAACAAGTTCACACTTTTTCTTCTAACATCTAGTTGACCTATTTAAGTTTACTAATAATTAGAGACAGAAAACTTTGATTATATTAAAACTCATCATGATCATGTTGAAAATCATTCATCAAAAGTAGTTATCTGCAAAGTCACCTTAACTGAAAAGTTAGTTAACTCTCTGCTCCATTAAATTTAGTCCTATAAAACAATAGCATAGTTATCTAGAAAATCTATAGATCACTATAAATCTCAGCAACACAAATATTTTTTAAAAATCTCTTATTTAGATAAATCCCACATATCTGTGAGTCATAAATTCTAACTTATCATGATTATAGACCTATACTTAGCTGCGAATCTTGAATCCCTAAACTCATTTGGTTTTTAAAAATTTAACACACAGCAATTGGTTTTCTTTGGGAAAGAACACAACCTTTCTATGTATACATAATCAATACTGACATTTTGATAGAAGATAGAACTGACTTTAAGGCCTTTAATCCAGAATCTACCATTATTTAAATTAAATCCTGGGTCAAAGCATTGCACTTTATAGTGTTTCAAGTTCTTATATCCACACGTGAGGATAAAATTACAGCAAATCCAAGAGCCAGAAAGTACACATTATATAAAGGTTACATTTCCTATAATACAAATACCTATAATATCATAAAAAACAAGGATAGTCAATCTGGCCCTTTCTGCTGCTTAAAATAACAGTTCACTTTTGTCCTGTCATCCATTAACTGATTAAGAAAGTAAATAAATATCCACTGGGAACTAACTGATTGCCAGGCACTGTTGTAGGCTTTCTGGCACAGTCCCCACCCTAATGGATCTTACGACAGAGTATATGCTTATACTAAGCTAATAAACCTAATATAGTATATCAGTTATGCTATATTAGGCATAGTATATACTGTGACTTAAATCTAACACAAATGAAATACTCCAACTTGAAAACAAATTTAATGGCAGAAATAAGAAAAAATGTTAAATGTCAAATATTACAAATTAGCAATGACTTCTGGAAACTTAACTTTCTCCAAAAGAAAACAAAATAGGATGAAATAAAAAGATAAGGTAGAAAATTTAAGAATCATAAAATCAAAGCATATTAAAAAGTACTTAAATATCATTGCCGCTTTTATAAACCAATATAGTCCTAAGCTTTATTTGCTGCAGAACTAATTCAACGTTCTAAAACAAATAAAGCCTTATGTTATGACAGCTATAAAATGTACTAACGTATCAATAAAAAAACATAAAGTTCCCTAGAGAAAAGAGTACTTTTTCTTTCAATAATATATTTTAGATTCACCAAGGCATTTGCATTTGGTAAGCGAAAGAAAACAGCAATGCTATTTTAAATATCATCAACTTTTCCTAAATCAAACTTCATCATCACATATCAAAGTGTTTTGTGAACACACCTATTTACAGTACTTATAACAGTATTAATAAAAACTAAGGTTGTAAACTAGTGAATGATTAACATTCATTTGGAATATTCAATAAGCATATTTAAAACATTTTTAGCCATAAATTTCTATTTCTTATTTTAAAGTAAAATTTCATAACAATTTAAAATTGAGAACTTAAAGTTAACCTTAAATTAGCTATGAATGTAAGCATATGATAGTTAACCTTAAATTAGCTATGAATGTAAGCATATAATACTTTTTAAATAAGAAATAGATCTAGTGCTAAGTATGAAATTTTAATATCTTAGGTATAGAAACAAAAAGAATAAGCAATAACAAGATGTGTAGTAGGGTCAGCATTTTTTTCAGCTTTTTATTCCCATCTGGTGGAACAAAAATGTTATCACCTTATTTAAAATGTGACAATCAAAACTGCAAAATGTCGTATTTCCACAAGACTCAGTAAGAGTGAATAGATCAACCTAAAGACCTACACTTGTATATATTTCAGACTCATTCATTTGGTCATTCCTTATTGCATTAAATCAACAAAATATTTATTGAGCATGTACTATGTGCCCAGTACTATGGCAGGTGTTAAACACAGAAAGTTGGAAAGTTAGACATCATCTCTGACATTATGGAGTTCATCATTCAATGTAAGTGGTTCCAATTGAATAAGTAAATGGAAGGGTGAGTACAGAATTCCAATGCTGTGGTAAAATCTATGAAGGAAGCAAATTGAAAGGTGGGAGGATAAAAAAAAAAAAAATAGATGGGGTAGTATCCTTAAACTGGCTTGCTTAATGAAGCAGATTACTAGAAAAAGAAAAGAGAATACCTTGGGGTGTGGAAAGGAATTTAGTACACTTGGAAAGACCAGAGTGACTGGAGCAGAGTGAGTGAGCAGAATATTAGAGGAGACAGAGTGAATTAGATCTATTTAGCTCTTGAAAGTTGTGTATTTTTTACTTTAATTATTTTTCAGCCTACTTAGACCCTTTTACCAAATATAAAACCAGACGTCACCAAGCAACAACGTTATTTCTCAAACCATGATAAAAACAATTTCAAAGGTTTATTTGATCAGTCTCTAAATCCTTAGGTTATCAGCAAAATTGCGTGAGTTATATTTGGGCCTGAAACATAAGTGACTTTCAAGCTCAGGATAACTACAGATCTTTTTAAAATTTGAAAGCTAACTCTAGTTAGTAAACAATCACTTAAACATTACAAAACCCAAAAATATATATTTGTCCATTAGGTTTGAAAGTTATAAGTTATATTTCATGGGTGCTTACTCTCCAACCTTATTACCTTAAGAGGCACAGATTTTGTTTCTCTTGAGCACTGAAAATGAAGCATTTTTCTAAATGCCAAGTTAATCATTGTTGACAAAATATATACCATGCATAGTGTTTGTGCAATCTGTAATTACAAACTGACACCCACTGACAGTTCAGAATAGTTTCTACCCCAGCAAGCAGTTACAAATATTGAAGACCATTGTCTGATCCCATAAGGCATGTCATTAACTTTCATTATTACTAATGGCAGTTATAGGCTTACTTCCAAAGTAAATCACAGGCATTGTGTCACATCATTGCTCCTAAAAATGCTTTATTATCAGGTTGAAAATTTTTGGTCATGTAGGCATACTGTTATTTTATTTTTTTTCCTTAGGAAAAGTCCAGGGTCAGGCATGGTGGTTCACGCCTGTAACCCCAGCGCTTTGGGAGGCCAAGGCGAGTGGATCACCTGAGGTCAGGGGTTCGAGACCAGCCTGGCCAACATAATGAAACCCCGTATCTACTAAAAACACAAAAAGTTAGCCAATGTGGTGATGTGCGCCTGTAATCCCAGCTACTCAGGAGGCTGAGGCATGAGAATCGCTTGAACCCAGGAGGCACAGGTTGCAGTGAGCCAACATAGCGCCACTGCACTCCAGCCTGGGTGACATGTAAAATACCAGATATGTAAAATACCAGCGCACATCCTTCCTGTCTCCTCTTATGTGCTTTTGTAGTCAGTATATGATTTAGGAAAGAAAGCAATATCAGTTTAATATTTACTTAGAAAAATCTTATGTTAAAAAAAAGGTGTATTTGTATAACAGAACCCAACATTGGTAAGTAAAATGCACATCTCCAATATACCCTGTTTGAGGTATGAACTGATAACAACCTTTATAACTTGGCATGAATCAGAAGACTTAAAAACATTTATAACATTTATTCAGTAATTCCACATTAATAATCAGAAAGTCACGTGACCAAGAATTAAGAACCATCTTGGGGAAGTCAATGAACTTTGCATAATGTATGGAAACCAGTCCAATTTTATACGCATCTTAAAGGCTAAATGGTAGAATACCTAGGAATTTAAATAGACATGTAAATAGGTAGGTGGGTAGATGATAGATACACACACAATATAGAATATACGCAAATATATTAGTTTATATATTATAGAGAACATAAGTGATAGAATAGAAAAAGTCTGAACAACATATATTAAAATATTGACAATCTCGAATGAAGAAATTATAGATAATTTTCCTTCTTTTATATATATATAAACGTATATAAAGGTATTACTTTTAATTTAATGTATTTACTTATTTATTTATTTATTTGTGATAGAGTCTCACTCTGTCTCCCAGACTGGAGTGGATTGGCTCAATCTCAGCTCACTACAACCTCCACCACCCAGTCTCAAGAGGATCCTACCACCTCAGTCTCCTGAGTATCCGGAACCACAGATGCATACCACCATGCCTAGCTAATATTTTTGTGTTTTTAGTAGCAACAGAATTTCACCATGTTTCCCAGGCTGGTCTTGAACTCCCGAGCTCAGGCGATCTGCTCACCTCGGCCTCCCAAAGTACTGAGATAACAGGCATGAGCCACCACGCCTGGCCCTGGTATTACATAATATGAAATATTGTGTGTTTTTAAATATATTAAGATGTATAATATTTATCATGAGCTAAATAATATGGTATTCCAAATCATCTATAATACTAATTCTTATTAATTTTATAAATAATATAATCAGTAAAAGTAATAATTATTAAAGGTTTTAAACTTCAAGGGTTCTAATATACTTATTAAAAGTATGTTTTTAAAATAATGTAATATAATACAGTAAAGAAGTAACTGAGTAGACAAATTTATAACTCTTTTAAATTTATTCGAAACTGTATCTACAATCACTCTGGACTGATTCAGCATGCGTCTTTGAGTAGAATTTTTCGAAGTGGGCATTTAACAGTTCAAGCAATAGTAGACCTCAAAGTTCACATTTATTGAAGACTGTGACTGAAATGAAGTATGAATTTTTATAAATTCAAGTTTCTTATCTAAATGAGTGTTATTCCCTTTAAAATTGTTCCCTTAAGATGTAATATACTAATAAAACCGTTTCTGCTGTGCATATAAATAACATTTATAATTTGTTTGTATAAAAACATGATATATATTATATATATAATATATATATTAAATGTGTTATATATAAAAACCTAAGGATTAAAGACTGATCAAATAAACTTTTGAAATGGTTTTTATCATGGTTTGAGAAATAATGTTTTTGCTTGGTGACCTCTAATTTTATATTTGGTAAAAGGGGCTAAGTAGGCTGAAAAATAATTAAATAAAAGATACACAAATTTCAATAATATATGTTTTTATACAGGCAAAGACTGCAAACTGCTGAAGTTACCTGATTGGACTTCTGCTTTTCCCTGTAGACTCACTCTCTCTACTTTTTCCTTTATTCCTGACATTGTTTGAAGACTTTTTCCTCCTAAATTACATTTATTAAAAGCTTATTTAGTGATGACTCATTGATTAGTAAATTTGTGGTCTGAGAATGTTTCTATTTTCCCAGTTTTTGAAAAATAATTTTGATTATTATTTGGTTTTATGTTAATAGTCATTGTCTCTAAAAAATCTGAAGATACCATTTTACTAACTTCTGGCTTCCATTGTTTCTATCCGGAAGTAGCTGTCAGTCAAATTTTCTTTGTAGGCATTCTGTGTTTTCTGTCTGGTTGCTCCTAAATTTTTTTGTCTCTTCTTGATATTGTGCAGTTTCACTGTAATGTGTTTAGGGAATTTATTTTTCAATTTGTTAGCTTTACTGAATTTGAGAATTCATGTCTTTTGATATTTCCAGAAACATCTTCACTATTACTCCTTTGCCTATTGCCTCTCTACTCTTCTCTTTATTCTCACCTGACAACTTGATTAATTGTATGTTATGCCTTCTTGTTCTATTTGTATATCTAAACTCTTCTCTTTCTCATCTGTATTATATTCTGGATAATTCCTTAGATCTTTAAGTTCACTAATTCTGTTAGCTGTGTCAAATCTACTTCTGAAGTTATCTGTTGTACTCAACCTCAAAAATTATATATATTTTTATTTCAAAAATTCTATTTAAGTCTTTTTCAAACCTGTCAGTTTCTGATAGTCTTTTTTTCTTTTCTTTTCTTTTCTTTTTTTTTTTTTTTTTTGAGACTGAGTCTCGCTCTGTCTTCCAGGCTGGAGTGCAGTGGCGTGATCTGGCTCACTACAAGCTCCGCCTCCCGGGTTCCCGCCATTCTCCTGCCTCAGCCTCCCGGGTAGCTGGGACTACAGGCGCCCGCCACCAGGTCCAACTAATTTTTTGTATTTTTAGTAGAGATGGGGTTTCGCCGTGTTAGCCAGGATGGTCTTGATTTCCTGACCTCGTGATCCGCCCGCCTCAGCCTCCCAAAGTGCTGGGATTACAGGCATGAGTCACCGCACCCGGCTGATAGTCTTTTTTCCTTGTTCCTTTGCTAAACCACCAATACCCTCTTTTATTCTTGTGAATATTATAAACATATTTGTTTTTCTGAATATAATCGCAATAGTCACAGTCTGCAAAGGTCTGATTCCAGAATTTGTTTTCTGTGCTGTCTCTAGTGAGACTTGTTACATCATACATTTTGTGATTTTGTTTGTCTTTATTGTGAACTCATGTCAATAGTAAAGTTATACAAAATTTGTCTTTAAAGTATAGTACTCAATTGCTTCCTGGAGAAATGTCTAATTCCAGGTCTGAAGAAGGAAAAGTATGAGTTTATCCCAGAACATCTTGTGCTATACAGAAAGAAAATCCTCCAGATCAAACGAAGCCATATCAAAAAGATCCAGAAGATAACAGGATAATGGTGGCCTTCAAAAGAATAACAACAGTAATTTATTATAACTCATAGAATTTTTTTTTAAATGAGTCCATAGTCATTTTTGAGAGAGAGAAATGGGTGTGAGGAAAGAGGTTCATTCATTTGCCTTTACTAGAGATGACTGGTATGCCAATAACCTTCTCTAAAGTTGGTAATTAGAGGGAAGACAATAAGCATTTACATTTTAGGAGAAACTGTGGTTTATTCCCAATTGATCATTACAGAATCATATCAGCTAATAAATGTTAATTATCAGCTAATGAATATAAATTCTCAATAAAATAATTGATTCAGCTAGTATCATTATAGGATGTTTAAACTAATAAGTAAAAGGTTATCTAGATATAAGACATTCAACTGGGGGCAAAGTATCACCCTAGTAGAAACTTGCTAATGCTAAAGGCAATAATAAGTACATTTATTTACAAGGAAATCTAGTAATTACCCCTTAACTAAGTAATTAACCTTAGCATTACTAATACTGCTACATCCTAACTTCTCATACCTCCTGATGAGATGTAATATGAAGTACATAACAAACAATTCTTGAACAAAGTTTAAGCTATACCTAATACATATATGCATGTAATATATATACCTATACACACAAATATACATTCAAATGCGTGCACACACACAAAAACATATATATATATATATATATATATGCAAACTGTGATAGAACCCCAACTAGTGAAAACAGTGACTACAATACATGATTTAGCATAACCCATGGAAATCTGAATGTAGATCAGCATGAGATAATATTAAAGGATTACTATTAATTATGGTAGTTGTGATAAATATAACAGTATAGATGTAAGAAAGTACTTTTTGAAATACAAAAAACTAGCTGGGAGAGGTGGTGGGCGCCTGTAGTCCCAGCTACTCGGGAGGCTGAGGCAGGAGAATGGCCTAAACCTGGGAGGCGGAGCTTGCAGAGCTGACATCCGGCCACTGCACTCCAGCCTGGGCGACAGAGCAAGACTCCGTCTCAAAAAAAAAAAAAAAAAAAAAGAAAGAAAGTACTTTTTGGAGGTGAATGCTGAAATATTTTTTGGTAAAGCATCATGATGTCAACAACTTACATTCAAATGCTTCAATAATGACACAGAAAATGGAAAGAGAGACAGAGACAGGAGGCAAATACAAAGCAAATTTGGCAAAGTACTGACAATTTATTGAATTTAAGTGGTAAGTATGTAGATGTTCATTGTAATATTCTTTTCATATTTATATGTGTGAATTTTCCATAGTTAAAACATTAGAAACATTGAAAAGAGAAGGTCTATGTTTGCTTCTGCCAAATTTCTAGGGATCAATCCAAGAGAACGTAACTATATTTTTGACTTGAGGTTTTTCAGGCCATCCACATTGACAGTATAAATTTCAATCCCAAATGAATGTGAGGTTTTTTTTTCCTTTTTTCTCCTAATCCAGAAACAAGGTCTAGAATGACAAACAAACTGATTTCTTATTTGGACAGACAGGCATTTTACTTCTTTTCCTCATTCATTCATTTTAGTCACTTGAGGTTACAGTTTTATGGATGATGTATTCCATCCAACTTTTGCCTTTCTAAGGTCCAAGCTCTGTCCCTGACTTTCACATGTATGACTCATGGATGTCTACAGGTCATCAAGGAGTGGTAGACACCCGTCTGAATGCCAACTTTCTCACCGTTTCTGATCTCTGAAGATTTTTCTTACTTTCTCAGAAAGATCAATTATGTTTTAGAAAAAGGTGTGTGTGTGCACGCATGCATGTCTATTATTCCATCATCCAGTTTGCCTTATTACCAGAAGTGAAAATAAAGATTCAAAAAGAATTTCATGTGAAGGACTTAGTACAATACCTGTATTAGTATGAGGATTTTGTTTTGTTGTTGTCATTGTCATCACTTTCCTAAGGCTACTGTGCTGTAGTTGTGCTATTGGTCTCTTTGTTACAAGAGTTAAACCCAGGGGCAGGCCAAATATCAATAGGGAGAAGTACTTCTAGTAACCTAATTGAAAAACTATTAAAATCAACATGACAATGGCATCTTTTATCAAGATTTATCTTACGATAATGCCTCTCTTCAAGACAATTCTTTCCTATTAACACCCCCCACATACTTATCTATTGTGCACACATTTCTGAGTGGAGCTAAGGTCCCTTTCCTTCTAGTCTGCCTTTCTTAACCACCTCTGCCTCCTTTGAACCCCTGTGGCAATTCATGCCTGCACTATACCCCTTCATGGGTTCAGCCTCATAAAGAGGTTAAGAGCACAGGCCGCAGGCAAACTGCCTAGGGTTTGACTCTTTCACTAATATGTGTGGGCTCCATGTCTTTGGAAAAGTTTCTTAAATTTTCTTTTACCTTTATTTTCTCATATGCAAATTGGAAGTATTAGTAATCCCACTTATAGGACCCTGTTTTTAACTAAATGAGATGGCCCAAGAAAGATGTTTAGCATAGCACAGTATGTTGCATAATATGTAGTAAGTTCTAAATACTTAATTATTCAGTGCTTATTTTTATTACATCTCTGTATGTCTATATTTCATTCTTCTGTAAAGAGTAAAAATTTTTTGTAAATAAAGACCATGCTGCTCTGTGTCTTTTTATGAGACTACCATATTGCTGAACACACTCTTAGATTAATTCTTATTAATAGTCAGATGACAGCTATAGTCATTTAAAAATATCACTAGCACGTTAATATTTTTTCTTTCTCTGATAACTATACTAAAATGTTGGACCCGGATGCTTCTCTTTCAGAAGCAAGAAATGTCATATTTTCAAACTTGATAAAATATACATCTATAGCACCCTTATTTTATATCAGGCTGCTAAGAAAATACTTGCCTAACCTTAGAAAATATGCAATCTAATGGTGGGATTTCATAATCCACAATGCTTGTCAGAGAAGTATTGCTGGATATTTCAGCTTATCTGGAGTCCTTAAAATCATACCACATACTTAGAAAACGAGACTTTACAGAGGAACACTACTTGCCTGGATAAACCTGGATAGTCATTTCAACAGCCCCTATAAAATTTCTTTGACTCTTCAACAACTAGATTACACAATCCAGTAAATCAGTAAGTTCACCAAGAAAATTATAACACTTTGTTATCATAGTTGGCAAAATGATACTTTCATGGATCCAGCTTCTACACAAGTGTTTCAAAATACTAGCATATTCTCAAGAAAAAAATGAATGAATCAGTTTTGGGAGGTGGGTGATAAAATTGCCTGTTTGGATGCTCTCTGTGTTTCAAATGAATGGATTTCCACAGTAGAATAATTAACTGATCCACAGACACTTCTTCAAATCTTCTTAGAGAGTTCCCATGAAATATTAAGTGCCCTACTTCCACTTTTCAAGGTTCTCTAGCCATGGTCACTTGGAAAATAGTATCTGTCTGGGATGACTGTCATGACAATTTTTACTGACAAAATAAAGCTGTGTGCCATCTCCTTGTTCAAAGAGTAAACCCTCTTCCCTAAATGTTTATGATATTTTTGCACTTGACATTTGAAAAACAGGAGAATGGGGGGTATTCTAGAGTAAGTTTATCTTAAAAATTAAATCTAATGGTCATTTATTCAGAGGAGTAAAATTTTTAAATTTCCTATTAAAATATACTCAACTATCATTATTTTAGATAAATCTATTTTAACCAGAATTTAATTTTTCTACATATTAATCATCTCTGAAAACACTATGCAGCTTCTCTTGCTTATAACTTGCAAGATATTCCTTAGACCCTCAGAATTATAAATAAATCTCCAATAGTCTTATTTATATGCTTTTTGTACATTCATCCCCTGTGGCCTTTTTTAACCTCACTTACTATCTTTTTACAAGTCATCCATCTAAGAAATGCAGTAACAAAAAAACTTTGAAAATTAAATAGAAGCATTACAAAAAGTATGTATTTGTGAATATGAGAACCTAAATAAAATAATTTAGACATAAATTGGGCTGACCAGTTTGTTGTAGATGAGGAAACACAAGCCCAGAAAGGAAAAGTGGCCTAAGTCATTGGAAATCAAGTTCCTGCAAACCTAATGAAGACATCCATCTATCGATCAATATATTAACTGGAACAATCCCCAAAAGTGAAAATAATTCTCTTGATGATCTCTCAGATAAACCTCACACAAAATTCATCTTTACCTTTTACATGAAAACCTTTAACAAGTTACATTATAACAACATTGTTTTCTTCTTCTGATAAAGATATTTTCCTACACAATGAAAGGAGGTTTTAAAAAACCACAACTCAGGACCTCTTTCACATGTTCTGCCTATGTAACCTATGAAGACATTGCATTGACTTTGGGAGTCAAACTATGGAAGTTATACTTCTACTACCAGAGAGGACTTGCAAAGCTTTTCATAAACATTCTTTATATTCTTTAATAACAGTTAAACAAGACAGAGTAATTTGGTTAAATGCAAGGCAGGATGATGATAAGGAGGCTAGAAGTTACTATAAAATTATTATTAGAAACACTAAGGACTTGATCATGTCTACTTAGAGCCTCTTTATATTCAATTTTCAAATACAATCTAAATAGAAAGAAAAAGATGAAGACTCATACCTTTATAGTTGAGATTCATCTGAACATAATTTTTAGCCAAAAATCAAAAGAAATAGAGTTTTCATTTTGTAGCTTTAGTGAAATTAGATTCATTATACATCCGTGGTAATTAAGAAGGTAAACATACAGATTTTTTTCCCTTAGTGGATAGTGTTTTTTTTTCCGCTGACTAATAAAATAAAATAACACTTACTCAGGGTTAATGTGTGATTTTCTATGTGATTTTGAAAATATACACATTCTAAGTCTGCTTTTCCCCTACCAAAAGACAAGCTCCATGAAGACCAATAGTTTTGTCTTTTTAAATTTAATGCTGTATCCATAACACTAGAAGGCAAAAGCTATAATTGCTACACAGTATTGGTAAATATTTGTTGCGTGAACAAATGAATGATACAAAACAGAGGGGCTACTCTAAGTCACATTACGTGTGTTACTATGTGTAAGTCACATTATGTGTGTTACTATGTGTAAATCATATTATATTTTATATACTACTGTATATGCAAGTCACATTGTATTTTTCCAGTAGTTTATGTTATACATATTGGTGATTTTCATCTCTTAAAAGATGGCTGTCAAGGTTTTTTGTCAAAAGAATAGAAAACAAGTGTTCTCATAAAAGTGCAAAAGACTCTCATTCATGCATATGATGTTATTTTATCTTTACAATAACACTGTGGTGGAGATGGGACTAATATTACCTCCAGCTTTAAAATGTAGTACTGAGGCTCAGGAGGTGAAGACATTTGCACATATTTGTAAGGCTGGTGAGAAGCAGTCAGTCCTAGAATGGTGTCCTTGAATATTTAGACCAGTGTTTATTTCCATGAAACACTGGTTTCCTCATGGTTCATAAGAAAAATAGCCTGGGATATTTTAATCCTATACTAGCAAAAACATGATTAAACAATAAATGTTACATGATTATTATATTAATATACTAAAGCATTATTTATTACTAAACATTTGGGGCAAAATATCACCCTGTCAGAATGTAAGACTGACGCTACACAAAGGCACAGTAAGTAGTTATCTGTGTGGTATGAACTGAGGGACAGTACCAGCCCTTATTCCCCTTAAATTCTCCCTGACCTATGAAACAGACTGAAAAGGGGTAAAGGCACGAGTTAAAGACAATGTTGCCTGATCAATAGTGCTGTCCATAGTTCCTGATTTCAAAGCCCAGTATGCTATAACCAAATATTTGTGCAGGTTATTCAGAGACTTAATCTTGTTCCACATAACTACATTCTTGTCAGGACTTGGTGCTAGTTCATATACCTGGTTATGGAGAGAGACATCTGTAAATCAAAATACCTCACAGTTGCTGCGGAGAATCTTACACGTGCAAGTATTACAAGCTGATTACCTAAGCCTAAACTATTCTTCATTACTATATGTCTAACAGAGGGCTCCACTGATTTACTGCTGTTGGAAAGTGGAAACAGATTTGATAAAATGGATTTTTGAAGCCTACTTTTAGGTTCAATAAACAAAAGTAAATTTAAAAGACCATTAAGGCCCCACCCCTCCAATTTGGTCTCCCTTCATCCACCAAAGAATTGGTTAAGGTGGTCCTAATTCTTAAAGTAAACAAATACATCTTCTAGGTGCTCTACCTTACAATAGTTCCTTGCTCAAATGCCTTAGTGACTTCTCATAAATAACTTAGAAGGAAAAACCCTTAATTTTGCAGACTTTCTAAAATCTGCTTGCCTTTAAAACAAACAAACAAAAAAAACCTTACCTGATGCTTTTCAAAGTTCGACTCCAGACATGCTGATCCGACAATAATCCCATGGAAAGCTGGCCTCACAAATATTCAGTTACTACTGATTCACAGACTTCTTTCCTTCACATCCTCTTAAACTGCCTATTTCCCTTGGAGATATCACTTATCCCGCCACTTGAGGGCTTTTATTTTACCAAAGTTGTTCTTGCTAAATATTCTAGCGCGAGGAGACTGAGAACACCAGGGCATGGTATTCCTCAGTCAATTCTTCTCCCAAGGAAAATCTTGACATGAGACTAAGGCTCACTGATACTCATCAGTTCCATCACTAAAAGGTTGATTGATTGAACTTCATGTAATTATAAAACAGCATAACTGGAAATCCATAGGTTTAATATCATAATGCTTTATAGACATACCACCAGCTGTCCCTTAAAAAAGTAAAGCTGTTTTACTAAATAAAAGCACAACTGTGCCTGCTAATTACATTTTATACCAACCAGAAAAATTGCAGCATAAGTTGAAAATATACAGATCTTTTGGATCATGTATCATAGTTCAAAAGAACTATGACTTTTCTTTGCCTGTTATGCAGAAATGTTGCTGTAATTGTATTTTCCTAAAACAAATATTCATATTAAAGACTTTCATTTTATATTCATGTTTTATCATCCAAGTATATTTCAACAGAATTGCTCTTATCCCTATAAAACCTCCCTGACTCTTGTAATCAACTCTACTAATATTTATGGTGCAAATCCTTTTCTAAATTCTGTAAGAGTGACTTTTCAGAATTAACGACTGAAACAAACAACTAATATACAAGGTTATCAACATATTTTATATAAATATCACACAGCAAGTTCCCCCAAATTGTCACAAGTATGTTTTTTACTTAGTGATTTAGTAGTTTTTAAAAGTGAAGGAAAGTTCCTATAAAGAAAAATATTTATTCTTGGAAGGTTAAAGAAAAATTATTAGTTATTAAAGTTAATGTATTATGCCTAAAAATAATTATAATGCAATGCAAAACAAATGCTAGACTGCACTGGAATCACAGGTCTTGCACTATAGCCCCACTTAGTCACTAGCCAGCTGCTTCATCTGAGGAAAATAATTTAACATCTATGGGATTTAAATATTTTCATCTATAAAGTGAAGACACTGAGTGAGTTATCTCTTTGCTGAATTCCCTGCACAATATATTATTCTAAATCTATAACTAGTGTACATCATTTGGAGTAAGATATAGGCTTTTGTATACTTATACTTAGACCTACTCCTTTTGCTGAAGCAAATGATCTGTGTTTAGTCAAGGTTGTTGTCATTGTACTATGTAAAGTCAAGGGTATTTGATGCTATTTAGTTTTCCTGATAGGAGAAATGTGTTTCAATTGAATTATGATATGCCTCTGCAGCCTTATTCCTTCAAGACAGCGGCAGTCTGCTATCTGTCAGGTACGCCAATAAAAGTGATAAATGCTTCCAGTGATTATTTGTCAATAATAGAAGCATTTTGAACTTACAAATTCTTACCTATAATTTCATACTGGTCTAAAATATATAATCTACCTAAGCATTGAAATAAAACAGGAATCATTTAAAAAAATCTTGTAGGTTTTCTAGGTTAAAAAATGTACTTTACCTCAAATTTCTCTGATGCCTGAGGAAAATCCCAGTAACTCACAATAATGATAAATCATGATGTTTCACTGCCCTTTGAGACGGCTGCTTCAATCTTCATCTTAACATTACCTACCTAGACATTTCCCCATATCAGACATAAATACCAACTTAGCATATCCCATATATATATGTGTGTGGGTGTGTGTAATTACATATATACGTTTTAAATGTCATAAAAATACAGTGTAATAATCAATTAGCAATATTTAAAAATAAAATGTTTTAAAAATCATTTTTACAAACTCTGATAGCATTCCCAAGGAAATCTTTTCAGAAAATACAATGGAGGATAATATGCTAAAGTAGTAATATTCAGGCTGTAGTAGGTCTTGGGGGAAATATTCAACATTCTCTTCAGCTTTCATGGAAAAACTAAACAAACCACAAACAGCAGGATAGTTTTCCCTTTGGAAGGAGATGGTTATAAATGTATTAAGGAGCATAACATATGCTATTAAATATGGATGGTGAATTATTCATATGTGCTATCAAAAGAGCCAAGCAACTGGGACTATTATCTACTCTACTAAAATTCTCATTTTGTTCTTTGTTATCTTTTGCAATCAGTAGACTGATAAAACTTCTGTTGTAAATGAAAATAAGGTTGACTACAAAGTTATAAAAAGAAAAAAATTTCAGGTTATAAACCAGTGCTGACATATTTCTGTATGCTTAGAAAAGTCTATATGACACTGTAACTGGCTGCCCAATATCTTTCAATAAAATCTTATGTCGGCAAAATATTCATATTAATGCCCTATTTTATATAACTCTTTTGTTGAAGAGAAAGGGAAAGTGAATCAACAAAAACTAACACAGGGTCTGGGCACGGTGGCTCACGCCTCTAATCCCAGCACTTTGGTAGGGCGAGGCGGGAGGATCACCTGAGGTCAGGAGTTGGAGACTAGTCTGGCCAACATGGCGAAACTCCGTCTCTACTAAAAATACAAAAAAATTAGCTGAGCATGGTGGTGGGCACCTGTAATCCCAGCTACGCAGGAGACTGAGGCAGGAAGAATTGCTTGAACCGGGGAGGCTGAGGTTGCAGTGAGCCCAGATCGTGCTATTACACTCCAGCCTAGCGACAGAGGGAGACTCTATCTCAAATAAATAAATAAAGTAAAATAAGATAAAATAAAATAAAATAAAAACTAAAACAGGGAAACAGAAGAAACAGTTAAAAAATATTTTCAGTTAGATAAGTTTGTTAAAGGAGATTATAATTAACAATACACATTCTGTTTAAAAGACATAAATAAGCAAGAATATGGTTCAGAAAACATCTAGGGTGGCAACTCAAGAGCTTCAAAAGTGGCATTTCTGAACCCACTACTAATCATACTACAAATAATCCAAAAGGAATGGAAGTTGCTTATTTAATCGATGTTCTTTGCTAGTAAAAATCACTATGAGAGATGCCATTTCCCTTGCCATGCACTTCCTCTGTCACAGTGCAAATTCTGAAGACAGGTTTCAGAGAGTAGAATTCCATAAATTATTAAATGCCCCACTATAAGCTCTGTATTGTTTCAAATCTATGAAGAAACAAAATACAATTTAGGTATTGCGACCACTGCTCTTGAAAGATACCAGATAAAAAAATAATTTAAGACTGCCACAGTGCATTTGTAAAGCTGCTACTATGTATTTGTAAAGTTTTTACTTAAACATCTTTAAATTGCACAGCTAATATATAAAAGTACATATTGAATACAAATAATTACACATTGGATGCAAATCATTGTTTATTAATATTACCAAATACAAAATAAATTTTAGTTTCGCATTGTACAATTTGTTAAAATAACAAGAAGCAACACCTTTCCGTGCACATTGAAAAACAGCTGTATACAAGTTGTGGAAAATGAAGGAGATCATTTTAGAGTTCTGCTTTCCCATCACTTCTCACTTCCACTAGATCCTAAGTCATACTGAGTCAATGATCTCATTCATTACTTCTTCCTCCTTCCCACTTCCACTACCTCAATTCAGGCCTCCTATTTCTTATCTATTTTAGTCTAATAGTCTCCTAACATGTCTGTCTTTTTTTCTCTGTGCCTCAAATCTACTTAAACTCTCCTAATCTACACACACATTTTATATTTCCATTACTTCCAGAGTAATTTTCCCACTTGATTTGCTCTGATAACACAGGGTTGCATCCTATCTCCAATCTTCTGCTCACAGTTTTCTCTGCATAAAAATGCTCATCGCTTTTTGTCTCACTCACAAGAACATATTATTTGACACCGAGTTGGTATAACCTTCTCTGGGAAGGCCAAAATGCCCAGTGAGTTGTGGATCCCCATCTCTTGCAACCCATTTCACTCAAGGCAACATACAGATATCAAAGATATATCACTGATAATCCCTGTTTTGCCTGTCGATAAAGCAGGTGAATCCCTTAAGAAGAGGGAGCATGACTCATTTTACACTTCCCGTGCTAAGCATAAACCTGAAAATAGTAGGCGTTCAATAAATATTTGCTGCTTGAATGAATCTAAGTGAGAAAGTTACTTAACTGAGAGGAATAAAAGTATTAGACTTTGACTTCACCAGTGTGTATAATAACCAATGACATATTTCTGCTGTCATTCACTGTATTAGTCCATTTTCACACTGCTATCAAGAAACTGGCTAATTTATAAAGGAAAGAGGTTTAATTGACTCACAGTTCTACATAGCTGGGGACACCTCAGGAAACTTACAATCATGGTGCAAGGTGAAGGGAAAACAAGGCATCTTCTTCACAGGGCAGCAGGAAGGAGAAAGAACACAAGCAGAACTACCAAACACATATAAAATCATCAGATCTCGTGAGAACTCACTCACTATCGTGAGAACAGCATGGGGGAACCTGCCTCTATGATTCAATGACGTCCACCTGGCCTCCCCATTGACACGTGGGGATTATGGGGATTACAATTCGAGAAGAGATTTTGGTTGAGGACACAGCCAAACCATATCATTCACTGATTAAATAAAACACCAAGCACTTCTACATGGCAAAATGTATTTAAAATCCTTCTTAGGTTACTTCTTGGTTACTGTAGTTCAAAAATTAAATTGTATTTATCAGAAAGTATTAGGTATTTAATACTCAAAAATAATCTGAAATTACTATTTCAACTGGTAAAAATAAATACAAACTTTAACTGAATAGGAAATTTAAAAAAATAATTTATAATAAGGCATAGTTTTGTTAATGCTGTCTTAGAAGTAATGTCTTCTAAATACGGTATTATCAATAGCTTGAGCATTACTTCTATATTTATGGCTACACTCCACACTTCCACATGTAGAGTTGGAATGATTTAATTGTTAATTGATAATGGTCACTCTAATTATAGCAAAATATGAGGGTTCCTTTTGGATTTGCTTAGAGTGTGAAGGAGAATAGCCTTCTGCATTGATTTCATATACCAAAAACAGCCTATATATTCCATTTAAAACAAAAAACAAGGTTTCAAAAATAATACTATTAGCTTCTAATCCCAACTAAAAAGAGTTTCTGAAAAATATCAGAACAGTATATGGCCTCAGTTACATTAAAGGAAATCAATGTCAATGTGTCACCAAGGATGTTTTTTAATTACATGAACTTTAGAGTAAAATCAGTCAGGAACACAGTTGTTTTTACATCAAAACGATCCTCAGGTTTAGAGATAGGCTTGTCCAAAGTACATTTTAATCTCATGTTTGCCAATATCACTGTCATTTGTCAACACACTATTCGTGACTCCCCATTTTGCTTACATTACATGGTGACTCTATGCTTAGGTTTTTCATTGCTTTCAATTTCTCAGAAATTGATCCCATGTTCCTTTACCAATACTTGTCATTATAAAACAGATCTGCCTTTTTTAATAGGTTAATATTTCCAGGACCAACAAAAAAAGATGGAAGAAAAGGCAAAACCACTGAATAAGGCACTTTGCATTTATCCCAGTTTTTTTTTCTTTTTTTTAGCATCCAGTACAATCTTGAGTTGGCAATCTACAAAGAAAAATCTTGGTAATAAACTAAAATAAAAGTTCCATCATAATACTTAACAGCTGGCACACAGATTTCCATTTGGGAGGAAATTTTCTTTGTCTGAGAAATTGCCTTACCAACCTATAGAAAGCAATATTTTGGCAGAGTTGAAAGCCAAAGCAACGAAGCAACAGTGAGGCTTTGTAGGAAGTAGAAAAACAAAATTTCCTTTGTAGTAGAAAAATGAGATTTTTTTTCTCCTGACAAAAGAGAAAGATAGGATGCTAAGAGAGGAAAAAGGGAGAGAAGCCAATGGAATGCTATGAAGTTTAGGCCAACTGAAATCCTGACAGATATTTTAATAGCAGGATTGACTAACTTCCAATTTCAGTCATTTGAATTGATGTGATATAACCCTCCTCTCTTTTCTCTCCTACCATCATCAGGAAAGTTTACTGCTCTTGACAATAATTGGTGTAAATGGTTGTTTTGTGAGCACTGACGAAGAGACTTGATTTCCTCCCTGAATTGAAGTGATCCATAACAGAAACCTCTCCAGAATAAGCAGAAATGCTTTGATAGAATGAACTCGAGCATATAACCTTTCCCCACTCACCATGTTCCTTTGTAAATCTGCAGAAATCTTAGGGAAGGAATTGGACTACCATGCGGTATGGTAGGGGAGGCTAAACCAATGTTATTTGAATTTTCTGCTGATATATGAGTTGCTTTATAGATTTATGGGAGTTGACAAGTCTCACTCTTCTCCCTATTAAATATAATGTGATTTTTGTCTATCAAAATTGTAGTTTTTTCAAATAAATAACCTTAAAATAGGAAATTAAAATATTGACATAATAAAATAATTCAAAGGATCAAGAAACATTGAAAATGATAAATGTTTACATTTAATTTGCAAGAGTGAAGTATTTGTCCATTTTTACAGGTAAAGGTTAAAAAGATATGTAAGCACTAACCGTTAACAAATGGTATGTACAAATCCCCAATAACAAAATCTAATTCATTAAATAGATAAGTTGTACATTCATATTGATAATCTACTTATTGTTCTAGTAAGCAAGAAAAGAATTGAACTTAGCTCATGAAAAACCATGCTGAAATTACAAATAATAATTTAATCAGAAAAAGCTTTTAGAAAACTCAAAAATACCAATATTAGTTTTTTAAATTAAATTACTGTTTTCTAGACCTCAAATTAAAGTTTTGTCACCTAATTGGCATGTAGGACTATTTATAAACATATATAGTAAATAGCCATGACAATAAATGACTAGGCTGGTTTTTCAACATGCCATACTCACATTAATCTTAAAATGTAAGTAAAAAAATTCTCCCTCACTGAGAAGGGAATATTTAAATGATATAACCATCTAACAAATATCACTTACAGCTAAGGTATTCTCATGATGAATGCTAATAAAGTTAGACTAAACGCTACAGACTGCTAAAAAGTAAAGGTTACAGAGAAAAATTACGTAAATTTTCTGAGAATTAGAAAAATTCTCAAAGAAATGAGATTAGTGACTGTAGCAATAGAAATGAGAGCTTGGACATGTCTAGACATTTCCTCTCTGATTTGTGTAACTGTGCAAAACCAAGTTTTTAAAACCAAAATAAAATGAGAACAAGCTGTCAACTTTCTGGTTCATGACCTCACATTTTTTTGGTTTGTTTTCCACATGCCAGTTGTGTCTCATTTTCTCAGTGAAAAAGGTCTGCTGATTTTGTAGCTATGATCAGTATGAAAATCTATTTCAATAAAAATGTCAATATATGTCTGAAAATTAAGGGTATGCTGCTACAAATAACATACAAAAGGCTAAATATGACCAAAGAATGTAAAGATGGTGGAATGAGGCAAAATGGATGTTAAATTCATTAAAATTAGTCTCAGGCCTCAATTTTTAACACTACTTCACTTTGGGAGGCCGAGGCTGGCGGATGACGAGGTCAGCAGATCAAGACCATCCTGGCTAACAGGGTGAAACCCCATCTCTACCAAAAATACAAAAAAAAAAAAAAAAAAAAAAAAAAAAAATTAACCGGCCGTGGGGGCGGGCGCTCGTAGCCCCAGCTACTGGGGAGGCTGAGACAGAAGAACGGCGTGAACCCGGGAGGCGGAGCTTGCAGTGAGCCGGGATCACGCCACTGCACTCCAGCCTGGGCGACAGAATAAGACTCCATCTCAAAAAAAAAAAAAAAAAAAAAAGTAAAAGAACAAGTTCGTTCCTTTGTATATAATGTAAGTTTTAAAAAGTTTCCACATTTGGTTATATTTATAACGTTTTAAAATTCTTTTAGTTTCTTAATCTAGTTATCGTTAATTATGATTTGTTTATAGAACATAGAAAACAAAGGAAAGTAAACCTTCACTATAATACACAGGACCCGAAGAGCTAACAACAAAGTGTTATTTTATGATTTTGTTTGTCTTTTCAAAACTAAAATTCTGTTGGTAGAACCAGATTTTTGAAGTACCTAATAATTTTCAAGGACTCAAAAAAACCTAATCATGCTGAAATTCAGGATTAAACATTGTATTCATTAACTTTTCCTAATTGTTAATAAATTTATTAATCATAAATTCCATTAACATTATACAGTTTTATTCA
This sequence comes from Chlorocebus sabaeus, assembly GCF_047675955.1. NCBI lineage: Eukaryota > Metazoa > Chordata > Mammalia > Primates > Cercopithecidae > Chlorocebus > Chlorocebus sabaeus. The sequence continues at coordinate 25,709,991 of NC_132916.1, read as the reverse complement.
AAAATGTACTTTTTGGTAAAGGTAATTGTTAGTCCATAACCTATCAGTCTTTTCATAAAAACTCAAAGATATTCATTGAGCCATCACAACTAAGTTTCATGCAGTGTCTGGCACAGACAGTATATATTTGAGCTTAAAGGCATTCATATTATTAAAAGCTACCTCTAGTGCTATTTCTAAGAATGGCAAGCAGGACATACTGACAGATTTCACTGCTATTATGATGCAATTCACAATATAAAATGTAAATTACAGTCTAAAGTAGTGAAGAGGGGAATCAATTAGTGCTTAATCTATTTGAAGTTCTTTCTAAAAGTCCCTAAGAATGAAACATACCTCCCTTCTGTTGCTCATTTGATATTGGCATTTCTATGTGGCAGATGGTGACCTTATCCCTGTGCTTCAGCTAAAAAGATTTTTATTAAGGCTAAACAAGTGTGAACAGTGCTAATTTCCTGCAGCAGGCAAATATGAATAAACCTCTAGAATGAGCGTAAGTACCCTGCCTCACCATATGGTTAAGATCCACATCTTGCCAAGAGAATGGACTGAAAAGTAGCCAACTTGCTTGAATTCTGCCCTGAGTACCATGTTTCATGATAGCCACCCAATCAAAGGACAGCTACAGAGGAAAGGAGATCAAAATGGATAAGAAACATAATTTGACAAATTGTTTGGTGGGCTAAGTTCTCAAGAAGGGCTATTGCGGGCAAATTCTGAAAAATGAGACATTGACCTGTGAATGTTCCTTACCGTTCTGATGATGCCTTGCTGCTCTTCTCCCTAACACCAATATACTAACCCCTTTTCCTTAACTCAGAGCCCAGAGATGAGTGATACTTAAACATTGTTCTGGGCATATTACCCAAAACTGCCCCTGTAAGTGTATATTTCATGTCTTGAGGTATCTTTTAAAACTGAAGGACTGTATGCACACCACTTAAAGAAATACAATTCCACAGACCCTCTAGTTTTAGTTTATTTTATACAGTTTCTTAAATATATAAAAACATAAGCTAGGTAGAATATTAGTGTACTTTAGGCCATAGAGAGTTTAAAAATGCACAAACCTTTACACTCTCTATAATTAATATTTAAATTAACCACAGTTTGCTACTCTGGTATGGTAAACCATTGCTTAAGTCTGAATATTTTAATAGTATAGGTTCTTTTAGGTTGGCCATGCTTCTGTGCCTTGGATGCTAACCCAAGATCCCACTGCTTTCTCTTCCTGAACTATTGCAAGAAATTAATTCATAGTGCTTAGCTTGACATCACTTGGTTGAACATAGTATGGATGGAATACTACATGCTTAACATCTGGTCATCTCAGTGGGTTAATCAGATGAGGCAGAACATATGAGTTTTAATAGACCATCAAAATGAACAACAAAAGTTAAACATTTTCATTCCTTCTTTATCCTACAAAAATATAATTATCATATAGGTAAAATTCAGTGAAATCTTTCTATGTGCCAAGCTTTTTATATGAGTTTTTCCCAACCATCCTATAAGGTAGGTACTTTAATTATTCCCATTTTATAAATGGGGGAAAAACCCCTAAGATCATACAGTTATGATGCTCATAAACTCCAAAGTCTCTCCCTTGAATTACTCTAATACACTCTCTACCAACTTGTTCTCAGCTAGCTGTCCATGTAAAGGTTCCTACCAATGAACTCTCCTTAAAGAGCTGGCTTCTTATCTTGAGAACATGTGCATTTTTTCACATCTTATCTTCTCAAAATGAATAAAAATAAAAGTAAAAATAATAGAAGATTGGTGGGGAGAGAAATAATTGTCTAGTAGTGAAACATTTCATAGGGAAGATGCGTGAAGACAATACAGCCATGTAGATAACCACTTGTTCTCCACATAGTTCAATCTGATTGTACTAGAGAACACACAATAGCTGAATCCACTTACAGTTATATACTAAATTAATCATATGGTATTCCTGAGGTTAGGTGTGCATTTGATAAATAAAAGAAAAGATAGCACAACATTCTTAATTAAAATTTGTCAATGCCTCACTAAAACAAAAGAATTGAAATGTTTCAGTTTTTGACATACCCATATCCATTTTGTCCTTCCACAAAATTTTCCCAGATTAAACATATCAATTGGGGTATTACCTTGGCTCTTTTTTATATATTTACCTAGCATCTAAAAATATTTATGCTTTATAATGCTCCTCTAATATTCAACTACTGTTCTACTGTTGAGCTGTACAAGCTATACAATTTTTGTATGTTTTAGTAGGTATCGATGATATATCTTCTTACATTCCACTCAGTCACATAAATATTGCCTTTTTTAGATTTAAATTCTGAGGCTGTATAAACTTTATGTCATTAACACATTTTGTATGCTACCCAATAGTACTATATATAAACATAAGATTATTGAATAACTTATTTTCCTTCCTTTTGGTTATGAAAAGAGAGAAGAGTTGCAGTTTACACTGAGCTCTTCAAAAAGTGCAACATTGAAGTCTAGCAGATACAGAAACAAAACAAACACACAAAAATCCAGAAACAAGTTTGAAATAAAGAGAAAGGCATTAAAATGAAAAAATACTTCTTTATAATTGATACATTTCTTAAATTTGATCCAACTTTTAAACTTACTGAAAATTAGAGTCTACTAAACAACTTTTTATTAGCCTAATTCCTTTTAAGCTACATCCTCTACAACACATTTCATGTACAATGTTAATATATATTTTTATCCATCATTTTGATGGACTCTGACAAATACGATATTTGCAATGTCAAAAATAAATAAATTCAGTGATGTGCTTGCTCACCAAGTTGACTTTTTAAAATTTACTAGACACAAGAGGATGACAGAATTCAATCAGTGAAGGAAAGCATCAGATCTCTAGGGCACAATACACCTTCTCTAAATGTGTGTCAATTTCTAACACATATTAGCCTTTAGATATGTTATCAGTCATCAGAGAGAGTCAGGGAAAGCAGATAAGAATTTCTTTCAAGAACTCTTTTTCTAAGGCCTCAAGGGAAGTCTCCTATAATTGATCAACACAAGAGTTACACCTTCTGGTTATTTCAGAAGCACAAATGATCCGTGTAATGAAGCACTCAAGTGTTTGGTTGGATGGGACTATGGGAAGAAGAAAAATCTGTCAGTTGCGTGAGTGAAAAAAAAAATCACTGATGTAAAGATTTACATTTTAGATTTTACTACAAGGGTATAATTCTAGATATTGTGATTAACAGTATTATTATGTGAGCTTCTTTTAAATAGGAACTATGGTATATAATCAAATTAATTACATTACTTATAAAAGATATCTAATATCTAATTTGCACAATATGACCTGGGCAGTGAACAAAGTTAAAAAAAAAAACAAAACCTGCCACTCTCCCATTTTTCTCCTGTGGAATCTTATTTCACTGACTTAGATATAACAGTGATACAGCTTAGTATGAATACTAAATAAAGGATAAGGGCCTTGGAATATGATTATCATAGAAATAAGATTTTACAGGAATAGTGCCTTTATTGTATATTACTAGAAATATCTAAAGCAAAAATGCAAAGTATAATATTCAAGCCTGAATTTCTCATAATAAGTCAAATATTTTAATTGGCCAGATAAATATTCAGATCATTTATTATAATTAAAATGAACAATACAATACTAAGTAAGAAATATGCATTAAAGCTTTTCCCTGTATTTTGGCCATCTTGATCCTCCTCGAAGAAGCATACCATTAAATACTCTCTGCAGTTTAAGAAATAATGCCCTGGCTGTTTTAAATATTCAATTTCAAATGAATACAACATTTCTTTCCAACTGTAAAGAAATTTTAAAGATATATATCTCAATAATATTTTATTATAATTTACTCAGTCAGTTCAAGTTTTAAATGATAGAATAATAGTAACACCTGATTTATCACTAAATTATCAGAGTTCTTTGGGGTAGGTGAGGACATTGACCTAACAGAGAAGAGTTTTGCTACTGCTTTTCTGTCTCTTCACTCCAAATCAATTTACAACCACCTCCTCCAGGAGCATTCATACACGGGATTCATTGGTAGGTCAGTGTAGGGGGGAGGAGGCTTAAAAAGAACTAGGTAATGAGCCATGTGGCTGATGAGTTAGAAAGAACTAGGCAGCAGGTTTTTTAAAAATCATATAACAGTGAGAGCATGCACTGTCCAATATTCCTACAAAATTTCACATGAGTTTAATGTGCAATGTGTAAAACAGCACAAAATATGAAAAAGCAACATCTGCTGTTCACTTTTTGTGCCTTCCATTTAGTGATCGATCACCACATCTATTCCTCAAAGCTATGAATGTGTTTTACTTTATGACAGAGCAGATGAATAAAATGTGTTACAAACCTAAGGGCATCCAGTATGTTGAAAATATGGGCAAAAACAGACCCATAACTGGCAGCAGAACCAACGGATTCAGTTATTATTTGGTCCTGGAACAAAAAGTGCAAGCTATCTCAAAGGTGGGAAAAATAATATATCAGAATTAGTCAATGGAATATTTACTTCAATTTAAAATTTATTTTTAGTTGCTGGACAAAAATATGTGTTTCCTAATACATACTGTCAAACCAAATAAAGCATATAAGACTAGCACGGTAAATTAAGTCCAACAGAATTTTTTACATGACTATTATTTATGTTGTTCAATAATAAAGAATGACATTCTAATTGTTTACAAAATCCACATGGTAAATACGGAAACATACAAGAAAAACTCGGGGATCATTTGTCCTAAAAGTCTAAAAATTACTAAAATTCTTAAAAGAAGCAATGAGTAAATACAACCTCAAAGCTAAAATAAATCATTTAATCCACATTCTTAAAGTAGTGTATCAGATTCTAAATTGAAAACAAGGAGCTTAAAAAAAAATAAAACAAGAAGGAAGGAAAGAAGGAGGGAAGGAAAGAAAACCAGGGATTCATTGTTTTTCTGCCTGAACCTCTATTAGAAGTATAATAATATATATATTATTTCTTACAATGTAAGGAATCATACAGAAATGAGAGAATTTCCTTCAAATGGGCTAAGTAAACACAAGACATGAACATATAGAAACAGTCTCAACCTTAGTTTTCAAACCTCTTTTCCTTTCCTCCTCTTATCTAATCTGAAGTTTCTATTAAACCAAAAAATTGAAAAATACGATTTGTTGCTTTCCAAATTCTGAATATATAATATTTCTTATTCTGAAATGAGTATCGGTCTTTAAAATTAGCAATCAAAGAACTTTGAAAGCGGACAGTGTAACATAACAAACTGCATAATGATTTTAAATCAAAAGAAGGAATGACTGCCAATCAGCTAATTGTAATTATGTATTGTGCCTACTCAAAAAGAACCTGAAATGGAAATTGTTTATTCACACACTTAAAAATAAATTTCGGTCTTCACAAACTTCATGAATTTTGAATAGTATTTAGGCTGTATGTAATATCTTTCAAGCCATAGGAGGGGAGGCTTTCCTGATTTTAAAGAAATGGACAACCACACAGTACTCTGTATTTCTTTAAATATGTTTTGAATATATTTATTTTAAATGCATATATTCAGTATGGGAAATCTATGATGTGTCTCTTAGAACTCCACATTAAATACTGAGGTCAAAATAAATAACTCTGGATATTTTGAAAAATACCAGAACAAAAGTTAATCTGTAGCACTTTTTCCAAACAGTATTGTAGCTCTACAGGGAAAACAAATTCAAACAAAAAATAAGGCATAAAAGAAAGGACATCTTTGAAAGTGCAGTATTTTTGGCATTGAAATTTCCAAAAAGAAAGCTATCCCAAAAGAGAAGCTTTACAAAAAAATTCAGATACCTTCAATCACAAGCATGCCATCTGAAAAAAATAAAAGATTACCTGTAATGACACGTTTTTTAGATAAATTATTGCTCTATGGCAAATAAATGCTATAACTGAATAATCCAGGTTAAATAACCATAAAAATGTTTAGCAATACAAATAAAACACCCAAGTTCTTGTGAGAAATACAAGATTTCAAATATGGTATGGCAAAAAAAAAGAGTCATTCTTTAATGAAGAAAAAAATTTATGGACACCGTGACTTTTATGGGACATATAGCTCATCTTGAATGCTTAACATATTGACCTCTTTTCTGTTCATGTATATACATAATAAACTAAACTTGTGCTATTAATGAAAGAATCATTCTTAAGGGGAAGATTTCTCTCAAATTATTACCAACTTGCAGATATGCTTATGCTTTGTTAACATATACATGCTTAAAGGTTTAATGACTTTTAAGTCATATGGTTAATAGATCAAGAAACTAAAGATTTTAAATAGATGTATCACATTTTAAAGACTTCTCAAATGATAACTATGGAAGTGAAACATCAATGTCAACCTTAATTTTAAGGAGATAGATATTGCATAGAAATCAAATCATCTCAGTTTTGTGTTAACTACTATTTATAAAAATGTGTAAAGTCATTTTCATGGCTCTGGTATTTAGCTGTAAGATACGTTTATCACTGTTCCTGTAAATAATTAGATTCCAGTAGTCAAAATAATTAACTCAAAAACATGTAAAGGTCTCCTTTAACAGAGCTGCAAAAAAATTAGAGACACCAATCATAGTGAAGTAATAGGCTATTGGGGATATAGTGAAATTAGGTGGCACATGACGAACATTGATCAAACACATTAAATTATTGACTCAATAGCATTTTCTTAAAATTTAGGATTAGTATTAGGTATAATATGAGAGATCATGTAATCTACCAAAGCATTATAGATAGGGCTACTAAATAAACTTCAGAGAAGGTAAAGGAATTGTCCAAAGTCACCTAGCAGTGCAGTCACTGAAAAGAGCCTAGATTTGAATGTGGATTTTCTGATGTCAAGTCCAAGACTCTTTCTATTGTGTATGGAAATAAAAAATGTTAGTTATATATTAAGAGAAAAAAGTTAAAATCTGGAACTGATAAAACCATGGTTATTATTTTGCATAATGACACAAAGAGAATATCAAAAGGTAAGAATATGTATATTTGAGTTATTATATTCAACTTAATACTTGTCCTCAAATGCATACTGGTATTTATAACATCATGGTTGTACTATAGATCATGCAGTCCACTAAATGTTTTCAAATATATACATTTGATGTAGAATATTTGCTATCTGTGAAAAGTCAGCTAAAAATTTGATGGATTGTTGTCTTCACATTTTTCTTGCACAGTCTAATATCAGTGTGTCAGAGGGTGGTGAATCGGGCATTTTGTGTTTCTAAGAAATTGGTAGCAGCTTACAGACTGAGGACAAAGGCTCACAAAGTGTAAGTATAATGATCCTCCTGCAGGGCTTAAACCATCACCCAGTATACTCTTCCCCATCCTCAGAATATGAAAGGAGAGGTCTAGGAAGGAAGAGAGAGAGCTTTCAGAATCAGCCTAGTGAGAAGGCTTCTGAAAAAAGAAAGAAAAATTATCACATTGAAGGATTCTCTCAGAAGGGGAGACAGGCATTTTGCTCCTCATTTGGAGATCTGCTTTGGCAACAAACTTCCTGATTCTCCCACTATATTACTGAGCAAATAAATTGGAAAGAGATGTCATAGTGAAGCAAAAGAGGCCACAATAAAGCAGCTTGCCCTCCCACCAATTACCATGGCAAGAATATAAGAGTGTCTCTCAGGGCAAGTGAAAGAGAGCCACTTAAGTCAGCTAGAACTCTACCAAAAGCTATCCATCATTAAGGAGATCCCAGAAATTAGGAGTTGTGGAGCTACTAAAGTGGGTAGTCCAGAGTACTGCTTCAGTTCCAGTGAAGCCACTGGGACAGAATTCATAGGAAATATTTGAAAAGAGTTTGAGCGGTCATCTTTCAGAAAGGTTGAAGGGAAGTTTCACATCCAGCCAGTTGTCTTTTGTCAAGGGACTGTCCAATAGAAAGTCCCCACAGAGCCACTTAAGAACTTGCATGTGCCCCACAGCAGATACACAGAGAGAATCAGCTCCCAGGTAGTGGAAGCCAAAAAATCATTGACCAACAACAGAAAGAACTACAAAAGCTATGACGTAAGTGGAGAGGGCTCCTGCCCTCACCTCTTGCTTTTCCACAACATGGAGGAGCCAAGTCTTGAAGAGAAGGAAAGAGGACTATTGAGATGAAGATTAAATCCCCAACATCTGTATCACTTCAAGAAATCATGCCCCACTTCCCTCAGGCCTGCAAGTCGAGGATGACACAGGATAAAATAGAAGGGAGATATTAAACTGGATGGTTTTTAGGAATTAAAGTGATTGTAAAGTTATAGAATCTTTTCAGGATATTATTAAAGGAAGAAAAGGGAATATTCAATACAGCAATGGTTAAAACATTGACTGGAGAAGAATGAAGCCAGTTAGAGTTTTATATCTCACCATCTACTAAATTTAGAGAGGTAAATTAAACTGTCTTTACAAATGTTTAACTCATTGGTTTTAAACATTAGAAAACAAGTAAATATTAGGTATCGATATCATTTCATCATCAGTAATCACAGAAATTCTATTTCGATAGTCTATTAATTTAAACAGGCCCAGTGGGTGAACATTTTCTAGAAGAAAGAAGAAAAGAAATCATATTGTCTAGTTTAAATAATTTCCTTTCACTAGCACGAATCTTGTATTAAGGAGTGTGGGAAAGGTAGCTGTCTTATCTTGCATGTCAGTAACAGTTTTCCCTTTTTTCATTTGCATGATGTTTTAATTTTACAGTAAATAGTATCTTATGTGTTAAAATAGTTTAGATCATTGATCTAGATCAGTTACTCTAAAATATTAGCTCTAATATTTTTGAACAAACCACCTTGTTTTCTGTATTGTGGGTTTGTAACCACACAATTTTCTAGTTGGTGGATATTAGAGAATATATAGTGAACTCCTCACTCAGGATGAGAACCTTCCCTTCAACCTTTCTGAAAGATGACTACCCAAACTTTTTTTTAATATTTCCAGTGAATGCTGCCCCAATGTCTTCACTAGAACTGAAGCAGTATTCTGGGCCACTCATTTTTTAACCTTTGGGTCTGCATTCACTGTTGTCCAATAAAGTGAACGTAAGTGATACGTGTTGGTATGACAGGTGGGAGGGGGCAGGTAGAAGGAAGGAGTACATAGGAAGACATAGTGTTATTTTCATGAGGAACCTTATAGCATATATTGAAGTTTTCTCTCTTGATTGGATTTTAAATAAAACTATTACTTCATTCTGTGGTTTACTGGATTATCATGGCTAAAGAAAAACTCCTATATCTTGTTAAGTTATACTAGGAGCCAGTAAGGCCAGTTGTACAGGAAAATGTCACCTATATAGTACCTGTATGAAAGAGGAATGGTGCTTGTAACTATTTCAAAAGCATTTCAAAAGCAAACTAAAAACTGTAAGAGGCAACCATCCACATTTTACAAGTCCTTGGCTTAGAACAACATTTTCAACTTTTTTTTAACGTAACTAAAATCTGCCTAGAATTTCCATTGTAATTCCCATGGATAACTGCTAAAGCTTTTGGTCCATGTCAAAGTGAAAATATTCTATAAAAAGACACGCCAGCTAACTGGAATTGAAACTTAGATTTCTATTTGCTCTAGTCCCCTAGTACAAACTCTTTCAAAAACTGAATGTTTTCATGTGAAAATAAGCATTAGTGAAAGAATGAAAAGTAAACCTGAACTGATGAGCCCTGTCCACTTACCTCATTGCTGTTATAGTTCTTTCTGTCGGTGGTCAATGATTTTTTGGTTACCACTACCTGGGACCTGGTGCCCTCTGTGTTGCTGGTGTGGGACACACACAAGTTCTTAAGAGGCTCTATGGGTCTTTCCCACTGGGAAGTCCCTTGGCAAAAGACATCTGGCTGGATGTGATTTCTTCCTCTATCTCACATTAGCTCTGCCTTGGGCAGTTCCATAGCTCCCACTTTCTGGGATCTCCTTAATGATGGATAGCTCTGTTGGGTAAAGTGCTGGCAGACTTGAAGTGACTTTCTTTTCGTGCCCTGAGAGACACTCTTACATCCTTGCCATGGCAAAAAAATAATCATGGGCGTGCAAAAAAATGAAACCTCAAAAAAACATGAGGAAGGACTATGAAAGCAGCCCACACTGGGTATTTATAAATGAAATATAATCTAGATTGCTTTTCACCATAGAGGTTCTATATGTGTATTCATCATGTGATGTGAACTGAAGTGTAGCATAAGTTTGTATGTAGATGTTTCACTGCATTGCTGAACTTGAATAACACAAGAAGGTGGGAATAGAGTAGCTAGACATCTTAAAATATAATAACTTGGAGTGTAAAAAAATATATTGCCCTATAAGTGTTCTAACAAAAATGTTTGCCCTCTTTTTTTCCCACTATAGCAGTAATGGCAATATTGAATAATGGAAGGTAGAGCTCTGGGTTTGCTATTAAAAATAAGAATGAAAGACTTTAGTTTACCTTAAGCTTGCATTTGAATCATTGTGCATTTTTACCAGGCAACACAGAGGCTCTGGAAACTTTGTCTCAGATTCAAACCTTGAAAGCTTTGTATCTTTTATGAAATCTCTGATTATGTTAAAGAAACAATCCATAATTGGCCTATCTATGTTACTTTAGCATCTGGCAGTTTTACAGACTTGACTAAAAATATATGTTTTAAAGCCTACTACTGTATAATTAAATGAAAGTTTGGCTTTATTCAAAAATGCAAATGAATTCTTGGCTTTTTCTCTTATTCACTTTTAAATTATTTATATGTAGTCCCCATTCATAGTGCTTTCTCTGGTCCAGAAACAATTCAATTTCAACAAATTTCCAATTTGTTTAAAATTTTACAAAGAAATTGGCTTTAAATTATACAATAAAAGCATATTTCTGTTGCTGGAAAAGGGTATAAAATACATCTTGTGGTATGAGATTGGCCAAACCAAAAATGAATGAATAGACATTTCATTTTCTTGTGTCATCTAACACAGCTACTATTCACATGGATTAGCAGGTGCTTAGATCAAATCTCAGAAGAAAGAAAATTATTTTTACACGTTATTTAAAAGCAATAAATGAACACCTTTAAAATTCATCTATCCTTTTAAATCTCATCAGTCACAAAGTAAATGTTTATAATTCCATACTTTATATAGAAAACAACAAACATTTCTAGATTTCTACCTTCATCATTTGCAAGAGTTTCCTGCTAAAACTCTTGAAAGCATACAAACTCCTTCAAAATACACCAGAGCTTTTGTGGTTGCCTGAAATTGCTGATTCCTCTTTTCCTCTCCATAAAGGTTGACATCTGGAGAAAGTTATTTATATCCTGAAAAAAGAATGAATGAAAGACGATATATGCTACATGACAAATGCAAACACAGAAAAAGCTCTTTTTTTTTTTTAAGAAAAAAGTAGCTGTTTAAAGAGTGCCAGCTTTGTTGTTAATATTTCAAAGTAGCTAACAAATATGTTTTCGCTAACGCAAAAATAGTTTTATTTACATAGTAACTGACTACTAATTGTGAACTGTTCAGCTCATTGAAATGTTCCAGACAATAGTAATATAATAATATTAATCAAGTTACAGAAATGTCACAAATTGCATATTAGCTTTTTATTTATATATGATAAAAAATAAAATAAAATTGTATTAATGAATATTGTATCAAATCTCATGCATTCATAAACTACAACTGTGCTTCTTGGAGGTTAATACAATTAATTTAACACATAATTTTAGTTTCAGTGGAAGAATGAAGTTTAAAGAGTTTCAAGGTGAAGAGACCATGACCCAGAAAGAAACACTTTGACATTGCCACAACACTGGCAATGACAGAAGGAAATATTTTGGAAACAACTGAATAAGTGTGAACCATATCAGCCTAGAGTGTCAATGACAACAACATTGACTGGAGGCCAAGACTTAAATAAAGCTGTCTTTGATTTATTGTTGTTCTTGTTCTTGTTTTTCAGCTCATGTGGAAGACAGTCTTACCTCATGCTTTTAGACATTGCCTCCTCTAGTCAAAACTGCACTCAACCCCCATAAGACTTGAATTAACTTAATCTTATTCTCCAGATTAAAGATAATTTTCTTTCTCAGAAATGCTGCTAAATACTTGACCTGACTGGAATCTCATTATCTATGGAGTGCCTTGATTTAAATAAATAACATGGGTGTCCTGCTTGATATCTCTCAGCTAGAAGAGTAATATTTTTGCAGCTGCGAAGGTTTTAGGAGAGTCTCCTCAGAGTGGTACCTGGATCTTTTAACTTCAGATCATCTAGGCAGCTCAACAAGAAGGGAGAGCCCCGGATTTCACCGCAGATCTACTGGGTGAGACTCTCTAAATCTGAGGTCTGAAAACACACTTCTATAATAAGTTCTCCACAATAGCAAAGATATGGAATTAACCTAAATGTCTATCATGGGTGATTGCATTAAGAAAGTGAAACACACATACAACAGAATACTATTCAGTCATTTAAAAAAAAAATGAAAACACGTTTTTTGCAGCAACATGGATGGAACTGGAGGCCCCTATCTTCAGTGAGAAAACTCAGAAACAAAAGGTCAAATACCACATGTTCTCACTTGTAACTGAGCGCTAAATGATGTATATACATGGACATTAAGTGTGGAATAATAGAAATTGGAGACTTGGAAGGACGGGAAGGTTTGAGGGGGAAGAGATGAGAAATTACTTAATGGGTACAATGTATATTATTTGGGTGATGGTTAGACTAAAAGCTAAGACTTCACTGCTACATGATATATTCGTGTAATACAACTACACTTGTACCCGTTATGTGTATACAATTAAAAATAAATAAAAAGATAAATAAAAATTAAAAGAGGCAGCAGGCAAAAAAATTATGCAGGGAAAGTTAAGATCCATTGCTTTCAGATATTATCCTCTTAGCCATATTGCACTTTTGGAACCGTTAAAGGGAGTGGTGCAGATGATAAAATAGTGAAGGAAGAGCTCAAGAGTCCTGTTATCAAGATTGACTTAGAAACAACGATTAATCTAATTCAATTCCCCCATATACTTAGTCTCTGCCAGGTATAAGCCCTTTAAAAGGCCTATGCTGTTCTTCCTTGAAGAATTCGTCGCAAAGTCTTTTTATAAGAATGTTTGGTAAAAATTATAATGAAGTACAATGCAATGACTTATAATGACAGGCAAAGTTTATGCCTTTTCCACTGCAATTGGCTCCTGCTCAAGAGGAACTATAAAAAATGCCTAAAATATGAAGTAGAAAGTGGTTTTATTAATCATATTTTCTTCAACCTGCTTCATGCACCCCTGCTGTACATCACTAACTGAATGCTACCAATGCCAAAGCCAAGGGCCTTCTCCTTAGGCTGAGCTTATGTAGGATATCTAATCTTCCAGATATACTGCATTTTACTAGTTGCCTTAATTGCTGGCTTCGAAACCTGTGCTGATGCTCTGTTTCACATGTGCTCTTTGGTTATTCTTATTCATACACACTTCATGTAAGTGAGTTTCAAGTAATAAAAACAATATGCGCAAAAATAGAGGGTATTGTAATCAAGTAATTTGGGGAAAGGCTATGTATCTTGAATATATTTTTTCTTTTGGAGATTTACTATTCACGCTGTGCATTGAAGGACCAGGGAATTCTTGCAGTAAGGAAAAACCTATAATATTTTATAATCCACCCTCACAGACATATCTAAGAACAATACTTTGCATCCTTTAATGCAATCAAGTTGACACTCAATATTAACCATCACACAAAGTGAAACATTTTTTTTTTTTTAATTACCAGTATGATGCTCCCTAGTACTCCTCAAAATTGATCTTGTGAAATACCACTTTCCATGCATGTTGGAATCTCTTTGCCTTGTGTCAATGATCTGATTCTACCTATGTGATAGATATTAGAGCTCTGGAGTCATCCTTGGATAGAGGCAAAGCCTTGGAGGTGACTGCCAGGAAACAGGTGTACATCAAATGATTTACTGAGAAAGAGTTATGGCATTTTAATCATTTTATTAAAATTGATTTTAAGAACTTCCCCAAAAGACCAGGCAGTATGTTGCCACAATCCAACTGAGTCATCTAGCTTGATGTAAAGACAAAGCAATGTGTTAATAGAACATAAAATACAATTTATATTCTTCCTATTTCAGTTCCATTCCAACCATTATGTCTAGCATCAAGACAGTCAATAACTCTCTTGATTAGAAAACCAAAATTACTTTTTTCACAATAGATTTCTCTAAAGAAATATATATTTTTTTATTATACTTTAAGTTCTAGGGTACATGTACATAGCGTGCAGGTTTGTTACATACGTATACTTGTGCCATGTTGGTGTGCTGCACCCATCAACTCGTCAGCACCTATCAATTCGTCATTTACATCAGGTATAACTCCCAATGCAATATCCCTCCCCCCTCCCCCCTCCCCATGATAGGCCCGTGTGTGATGTTCCCCTTCCCGAGTCCAAGTGATCTCATTGTTCAGTTCACACCTATGAGTGAGAACATGCGGTGTTTGGTTTTCTGTTCTTGTGATAGTTTGCTAAGAATGATGGTTTCCAGCTGCATCCATGTCCCTACAAAGGACACAAACTCATCCTTTTTTATGGCTGCATAGTATTCCATGGTGTATATGTGCCACATTTTCTTAATCCAGTCTGTCACTGATGGACATTTGGGTTGATTCCAAGTCTTTGCTATTGTGAATAGTGCCGCAACAAACATACGTGTGCATGTGTCTTTATAGCAGCATGATTTATAATCCTTTGGGTATATACCCAGTAATGGGATGGCTGGGTCATATGGTACATCTAGTTCTAGATCTTTGAGGAATCGCCATACTGTTTTCCATAATGGTTGAACTAGTTTACAATCCCACCAACAGTGTAAAAGTGTTCCTATTTCTCCACATCCTCTCCAGCACCTGTTGTTTCCTGAATTTTTAATGACCGCCATTCTAACTGGTGTGAGATGGTATCTCATTGTGGTTTTGATTTGCATTTCTCTGATGGCCAGTGATGATGAGCATTTTTTCATGTGTCTGTTGGCTGTAGGAATGTCTTCTTTTGAGAAATGTCTGTTCATATCCTTTGCCCACTTTTTGATGGGGTTGTTTTTTTCTTGTAAATTTGATTGAGTTCTTTGTAGGTTCTGGATATTAGCCCTTTGTCAGATGAGTAGATTGCAACAATTTTCTCCCATTCCGTAGGTTGCCTGTTCACTCTGATGGTAGTTTCTTTTGCTGTGCAGAAGCTCTTTAGTTTAATTAGATCCCATTTGTCAGTTTTGGCTTTTGCTGCCGTTGCTTTTGGTGTTTTAGACATGAAGTCTTTGCCCATGCCTATGTCCTGAATGGTACTACCTAGGTTTTCCTCTAGGGTTTTTATGGTATTAGGTCTAACATTTAAGTCTCTAATCCATCTTGAATTAATTTTTGTATGAGGAGTAAGGAAAGGATCCAGTTTCAGCTTTCTACTTATGGCTAGCCAATTTTCCCAGCACCATTTATTAAATAGGGAATCTTTTCCCCATTTTTTGTTTCTCTCAGGTTTGTCAAAGATCAGATGGCTGTAGATGTGTGGTATTATTTCTGAGGACTCTATTCTGTTCCATTGGTCTATATCTCTGTTTTGGTACCAGTACCATGCTGTTTTGGTTACTGTAGCCTTGTAGTATAGTTTGAAGTCAGGTAGCGTGATGTCTCCAGCTTTGTTCTTTTGACTTAGGATTGTCTTGGAGATGCGGGCTCTTTTTTGGTTCCATATGAACTTTAAAGCAGTTTTTTCCAATTCTGTGAAGAAACTCATTGGTAGCTTGATGGGGATGGCATTGAATCTATAAATAACCTTGGGCAGTATGGCCATTTTCACGATATTGATTCTCCCTATCCATGAGCATGGTATGTTCTTCCATTTGTTTGTGTCCTCTTTTATTTCACTGAGCAGTGGTTTGTAGTTCTCCTTGAAGAGGTCCTTTACATCCCTTGTAAGTTGGATTCCTAGGTATTTTATTCTCTTTGAAGCAATTGTGAATGGAAGTTTATTCATGATTTGGCTCTCTGTCTGTCTGTTACTGGTGTATAAGAATGCTTGTGATTTTTGCACATTAATTTTGTATCCTGAGACTTTGCTGAAGTTGCTTATCAGCTTAAGGAGATTTTGGGCTGAGACAATGGGGTTTTCTAAATATACAATCATGTCATCTGCAAAGAGGGACAATTTGACTTCTTCTTTTCCTAACTAAATACCCTTGATTTCTTTCTCTTGCCTGATTGCCCTAGCCAGAACTTCCAACACTATGTTGAATAGGAGTGGTGAGAAAGAGCATCCCTGTCTTGTGCCAGTTTTCAAAGGGAATTTTTCCAGTTTTTGCCCATTCAGTATGATATTGGCTGTGGGCTTGTCATAAATAGCTCTTATTATTTTGAGGCACGTTCCATCAATACCAAATTTATGGAGCATTTTTAGCATGAAGGGCTGTTGAATTTTGTCAAAAGCCTTTTCTGCATCTATTGAGATAATGATGTGGTTCTTGTCTTTGGTTCTGTTTATATGCTGGATTATGTTTATTGATTTGCGAATGTTGAACCAGCCTTGCATCCCAGGGATGAAGCCCACTTGATCATGGTGGATAAGCTTTTTGATGTGCTGCTGAATCCGGTTTGCCAGTATTTTATTGAGGATTTTTGCATCGATGTTCATCAGGGATATTGGTCTAAAATTCTCTTTTTTTGTTGTGTCTCTGCCAGGCTTTGGTATCAGGATGATGTTGGCCTCATAAAATGAGTTAGGGAGGATTCCCTCTTTTTCTATTGATTGGAATAGTTTCAGAAGGAATGGTACCAGCTCCTCCTTGTACCTCTGGTAGAATTCAGCTGTGAATCCATCTGGTCCTGGACTTTTTTTGGTTGGTAGGCTATTAATTATTTCCTCAATTTCAGAGCCTGCTATTGGTCTATTCAGGGATTCAACTTCTTCCTGGTTTAGTCTTGGAAGAGTGTAAGTGTCCAGGAAATTATCCATTTCTTCTAGATTTTCTAGTTTATTTGCGTAGAGGTGTTTATAGTATTCTCTGATGGTAGTTTGTATTTCTGTGGGGTTGGTGGTGATATCCCCTTTATCATTTTTTATTGCATCTATTTGATTCTTCTCTCTTTTCTTCTTTATTAGTCTTGCTAGCACTCTGTCAATTTTGTTGATCTTTTCAAAAAACCAACTCCTGGATTCATTGATTTTTTGGAGGATTTTTTTGTGTCTCTATCTCCTTCAGTTCTGCTCTGATCTTAGTTATCTCTTGCCTTCTGCTAGCTTTTGAATGTGTTTGTTCTTGCTTCTCTCGTTCTTTTAATTGTGATGTTAAAGTATCAATTTTAGATCTTTCCTGCTTTCTCTTGTGGGCATTTAGTGCTATAAATTTCCCTCTACACACTGCTTTAAATGTGTCCCAGAGATTCTGGTATATTGTATCTTTGTTCTCATTGGTTTCAAAGAACATCTTTATTTCTGCCTTCATTTTGTTATGTACCCAGTAGTCATTCAGGAGCAGGTTGTTCAGTTTCCATGTAGTTGAGTGGTTTTGATTGAGTTTCTTAGTCCTGAGTTCTAGTTTGTTTGCACTGTGGTCTGAGAGACAGTTTGTTATAATTTCTGTTCTTGTACATTTGTTGAGGAGTGCTTTACTTCCAATTAGGTGGTCAATTTTAACAACCATTGCAATCATAAGGCATTTATTAAGTAATATTGTGCTAAACAAATATTATTCGAAGATATTTAGGTATAGACTATAGTTTCTTTTTTAACTCATACATTTTGTGTGTCTTGCAGACAATGGATACTGTCTCTAAAACACTGCCTGTAAAATGTCTCTACACTATTATATAATGTTAGCAGAATATTGTTTAAAATAATTTGTCATATTGCTCCACTTAATTCAAATTTCAAGCAAAACACTTTGATAGGTAATTTGTCAAAAAGATAAGTGTCTGAAATGTTTAAGATGGCTAATCATTGATTTATGGTGTTTTAGTGGATCGATAAAAATATATATAGGCTTTTTAAACACAAGAATCTTCAACATTATCCTCTTCCTTACATAAGAAAGACTTTTCTCGGTATAACTCAGAGGTTCCAATTTGATGGAAGTATTCTTTCCTAGTAGACCTACTCAGCAGTCATCCAAACTCATTCCCTCCTTTC
This sequence comes from Chlorocebus sabaeus, assembly GCF_047675955.1. Classification (NCBI taxonomy): domain Eukaryota; kingdom Metazoa; phylum Chordata; class Mammalia; order Primates; family Cercopithecidae; genus Chlorocebus; species Chlorocebus sabaeus. Next base: position 25,691,760 of record NC_132916.1, on the reverse strand, counting down.
ACTAACCCCCACCCCCGATCCAGTTTCAGGATTCCATGTGGGATGTTCACCTGTTTATCTCATGTGGGATGAGCAACCAGGGCTGAATGTTCCCAGTTCCCTTGGACAGCAGCCCTGCTTTTCTGCACACCATCTCTCGTTTCTTCATTCTCACTTTACTTGGGCTACACTAACTTTCTCTTTAAAAAATTGTTACAAACACAGGCACAGGCCTGACTTTAACTCCCAGGAGTACAGATAAAAGCAGATCAGTGTGTGTTATGATCCTAATAGGAAATATAATTTCTAAGATGCCCTTGTACCTATATTTTTTTTAAGAAAAATAACATTTTATACTATAAAACAGAGAAATTGTGTCCCCCAAGATCTTTCTGGTCTTTCTTAGAGTAATATCTTGACTCTATTTTTGCTGAAAGAAAAAGCTCAGTGACATTGTCTCCAAAACCAAAGGGACATTATGCCCTATTAAGTGAATTCAACCTTCTCCTGAGAAACAGAAAATATGCTGTCAACTTTAAAATAACCATTTCTTATAACACTCCCCACGGTCAGTCATCAATTTTTAAAAACTGCTTGGGTCCACGTTCTGATGGAGCATGTGGCTATATCAGAAAAAAATATGTATTAAGTGAGGGACACTGGCGCAGTCAGTAGCAATGTATGGTTCCACCATAATCATATGTAACTCTTACACCGTGCTAGGCCCTAATAATTCTAACCAAACAACACATTAATATATTAACATTTAACACCCTGAAAGAGGTATATTAGTGTCTGTATTTCACTTGAGCAAAGTTAAGCACAGATAGGTTACATAACTTCCCCAAGACCACATTAAAGTATCCAAAACTAGGTAAATCAGAACTGAGATTCAAAACCAGGCAGCCTTGTGAATCAATTCTCAGCTTCACATGTCTTAAGAATAGCTAGGAATGTCAGGGAATATAACACTCCAACATGCTGGTTTTATAGAATAACTACTAGAAGTGGCAAGAATTGCGCTTTAGAACATATAAAACAAAGTTTTTCCTCAGTTCTTTTCTTTAGCCCAATTTAACCCAACTGATATTTTCCTGAAAATCCCCAATGAGTGCTGGCCATGGAGAGCTATTAAACTCACTTTCTTCAGCCTGGAGTAGGCAGAAAAACGGCCTCCCAAATATGTTCACATCTTAATCCCTGGAACCCGTGAATATGTTACCTTACACAATAAAAGGAATATTACAGATGTGATTAAGAGTAAAACCTGAAAATGTGGAAACCATCATGGATTATCTGGATGGTTCCATCTAATCAAATGAATCCTTAAGAGTGGAGAGCTTTTCCTGGCTGAATCAGAGAAATGCAATGTGATAACTTGACTGGCCATTATTGGTTTTGAAGATAGGGGAAGTGGGCCATAAGGCAAGGAATGTGGTGGCATCTAGAACCTTGGAAAAACCTTTAGCTGCAAACAATAAGTAACTAGGATATCAGTCCTACAACCATGCTGAACAGAATGCCGCTAACAACTAGAATAAGCAGGAAACATTATGTCCCCTAGAGTCTCTCAAAGGAACACAGTCCTGTTTATATCTTAATGTTACCCCTGTGAGACCTGTACCCAACTTCTGACCTACAGAACAGCAAGATAAGTTTGTGTTGTTTCAAACCACTAAGTTGTAGTAATTGTTACATCAGCAAAAGAAAACTAATATGTACACCCAGAAGCAACATTTGTAAATGTTCACATGGTTTCATCTCCAGTATTTAGCAACTAGGAAATTAGTTAACTCTTCTGTCTTAATTAAAGAGTATATTAAAAGAGTCATCACTTTATCTCCACAATGTATCATCCTATTACCTTCCTTTCTAATTGGTGATGTCTACGATAATGACACACGCACTGGTACTAAAAGTATGCTGTTAAAAATAGTTACATTTGGCCGGGCGCGGTGGCTCACGCCTGTAATCCCAGCACTTTGGGAGGCCGAGGCGGGCGGATCACAAGGTCAGGAGATCGAGACCATGGTGAAACCTCGTCTCTACTAAAAAATAGAAAAAAAATAGCTGGGCGCAGTGGCGGGCGCCTGTAGTCCCAGCTACTCAGGAGGCTGAGGCAGGAGAATGGCGTGAACCCGGGAGGCGGAGCTTGCAGTGAGCCGAGATTGCGCCACCGCACTCCAGCCTGGGCGACGGAGCGAGATTCCGTCTCAAAAAAAAAAAAAAAAAAAAAAAAAAAAAAAAAAAAAAAAGCTATATTTTACCTCTAACTTTCATCACAAAATGACTACCTACATAAATTCCATTATAAGGAGTCAATTTGTTATTAAACCAAAATTTACAAGACAGATGACTTTTTATCAAAGAAAAAAAAAATGACTTGATTGCGAATGTTCTCTGCTTTCCCTCAGGCTTCTAAGGACACAAAATTTGATGTTAGAGAGCCCATGTTTAATTCTTGCAGGTGTCCTTCCAGAGAAAATTAAGGAACTGCATAGTGAAAATTGAAGGTTCTCTATATGGAGATAACCCCCTGCCGTTCAAAGATTAAATGCAAATTTCTCCAGGATGAGGTTGCAAATATCCTGTCTATTCAAAATTAGCCAAAGTGTTAATGTGCTGTATCACTCTTACTATATTAGAAAAGTAATCCAAACTGCAAAGGACTATTCTAGCTAATTTGCAACAGTTCCTGTCAGTGCTAAGAATGCATGTTGCTACAAATTAGATTTCAACTTGTGTTACATCACCAATACAAGTTTATTTTAAGATCTACTCTTCTATTTAAGAAGAAACAAACTTCCCAATTGAGAAATAACACCTAGTGTCCATATAATTTCATCAGAATGTTGTACACTGACTCTTGGATTTATAAAGTTGTTACTCTAGAGGGATGCTTTTTCTCCTTTGAACATCTGTCCTTGTGTAAACAGACCTAAATGGCTCCAGAGAAAATACAGTGACTCACTGCTTGAGAGATTTGAGGAATGAAAAGCTGGGGAAAAGCCAGAAAAGGTTTCACAAGGGAGGTGATACTCAACTATGGCTTTGACACTGTCATGGCACAACTAGACACCTGGGAGACAGAAAAAGGGAGTAACAGGAGAAGCAGAGGCAGAATTTGGAGGTTGTGGATAAGAGCAAGAGATATGTGGTCAGGCACAGTGGCTCATGCCTATAATCCCAGAACTTTGGGAGGCCAAGGCGGGCAGATCACCTGAGTTTGGAAGTTCGAGACTACCCTGACCAAAGTGGTAAAACCCTGTCTCTACTAAAAATACAAAAAAATTAGCTGGGCCTGGTGGTGGGCACCTGTAATCCCAGCTACTTGGGAGGCCGAGGCAGGAGAATCACTTGAACCCAGGAGGCAGCGTGCCATTGCACTCCAGCCTGGACAACAAGAGTGAAACTCTGTCTCAAAAAAAAAAAAAAAAGCAAGAGTTGTGTAATTTCTATGGTCCAGAGCAGAGTAGCCCCACAGAGGACCATAAAATGAGGCATGCATGAGGACACTCTAGAGTGAAACTTTATATTTTGGTACTTATTTGTTAGCCACCATGAATGGTACAATATTGTTGAAAAAATATTAACCTAGAACTTCCTATAAAGTTGAGGAGCTTTTTTTCTTTGTTCACTTATTTATTTATTTGTTTGCATAGTTAAGGTCAACCTTTAGGAAGAATCGTCACTACCATTTCCAAGTAAGCTGTACCTTCTAAAAAATGCTTAGCCTCTGTCTATGACTGTAACGATACTGTGAATATGCTAACAAAGACAGGGAAAGCAATTTCAGTAAGACTATATTATGATGGATTTCTTTAAGATGCATGGCAAATATATTTGTGCCTTCTAAATGGAAGACTAAATGGTTTCTTCACATCAGAAATTGTGATATATGGCTATTACTCTTCCTCTTTGGACTGAGTCTAACATGTTTTAAAATGACAACATTCAAAGGTTCAATTCAATTTAGGTAATCATCAGAAATGTCAGTTGCCTTTCAAAGGACCTTTGGAATCTGCCAAATTAGGCTAGAAATCATGCCTGGATAGTTTTCATTACATGTGAGCTGAAACTTTCTGCTTCTGGTCAAGAAAACCACATTCCAAAAAAAAAAAAAGGTGTGCTGGGGACCTTAGCTTTAGCCCCTGAGTAACACAGAAGCAGAAAGCAGCAGAGAATTTTTTTCCCCCGTTATTACTCCAATTTTTTTAAAAACAAAAACTTTGATGCATTACATTTTTGTGGTTTCTGAAAATATTGAAGTCACATGAATTTGCAGTCATAATCACAAAAAAAGATTTAATCACAGTTTGAACCCTTTTACTTTTTAAATTAATATGAGCCATATTCTCATGGATTAAAAGTCAGTTTAAAATCAACAAATCTTTGTCCTCATGAAATGAGAGGTACTATGTTTTGATAAAAATTTGACATGGTAATACATACTCCATGTGAATAAATGAGTTCTTCACGAGGAGCCCAATTCATAGGAATTGGCCAATGTACTCCCATCTTGCTCAAGAGGCTGCCGCCCTAGAACCAGATGTGTCTAGCAGAGGTGGACTGGGTTTGCCAGCGCTCTTTTGTGCCAGGCAGATAATATGGAAAAAATCCTGACCCCAGATGGAGTTTTGTATCTGCAGTGCCTAGAACAGAGACTGAGTCAGTGAGTGTCAGTTACATCAAAGCCTCTCAACCAGTGCACCATTAGAGGGTGCATTACAGGAGGCTGAGACAGCCCCATCCCCGGGCCAGCAGCTTCCAGCTGCCAGAGTCCTTCAGTTTATCTAAGCGGGCCATGGGAATCTGATTACTTTCTGCATACCAAAATTTGAAAAATATTTGGAGCACTAAATTAAAAGACTATGTATTCCCATCAAAGAAATATCTAACAAACTGGTCAAAAAGAGACTGGTTCATGGCTTTTCACAAACATATTGTGATGAAATAAGCCAGTTGCATAAAATTATTAAAATAATAATATGGATAATACTTTTTTAGTGTGAGGATTTTTCTGGAAACATCATTTAAAAAAATAGATCCCCTCTCAGAAGGAAAAAATATATATAATATGCAACAAAAATATTTTAATCCAGCATCATAGCAATAATAATACTATCTACTTACAGAACAAAAATCTATCTCACAATGTTTTTTGAATGTGCACAGTATGTTTTCATGAGAATACTTATTTTTCAACAAGTCTTTTAAAATGATGATTTAAGTGCTTTTGCTTTCTGCTTTTTAAAATAATTTACTTTTCAAGTCTAAATATAATATTTTATCACTTTAAATAAAAGTATTATGGAAAGATCTAATAGGTTTAAATGTACTGTAAAATAGTTTCCTGACATGTTGACTGCTCCTTACCTTTGCTTTCAGAGTAGTAGCCACAGGATTCTGTGGCATCTAGGGAGTGACTGTTTAATCAAGCAGGGCTACTTGTAATTTCTAATTCCAGATCAACCTTGTTTGAAAGAAAATTCAAAGAAGTAAACTGTGAAGCCCCAAACCCTAAATTTTAATGTAGCTAAAATCCTAAATTCAATAAAAGAAGATGAAAGGACCCACTAGAGCTTTTAGCAAGTGTGTATAATTTCAATAGGCTGTAGATTATATTTAGAGAGAAAAATGAACATTTATTTTTAGAAGTGGAAAAGTCAAAATGTTAATTAAGGTAGGTTTAGCCATGAAAAAAAAGTTAAATATTCCATCAGAGCAAAATGTAGATAGACTATCTTGGCCAATAAAGATTACATACAGATGTGAAAAAAAAATTGCTGAAATCTCAGGTATGTTAAATGCCATACTATTAATTTGCATTTGGTATCGTCCTGCCGTAATTTCCAAAAGCAATTACACCATTAAATGCACATGAAAGATAACAAGCTTTGTAATCAATAAGTGACCTCAAGAGAGGTGCAAATTTATTAACATACGCTTATCCCTCACCAAGTTTGCCATGCCCTCTTACAATTACCTAGTTTATAATATTGATGTTGATAATAAAATTATGTACACAAGGAAAAAACAGACACATTGAATTTGTTCATAAATTCCTATGCAATGGCTTGATTATTGACAGTTACGTATCTGCAGTTTAACAATGTTTACTTACAGTCATAGCTTTGCCTAAGCATAAGCATATATGCCAAAGTCCATGGTGTTCTTTTTAGAATTGTTTAAGAATCAATCCAATGACTCAACTAAACAAAATAAGATGTTTTGCTATGGCATACTTAAGTTAGGCAACTAACTTCACTCTGTTTAGGCAGCCTCCCAAAGAATCCAGAAATAATCATATGTACTCTGGATTTGTCCTTTAGTATTGTTTGTCTTGATATGACTTTATCTAGGAAAATCATTTTTTTCTTGCTTAACTAAAAAACATCTGAAAAGATTTAAAACTCTCAATATTTAGATAAAAATGTATACAGCTACAAATGAAAAGTCTTAATGCAATAATCCAAGATGTGTAAAATAGGAACTACAGAACATAGCTTACGTTCGTTTATAAACTCTATGGTTTTTTTTTCCAAATTAAGCATGTATTCACACACAAATGCATACCTGCACATATACCAAATATACATTTGAAGTTCAGTTGAATAATGTTATTTTAATTCTTTCAACAAAACTTTCTGAGCATTTACGTATGTGCCACGTATTATTCTGTAGGTACAATGGATATAGAAAATGTTTATTTCAGATCATTACTGGTTGTTTTACTAAATTACTACTTTGCTTTTTAGAATTTGATTTTTAGGACAACTCTCACTAGTGGACACCATGGCCCTCCTCTCCTGACTCCCTACCTCCAAGTAGCTTCCTGGATAAATAATATTCAGTCAAGCAACATTGAATATAAATTATCCCAAGGAAAATATTCCTCCTTAAATTGAAAATGTGTAACTACCTAATTCTGGATTCTACTTAAGCATTTGAGACTTAATTTCTGGGTCCTAGGACTTTATAATATTTTTTTCTTATTATTTCAGGGCCATATGTCACCAAAATTATAATGTTAGTGAAGTTTTACGTTAGTGTTTTCTTATATGCACATATGCCTTTCATCATCTTTCTCTTTAAAAAAAAAAAAAAAAAAAAAAAAAAAAAAAAAAAAAAAAAAAAAACTGCCCCAATTCCTGCTAATGTCCAACAACCTAAAAGTAACCAGGACCCCCAAGACCTGCCCCTTATTAGAAGCTTTTTGTGTTCCAGATCAAGTTCACGAATCAAACATGCCATGTTATTTCCTCTTTGCAATAACATGAGCATTTATTGAGGGCCTGCTCTATGTCAGGAGCTGTTCTGTGTCAGACCCAGCACCAACTCCCTTATGGGACCCTTCCTCTGATGAACAGCACCAGCTTATTTGATAAGCAAAATTAATGTGTTAGTGGATCCTACCAGGACAATGGATTACTTTTCACTGTAATATATTACATATTAACAAGAGGTTTTTGGAGCCAGTGCATTTACCTGTAGAAATTCATTTACAGATGTGAAAATTGAAACCCTAAAGTATTAGGTGATGTCCCTAAAATCTTACATCTGGTTCCTTGAAACACCAACATTTAAGTTCCAATTTTCTTGTACCACAGCCTTTTGAGCTTTTACCTCTCAATTCTGAAAAAACTACTAGCTGTTTAATTCAATTATATATCAAGCAGAACTTGTGCTTATGGAAATGTAATTCTGGTTCTGATGACATCTACCATCGGAGACACTATAGTACAATCAGATCCCATCCAGCTATAAAACAAATTATCTCATTGAGTCATAAATACCATTATTTTATCTCCTACTAAACCTGATTACTAAATCTGTAACATATTTAAATAGAGACTCAACAGTACTTTGGTTTTATGTCATGTTCATATGATGCTTCCCAAATCAAACCATTATCTACCTACATTACCCAAGTAAATGGACCACTAAATAAAAATACAGAAAAATTACTGGGTAGTCAGTTTAGAAGGACTCCCCAAAATAGCCACATTAAAAAAAATTAACTTGGAAAGTGTATTTCTAATCTAGGCCTAATGATTTTTATGGCATGGCTCCTACAACACTGTTAATAATGTAGCCTGCTCCATGGCATTCTAGAAGCAGTGTGATAGGAACAATTCAGCAAAGAATTGAGGAAATTAGAAAATAAATTTTAAAAGGTTATCATCCCACTCCCAACCCCAATATCCTTAGAAGAGTTTTCCCTATTCCCACTCCAGTCACCTAAGAAGCATTGTTTTAAATTATGGCATTTTACATGAAGAGAGGAGACTCAACATACAACATATTGCTAAACTCGTAAGAAAAAAATAGAACCAACATTTCAAAACACATTACCCACTTTTAATTTCTTCTCTTTAGATACACAAAATGCTGATTGCAAAAACAAATTAGTCCACTTTGCCAGAAAGTCAGTTTCCTTTCCCTGCCTCAGCCTGCCATACCCCACTAATCCCTATGACCCACTACCCCTACACATACAGACTCCCCAAAATAATAGTTTTAGTCCTGTTATAACCAAATCCAGTAGGTAAAATGTAGAAGACTTTTATAAATTATTGAGTCTTAGAAATTATTTCTAACTGCTGTTAAAATTCAGGATTATGTTTTTTAAAACATTAAAGAAACAACACTGTTAAAGGTAACACATTGCTGCACACAAAATTTGTGAATGCTTGGGTATGTGAATTTTGTAAATGTTCATTGAAAATGTCTGAAAATCTTCAAAATCTACCAGGCTTATACCAATAAGCTCAAGTTCCTTCTCTTAGCAGAGCACCGAAACCAATGCTCATGTAATCCTCGCAGGCTCTGCCCCAGTAAGGTTTATGCCTCATTGAAGCAAAAAACAACTTTATGGTTTCCCACAGAGAAAGCTATTGGAACTTTTCTCTAACACTACAACATATAGAGCAGAATTCAGTAAAAGCTAATGGTTTGGGCTGACCAAAGGTTTAGTTTTAGAAATAAAGAAAAGATCTCAGTATAGGACAAGCAGTCTTATGGCTGGACCTATTGCTATAACCAGTTAATCTCCTATGTTGAAATCTGAACATTTAACTGAAGGGCATAAAACAGCACCAGTGGCTTGAGACCACTGAACTGGCTTAATGGGTTCTTCCCCTGATGGGAAGGTCTAGCATGTTTGTCTATACTCATGTGAGGAGCAGGAGTGAAACAGTGGCAATTCTCATTGGTATCTCATAAATTTATATTGAATTGTTCAGACTGCTTTGAAAATGCTCCATGCCATAAATCACAGATCATTCTACTATCACTAGAATCTATTATTATAAACAAAGAGCTTTTGGAATTCTGGAATTTAAAAATTCTGAATAGTTTCTTTGTCTTGACGGAAAGTAAAAAGAACAAACTTGTTTTAAACAAAATCAGATGCTCCAAATGGTCAGTTGATAATGCTACCAATCAAAGAAAACTAAAGGGGAAGAAAAAGAAAAGAGGAAAGAGAGGAGCAACAGGAAAATCGGCCTTCTTCCTTCAGTTTATGGTAGGAATAACTCAATTGTCCCCCTTCTTCAAAGGGTATGAATTCAGCTTCTCCTTCTTTACTTCCTTTGTTTCATGTAATGGTTATTGGTGTTGGGCTTTTCTTGGTTATTCCCATTTTTATATCTTATGCTTTGTTCAAACAATTGGCAATCCTCAAAGTCTGTCACTGGAACTTAAGAACAGTTTCAGATAAAATTTAGCAACTTTACATTTTGAAGAAACATGCCAAGGAAGTGTTAAAAATAATATAATAAAATATACTGTATATGTGACAAAAGGGTGCTTATAAAATCAAGGTACAGACATAAAGCACATGGAATTGGATAGTCTACATACTTCAGAACATTACATACTGGGGGGTCATTTCTGATTGACATTTCAAGAAAAGGTTAGATTCATATTGCCCTAGTGACTGAAAAATCACAAATAAGTTAAACATTTAAATGTATCATTACTAATAAGACTGTGGAAACTTTTCCTTATTAAACTAGGTTAATACTATCAATTTAAAGTACATTTCTGACAGTTCAAGCACATTTTTTGGCCATGTAACACGTTTGCAAATCTTAAATGGTTTCACATTTCTCTAAACCGTAATAAGAGCATAACATGAATATTTAAGCAGCTTGGCTTTGATTTAAATATATTTGTTCAGGATATGCTGGCAGCAACCCAAAATGTAGTGTAAAACCCTCAAAGCTGGCAATTCCAAACTCATTTAAGAAAGCAGATAATATGGGCTGGCAGCATTAAAGCAAATAAAGTCAATTAATTTTTTCTTAATTTGTTTCTTCTGGCTTGAAATTACCAGGGATGGATAAATCTGAAGATGAATGAAAAAAGAAACTACTGGGAAGGGAACAGAAACAAAAAGAGGATGGGAAATCTAAAGCTGCTATTTCTTATTCTGATCTTAATAGCAGGATACAGTTGAATAATAACATTATCTATTGAAGGTCACTGAAATGTAAGGAGGGAATTCCATTTTGAAAACTTTAATATGCAGAGAGTCAGTACATCATTTTCATGAGCAATGTCCTTAGCAGAAAGGATTTTCTTAGAACTATCATGCTACAGAAAACTGCATTTTTATAGTAACTGAAAGATGCATAGTTACTGAAAAAATAAAACTGCCATTTTGTTGTATTGCCATTAATCACATGGTTTGGATTTTGATGACTTGTAGAGGCTGAGACTATTAAATGGTGGAATAGGTCTATGGACAACATTCAGATAGTATTCTCAATGCTTCACTACTCCCTGTTTAACCCATTTTGGTATACTTTAGAAATGTAATACTGTCTTGTTGGGGTTTTTTTAAAACATGAGAAAGCAATAAAGAAACACATTGAGACGGAATCCCCCTAACTTGCTCTCCAATAAAAACAGACTTTGCATTATTTAGTTTTTGCTTGAAGGCACTTCAATTTTTGATGCCTAAGACTGACTTAAGCATTGAGTAAACATATCTTTGTATGTATCATTGTCACCTTTTTAGGAAAATAAAATATAGTGTCAAGTAGTTCTGGAGGAACTTAAAAGCAGTGTCTTATTTGGTATTTTGAGAGCAGTAGTTCTCAACCCTGGCTACACACTGGAGAACTTTAAAAAAAATGAAAAAACAAAACATTCCACACACCGTAAGCACAGAGAAATTAAACAGTGATGTATTTGGGTGAAACCTCAGGCATTATTATTTTTTTAAAGTTCCCCCATGATTTTAATATGCAGCCAAGCTATAGAACCATTTGGTAAGTTATTTTTACAGTGTTATTGGGGTTTTTACTATTGCTACATAAAGGATTCTAGTCTTCAATTAAATCAAGGAACCATACTATGCTGATTATCAATACTATAGCCATGTTTCTTGAAGAAAGTGTTTAACATATGGAAATCCGTATGCTTCTCTTAGATACCCATATGCTCTGCTTCTATGTATGTTATTGAAAATACTATTTTAGCCTTTATGTCACTTTCATAAGAAACATGTCCTCCATGTTTTGTGAATTGACTAATAGAAAGGTATTAAATATATATAGTATGATTTTAAATTAATAAAAATATTTCAAGCCATAATGAAATGAAAGCTATTTATTGGGATAAAGTAATTGGCCATTAGTTTGAGTACTAGTGAATACTGTTTTACACTTGAATAGACGTGAATATACCTTAATGTTGGGTATCCAAAGTGTCTCCATAGGAAAGTGAAATAACATAAAATAAGTAGTACAAAATAAAGTCTCTAACTTTCACTAAAAGAGTGATGAAAAGGAAACTGACTTTGGCAAGCACATCTTCTGGCCAGTCACATTAAATATGTTATTTCACCTTTCTTAAAAAACAAAAGTGGGAGGTATTTGGCACCCCGCCTCAGAGATTTAATAAATAATGGGCTCTCAGAAAAGTTAGTAATTTGTTCAGGTTAACAAAATAATTAAATTTAAAAATGGGGTACAAATCCAGATTTTACCTTTTACTTTTCTTCTACCATTCCATGCTGCCCTCATGAAGCGTAGCTTTTGTATGGTTAATTTTCCATAAGACAACAGAAACAAATATCTCAAAACAAATTCTGCATAATTAGTCTAGTTTTATTCAACCAATTTATTGACTGCCTAATATAATAAATGACTGCTAGTAGCTATGAAAGACATAAGAATGACAACCATATGGCCCCTGTCTTCAAAGATATTAAGTACAAATAATAATTGATAATAGAATGTTAAGAGCTATAAGAGAGATATAAAGCAAGGAGTACTATATAGCATCTCATAGGGAAGAGAAACTAATTTCCACATCAGAAATCAAGGAGGCTACAGAATGACAATTGAGCTCAAACATAAAGATTAACTAGAATTTCCACAGGATAAGGAGTTTGAGAAGACTGTGCAATGATTAATCTAAAAAGGAGGAAGAATGATTTAGAGACTGTTAAGTAAAGGGATCTGGCTGAAGTACAGAACACATGAAAAAACAGAGCGGGAGAGGAGATTCAAACATTGTCATGGGATCAAACTCAAAAGACCTGAAAGCTATGTTAAAGTTTATCAAATAGAATCCTCCAGTTTTACTTGGAGGAAACTGAAGCCCAAGGATATTTAATGTTTCACCAAATATCACACTAGTAATAACTGCCTGAGCTAAACACCCACACAAAATAAATCTCTTATTCTACTCCCTCAGTTTCTTTCCCTACCATTTCTTCCTCTCTGCCACCTTTTTCCTTCTTTTCTTCTCTATTTTATTCCTTTTTTCTTTTTCTTTCATGTCATTTTCTTTCTTTGGGGGACTGGAAGGGCATTTTTGCTACACCATATCGAAGTAAATTAAATAGCAGGATAAAAAGGATGAACTAAACTATGTAGGCAACAGGAAACACCGAGTAGGTACTGCCACACTCAAAGGAACGAGTTACTTGCAAAATATATGTTCTCTGGTATACATCAGCTATTAAGCCAGCTGGGGTCTGGACCAGAAGTTCTAAAGCTGATACTAAAATTGTCCCTGGCACAGAATCACATCCTTGAGGAGGTCTTGAGACTTCCAAATTTCTGGCATGTTCGGTGATTGTCAATATTTCTTAAACTCCAAGGATTCAATAACGTAGCAACAAAGAGATCAATGTTACGATAACATAGTATGATATTGTAATAAGGTTCATTCCTCAACTTATTATGGATTCATTTAAAGAATCTATGATGGCTCTTGTCTTGTTTATAGTCACTCTCTATTATTAAATTTATTATTACTAATTAAATCTATTATTACTAGAGCTACAAAATTTCAAGCCATCTGGATATGATGTGATTTGTGAATGATTTTCTAGATTTCTCTGGCTATCTGTGATAGAAGGCTAGTAACCCTGAGGGCAGTTACATAATTTTCCTGAGTTGTAGAATAACTTTCAACAGACTCAGTAATGTTTTGGAGTCAAGTAGTCAATGTATTGATCAATAAACTTACTAGAACAACTTATAAAGAACAAAAAAATGAACAAAGAGTGAACAAGTCATGATGTTCTCTAATTTTCTTTAGCTTTTTCCAAATTGGAGAATTTTCCCATTCTCCAGCTTTTTCCCAGTGTTTTATCTTTGAATTAATAGTCTCTGCACTCCAAGAAAATCATGTACAAAGTCTCCCTATCAGATGTTTCTCCCTTTGTGTGTCAAAATATTAAAGGCATCTGAAATATCTGGAAAATATTTGATTAACAAATAGATTCAAAGTATTCTACCATAGACACCAAGCTATATAGATTTTTAAATACAGTGTCTAAGAATACTATGCAGAATACTCTCAAGACAGAGATACAAAGGAGAATATGAAAAAACAGGATTTGCTAAATTCCATCAGTTTATTATCATTAGATCATAGTCCGTTTGTCCACTCATAATTCACAACTATCCATTTCTTCATCAAACCTAAGCATGAAAGCATACGAGTGTACTTGTTTCCTTGGGTCTTCATTTCCAAAGCCTCCCTTGTTGTGTACAATTTATAGCAAATAAATTAGCATGTTTTTCTCTTATTAATCTGTCTTTTGTTGCAGGTGCCTCAGCCAACATTATACATACTGCTGAGTGCTTCACATTGTCCTGGCTTTCAGGAAGCCTAGAGCTGAATTCTGTTTTGTGTTGATTTCAGCTATAAAGTAATGCATTTGTTTTTAAAAATTAAAAATTCAGAATAATATGAAATAAGAGATAAAAATCACTTTATATTCTTACAAATGAGAGAGATACTTGTTAATATTTTGACAGTTAAATAACTATTTTATTTTTGTTATTGACATTTATTTGATTACAAATGTGGTTAAAATGTTGGTAAATCAATACCATTTTTATTTCTTAAGGGAATTTGTATTTCTTCATATGTGAATTATTTTTCTTCATGTCTTTTGTCAACTTTCTTTACTAATATTTAAAGATTTTCCTTATAAACTCATAAGAAAACTAAACATAATGGTAATGGATGTATTTCTTTCCAATATATTCTCTGATTTCTTTTTATCTTTTAATAGCGTTCAAATAGCCCATAAACAATAATGTAATGAGCTAGCCTTCTTTACATTACTAAATGGATGATGTAATCTTTCTTGTATGTTAATTGTTTTTCTAAAACTTAGAGCTCCTTGAGATTATAAAGGACTTTCTAGCCATATACTTCTACCCAAAGTCCAAGCTATGGACTTTAGTTCTAATGCTTGTATTTTAAATTGGTGTGTGTTTCTGTGTTTGGAGGAAACACAGTGTGTCTGCTCCCTTCTCTTAGGCTATATCTGTGACTTCTTGCCAATCTTTTTGTTGCCGTCTATAGAACCCACTTTTTTCCTTTCCCTCTCATGCTTCAAAATGGCTCATCAACCAGAAACATCATTTTTGTTAGAATTGGATATATATGACTAAATATATGTTGCAAGTATTTCTTTAATACATAAATTTTGTGTCCAATCATATGATGATATAAATAAAGAAACTGAGGCAAAGAGAAATGAATTGATTTCCCTATAATTGCTTTACTGCCTGCTAACTTATGGTTAGTATAAATTTGGGAAAATAATTTGTACAGTTTGATTGACCAAATATGGGTGATATTTAGATTTTTCCCCCATAAATAACTTCTTACACTGTGTTTCAGATCTCAGACTTAAATGTACTTGCAAAATATATTTATTGACTTATTTTGGTGGTCAGATATATGGACAGTTTAATGTTTGAAATCAAAAGTATATTTGACAAATATCTTAACATATGTATAGTACATGGATTTTGGAAATAAAGAGATCACTGTCCAAACTCTTGTTAAGAAATTTGAGGAAAACCTAGGTAAAACATAAAAACAACACAATATTCTATATTAGGTAAACTAACTCTAAAACAGTACATATTATGAAAGGATTCATGCCTCAATTAATCACAAATTCAATGAGCCAATGCTTGATCTGGCTGCCTACATGTTAATTCAAGCCTGAATTATAGCATATAAAGTAATGCTCACATTATGGTCATGCTCGTACTCTGTGCTAGATGATGGAATTCACTTCTAAGAAGTACATTTGTAATTCAGACAATGACAAGAGAATCAGGGAAGGAGACAGGCTGACAAAAGTTCTGGTAACTACACTATAGAATGGCTTAAGTGAAAAATCTTAAATATAGCTGTCCACGTGAAATTGACATTAGTTCTATTTGGCCAAATGTCAATTTAGGAATTTAGGGAAGAATTTTCCAACAATATGAATTGCCCCCCAAAATAATAGACTTTGAAGTACATATTGTCTTATTAATAGTTCAAGATGGTCATAAATAAAAATCAACCTGTGAGAGATATTGTAAAGATGTCATAACTGAACTACATGGGAGCTAAATTCCTTCTAATGTTCCCTGACACATATAGAAATCTATAGATTTCCAGAAATCAGTAAAGCCTACATTTCTACATATGTCATAAATATCCTAACATGCTAAGTAACCAACAACTGGCTGATTACAGCTTCCCAATTATCTGTTTATACTATTTATAATCAAAATTCCTGAGAGAACTGTTGTTCTAAATATATCAAGAAAGCAAAAATAGAGCTCTCTATTTTTGAAACTGATGTTATCTAAAGGGCAAATATGTAGACTTAGAATTACTGCGTCAGATTCTCTCAAATGCCTGAGAAGAAATAAAATTTATAACTTGAAGTTCCCCATGGAAATTTGTGGAAAGAAGCAAAACTTCCTAGGAGGACATATTTATAAACTTTAGGTACCTTTTTCCAACAATTTACCTCCAAGTCTCTGAGATTCTGCTTCTAAGATTCCTGGTCTTTTCCCACTGTAATGAGATATTAATGCTTTAGAAACCTATTCTTATTAAAGTAAATGTTTATAACCTTTAGCTGTGTTGAGAAAAGAAAAAAAGTAAAGAGCTACTCTAATATATATATATATATATAAACACACACTATATATATACACATATATACACACATAAAAAAATATATATAATATAAAAATATATAAAAATACATACACACATATATAAATATATAAACATATATTTATATATAGATATGTATACACACACATATACCACACTCAATATGTCATAGTCAAAGCAAAAAGAAAGGGTGATTGAAATGGCTCTAGTAAGCGATAAGTGGTATTTCCATAAATTATCTCACAAAAAAAATACAATAAAGCCATGTGTATAGAGTGTTTTGAAAACTGTTTTGGCATTTAATCTAGTTATCCTTCAAGGTACAGGATTTTCAAGGGCAATATTGAAAATATACAGTTAGTTTGAAGCCATTGTTTCAAACAGGTGATGGTAAAGTGATATATCAATATATTTTCCTTTCCCAGGGATTATTCAGAAATATGTCTTACTAGCAAGAGCTTGATTATGAGATGTAATCAAGCTCTTTTACAAGATGACAATCTTATGTTACCAAAACCATAAGGTTCTTAGCGTATAAAACTTAGTGTACATATAAAAAAAATCACTGAAGAGGAGAGGAATCAATGCT
Organism: Chlorocebus sabaeus; assembly: GCF_047675955.1. NCBI lineage: Eukaryota > Metazoa > Chordata > Mammalia > Primates > Cercopithecidae > Chlorocebus > Chlorocebus sabaeus. Next base: position 25,674,740 of record NC_132916.1, on the reverse strand, counting down.
GCTTTAAATCTATTCATTGTAATAAAAAATGTCATTTTATTATCCTTGTAATAAGGAGTGTATTCTTTATAATGAAGTATAATAATGAGCTGATGAACTGTATAGATAAAAACAATGAAAAATTCATAAAAGTCCTATGAATAACCCATAAACTCACTCAAACCTTTGCTATCAGGAGTATACTTCTTAATTTGCAAAATTTATCATTCAGTTTAATTTGGTGCCTCACAAATTTATTCTGCCCAACTAGATACAGAGTATTGGACTAAGTACTACCTGGATACCAGGACCATAGAATCTTATATAGTCAGGATTATTCAAAATAAAGATTTCTAGTTATCAAGGCCAACAGGAACAGGCCAGGTGCTGAGTGGATAGAGGTAACACAGAAGAAAGTAGTATTTAAGCTAAGTCTTAAAGGTCGAGGAGGGATATCACAGGCAGAGATCAGAATGAATAAGACACAGAGGTGGTAAAGCATGAGATGTGCCTGTGGAATGATTATAATATTAGGGCCTTATAGATGTAAAACTGTATTTTAACATACATTATCTCACTAAGTCTTTGCAATGTCCATTAGTGTAAACAAGGCAAGTATTTTGGCCTCATTCATAGGCAAAAAGTCACATAAAAATAGTTTCTATGTGTGCCATGAAAGGAAAAATCCTGGACCACATTAGTGAATGAGTCAACTACAGATGGGAAAAGTGGCTAGCTCCCAAGTGCTGTAAAACTGCAAGAATTTGCTGTAGAGTTAGTCAGGCAGCACTCATTTGGGTCCATAGCCCACGTTAGCAGAATTTGTTTGCCCATTACAAAAGACATAGGAGAATAACTAGGGCAATGGAAAGATGAAAGAAAATTGGTAGAAGATCAAAGGGACAATAAATTCTAAAGTGGTTACAAATGCACTTTTGAAATGGCTGTCCCTGGAGTACAAGCTGAACATTTAAGCAGACAAACCAGAATGAATAAGATGTAAGAGGGCATATGAGAAGGACAGAAGGACTTGGGGGAGGAGATAAATGAGAAGTTCATTTTGGAAGTTGGAGTAAGATGTTGTGTTCACAGAAAGTATGCTGAGTTAGAGTTCTTGGATATGGAATATGTTCAAGTAATGAGAGTGTAATCACAATGGTAGGAAGCTCAGATTGGCTGAGACTTAATAGAGACAACCACCATCAGCTTTTAGGAGGTGGAAACCATGAGACAGCAGGGTCATCAATGGTCATTCATATTACTACTAAGTCTCTAAATACAATGGCAAGAGAAAGCCATTGAGGAAGACTAAAGCAAGTCATTAAGTTATTGAGGAAAAGGACTGTAAGATAGTGCAGATCAAAGAGTATTCTGAGCCTGTCTCTCACTTCCAAGATTCGCAGGGAATTGATAGAGAAGCAGCCTGAATAGGAAAGGAATGCCAGGGATGCTGTTACATACTGGGTATCTGAGAAGGAAGAAGAAATGTCTGAGAAAAAATTTAAATCTAAGATTAGATTGCTCCCAGTAGAATGAGACATGTAACAGCAAATTAGGGGAAAACTAATATATAGCAGATGGGTGGACTGGCCCCAGGGGCCTGTAGCAAAGAACTGGCAAAGATAAGAAAACAGAGGGGTATGCTGGTAAAACAGAGACGCTTTTATCTACGGGGAAGAAATGATCATGATTCAGTAATGAGGCAAGGAGTAGTGAGTAGACAGAGAGTAGTTAATGAAGAAGCATTTCGTACCATCAACCATGTGGGTCTTTCTCCCTAATCTGAAAAAGAACAGATTTTCAATAAGAAAGAAGGATCGCAATTCCCAAATTGAAAATTTTTACTTAATAAACAAATGGCATAGCCCTATAAGAAAATGCAGTTAAGGAGAACTTTGCATATAAACTGAAGGAATTTTATAAACTTGAATCATTATACCTTTAAAAGAAAACTACAAGTCAACAGTCACCAAAGTCTATTATGTTACTAAGTTTTTATTCTTAATTTTGAAACTTTAATACATTTTACAAATAGTATTTTAAAAAACATATTGCTACATTGCCAAGGCTTAGAGATAAAACATGCTGACCAAATTGAATATATTACTTAATATAAATCTAAAATATTTTTAAAGTATTAAAGTAATAGCTATATGAATAAATACAAGAGCAACTTCCACTTAGACTTTATCTCAGCATACAGGAAAAATTCTACCTTGAGGAAAAAAGAAAATAATTTAAGAATAAATACAATTTAAGATGAGTTGGATGTGATGGCACATGCCTGTAATCTCAGCACTTTGGGAGGCTGAGGTAGGAGGATCAGTTGAGTCCAGGAGTTCAAGACCAACATAGGCAACAGAGCAAGACCCCGTCTCAAAAAAAAAAAAAAAAAAAAAAAAACCCAGAAAATTAGCTGGGCGAGGTGGTGCACACCTGTAGTCTGAGCCAGTTGGGAGGCTGAGATGGTAACACCCCTTGAGCCCAGGAGGTAGAGGCTACAGTGAGTCATCACTGGGCCATTACACTCCAACCTAGAAGACAGAGTGAGATACCATCTTGAAAAAAATAAAAAAATTAAATAAAATAAATTTTAAAATAAGAATAAAGTAAAAAATTTAAAAGAATAATTACAATTTAAAATTAAGGTATGACAAATTATGTTAAATATAGGCCAAATGTTTTCAGGTAGCATTCTTATTTCTAGAGTAAGTAATCAAGGAAAAGGGAAAACTACTACCTTGATTCAGTTCAGAATCTCCCAAATATATGCACATATTCAAAAGATGTATCCTACTAAAAGTTTCAGAAATAATTTTCATTGATATATAATATTAATCACTTTTTAAATGATTCATTTAAATATTTTCTTGCATCTGAAATGAACTTGCCCCACTTTAGCTTTATTGTTGCCTCAGAAGATATGGTTGAACAAAATTGGATTCCTTGATTAAAACTCAGAAACCTGTATCCACTTGTTTGTCCTGAAGAATCATCACTATACTGCCACATAATTTATTTTTAGGTTTAATGTATTCTGCTTTTTCTATCAATCACTAGGTATTTTTAGTGCTTTTCCATATCACAGTATTTCTTTTTGTAAATTAGAGTTAAATTATTTAGTTTCGAGATACTTATTTTCCACATTTAGAGACGTTTTGCCCTTTATTTTATCTCAAGTAAGCTGTTTGATTCTTAAAAACTAGAAGTAATACTGTACTTTACTCACTTTATTTGCCCATACATAGGATGTTTATTAGCTCCCCTTGTACCTTAAGTAACTATATGCCTCTTATCCCAGGTACCTTTCCTTAAAGACCGCTTTTATACTTTGAATTTTTCAAAATAGTGACTCCATGACAATCTCAAGGTGATCATTATGTGATACATTCTGCTACACTGAGAATAATGAGAAAAATGAAATAGTGTAATGCAAATGGAGGTAGCGGTAGAATCAAAATTATTCACACACAATTCTATTGTAAACATTATAGGAAAAGAAAGAGTAAAACTGGAAAAGAATCTTGTGTTATTTATTTGTGGATTCACTCAAGACTTGCTAATAGGAGAAGTAGTAAATACGTTAATGCAAAGAAATCTGGGAAAACAGTCCAGACAGGGCAAAAACTGCCACCCTCAGGCCAAATCTGCCTACTCCCTACTTTTGTGAATAGTTATATTGAATCCCAGCAGCGACCAATCATTTACGTATTGGCTATGGCTACTTTCATGCTATAAAGGTAGGCTTGAGTAGTTGCCACAGAAATCATGTCCTACAAATCTGTAAATATTTACTAGCTGGTCCTTCACAGAAAAAGTTTGCCAACTCCAGGTCTAGGTTCAAAGTGGCCTTCCATTGATCTGTCCCCTCCACCATTCTTTGTGTTTTATACTTCCTTCTAAACCCTATGTCAACGTATAAAAAACATAAGTTTGTAGCGTGTCTTTCAAGAAATCTGGCAGCACGTCAGGCAAGTATTAAGGTTCTGAGACAGCCAAGTAAAAAGGGCTTCCTGGAGAGTCTCCAACCAGCCTGTGCACTGGGAGGATGGGGTGAAGCCTTGGGAAGCTCCTGCTGTTCGCAGCAGGGAAGGAGCCTGGCCTCTCCTGTTCCTGGGGGGTAACCTGGGATTCAGTCTGTGAGGAAGAGAGCCTGTTAGCAGAACCCCATCTAGCTTTGCTGTGTTGTTTTTTCCTTTTCTCCCAACAAATTCTATCCTCCTCACCCTTCAAAGTGTCTGTGAGCCTAACCTTTTCCTGGTCCTGTGGCAAGAACCCGGTTTTTCGCTGAACTAAGGAGACAGTCCTACAACATTTTCAGACACATCTGTGACCAAAGCCAGGGTTTCATGCTATCCTTTTCTGCCATCCAGCAAACCTTCAAATCTCAATCAATGTTTCTTCTCTTTTAAAAATTACTTCCACCCACTCTTATCTCTTGGAGTTTTCCCTCTCCCAAGAATTGGAAAAATTCTGCCCTCTTCATCATATATATATATATATCCCAAAAGACAAGTATACATATCCATTCACCATAAGAAGTTTCCCAGACTACTTTCTTTACTTTCTTTACTACTTTCTTTGGCAAAGTAAAACAAAATAAAGTGGAAGCTAAACATCGAGCACACATGGACACAAAGAAGGGAACAATAGACATTAGGGCCTATTTGAGGGTAAAAGTTTGAAGGAAGGGGAGAAATGAAAAAAATACCTATCAGGTATTATGCTGATTCCTGGATGACAAAATTATCTGTACAGCAAACCCCCATAACAAGAAGTGTACTCATGTAACAAGCCCTGCACACGTACCCCTGGAACTTAAACTAAAAGTTGAAAAGAAAAAAATGAGGCCATAAAAACTCCCTATTTTATTAAGCTTTTTCCAGACCTGAAAGTCTATCAAGGTGGAACTATTGATGTTTGACTGCGTCAAGCAGGTAAAAAATCTCTTAAACTGCATAATACCATATTCTGGGGAGCACAAGCCTATCCAGTTTTAAGACAAAACAAAAAACAAACAAAAAACTTGTTCTCTCATGATATGCATGAAAAACAACTTGAGATCTTCTAGAAAAATTGGAAATCATGACTGCTTTTTGTTTGTTCGTTTACTAACACTGTGGTATCAAAACAAAAGTTTAGTCACCAGCATTTCAGGAGATTCAGACCGGTCTGGTAGGGCCTATTCCCTCAAAAGCAAGAATACTGTGATGACAAGGGACAGACACTAGACTACTTAGAAAGAATTTCATAGTGAGAACCAACCTGCATGGGGTTACTGGCTTTTGGAAAGAGCTGAGCTGGGAGAGAACACAAAAGTCTTAAGGCCTGGGCTGGGTGTAGTGGCTGAGGCCTGTAATGCCATTGCTCTAGGATGCTTGAGGAAGGAAGATCACATGAGTCCAGAAGTTCAAGGCTGCAGTAAGCTATGATTGCAACACTGCAATCTGTCCTGAGCAACAAGACGGAATAAGACCTGTCAAAAAAATAATAAAAGAAAAAAGAAAAAAAAACAAAAACCTACAAGATAGAAGATAGCAATCTAACACTTTCTGTAATCTTCAGTAAACAAACAAACAAACAAACAAAGCATTTCTTTCTCATGGAATCTGACAAGGCCCTTGCACCTTTAGGAGGAGAGGCACAGACAAACACAGGAAGTTACAAACTTTGAGCTGCTCTAAACCCTCAAACAGAAGTATGAGTAAATGTGTCAATAAGTTTTAGGTCAGAGAAAGGCCATCTGTTGGAATCCATTCACAATTTTATTATTTTTTTTTAACTGAAAAGAACTAGAAAGTATAGTTGTTGGACAACTGCATGGGTGCAGGTTCTATCAGACAGACAGAAAGCTTTCAGTTCCTTAGTCCAGTTACTTCCAACTGGGCATAATAATCTTCCTCAAATGATTTTCCTTCAAAGTTGATCAGTCTTGGAATTAGTTGATGAACCAGATTGACTGCACAAGCATTTGTCTTAGGGTTCTTGTGGCTCTGAACCATTGGGTAAGGAAATAAAGATTCAAGTACCTCAGCAGGATTATCTTAATAACTGATTAACTTAATGCACTGAGCTAAACTGTGACTTTCCAGTTCTTGTCCAGTTTTTGTTAATGTCAGTTGTCCCTTGTCAAATAAGATTAGCGCATGCTGTGTCTTATACCTAATTCTGTTTAATTTTTCCTCCATCTAATTTCACCTTATTTCCTAGTGTTTTATTGTTTTAGTAGATTCTTTTTTCAAGCACTTTTCCATGGAAATAATTTTTCTTTGATACCCCATCATTTTTTCTATGACTGCATATTATGATCTTACATATATTTCTTGGAAATTGTGTTATGTCTTCCATTGGCACTTACTAACTTTTTTTAAATTTCATAACCTTTCAGTCACAACCTCACCGAAGTGGTCATCTGCCAATAAGAACATTATTGCCATAGTTGCATTTTTTAAACCCAGATTCTCATTAATAATAACAAATGAATATTTTCTCAGGAATCTTTTCAGGAGTCTTCTTTTCACAAGACTGTCTCAAAGATAAAACATTATTTCTCTTCATAAATTGTATTTAAGTTCAGGATAACTAGGTATGCGTATATAGCCCAAAATTCTAAACCAGCAGTCCATTTAAAAATAATTACATAATATGTAAGATAGCTACTTGTAATACCTATATCTTATATAGGTATTTTCTTATTTTTGTTATTTCAACTACAATGCATTTCCTTTTTTGAAATAACTATCAATATACATATTTACATGTATAACGAGGGCTTTCATTAAGGAAGTTGAAAAGGAGAGGAATATTTATTGAAGTGAATATTGCATAATGGAAAAGTTCCATGTCTTTAGAATCAGAAAATCATGACTTTAAGTCCCTAATTTGCTGAATTTGGGTAACCTAGTTAGCTGTAAAATGTAGTTCATCTGAAAGATAAGATTGGGGATAGATAATTTTCTCATAGGGTTGTTGTGAGGATTAGATGAGATAATACTTGTGTAATGAAGCCTTTGAAGCACTACCTGGCTGTCGCAACTATGCCTGCTTTCTGAGGCTAAAGGCCTCAAGATGCTCTTTATGCATAAAGCTGTTACTTTGAATTACGGGCATCCAGTGAAACCATCTCTGTTTCCTAGGACAAAATAAACTGGGTAAAGGGATTAGTGCCCAAACTACAGTCCCATGGAATAATGAACAGTAAGAATAATCCATATGATATAAACATATATAGACCCAATGAGATGCACTTTTAAGATTTAGAATACTCAGAGCAGCAGACAGATGGTCACTGAGCTTCAGCTGTACATTGAAAGCAGCTGAGCAATTGTTTAAGATATCTATGTAGCCTATTTTACATCTCAGGTTTAGAAGTTCTGAAATAAAATTGAGACTGAAAGTAACAGAAACCAAGATGACCTAAAATGTACCAAACCTCATTAGTTCTATACACTCATCAACAACCTCAATAACCATTGTTATTATCAGCACAAAAATCAATGCAGTTTACAAAGTGCATGTTGCCTTATAACAAATTTGTCCTTTCTAGGCAATCTAATCTGTTCTCAGGAATTCAATTGTCATCTGTGTGGCAACATCTCTTAAAATCCCCCGTCTGTGACTTTGATTTTAAAGCACATTGTTCCTTATCAGTTTAATGTGAAGAAATACTAATCATACTTGACATGTCACTTTGAAATCTTACCTTATACATATTTACTGGAAAGTAATGATTTCACACATTTATTAATCACAAATATGAACTCATTAAAATAGTGTGCCAGAACGATGTTGAGCACATTTCTTGATGGCAATCTCACAATGTGGCTACATTATTTTGGTCTTTCTAAAGGACTCTGTATTGGAAAGAGTTTCCAATATATATTACTTTTAGGAGTTCCACATATTTATTGATAAGTACGATAGTGGAGCTATTTACAGGAGGCATTATCTTTTATAATTTTAAATTTCTCAAATAAAATTCATCTAAAGAATTAAAGCAATTAAATTAATGGTCAGTGTCACTTCAGAACGTATTGTTCTGGTCAATTATGTCATTCTATGAAAAATTAAAATATTTCAGTTGGCGAAGATCAAGACAACAAAAACAACAACAAATAAATGTCTTCCCTTGAGCTAACCAAATCCTAATCAACTTCTAAAGCCCATTTCATTTCTCACTTCTTCCATATCTTCCGTAATCACTTTCTTTAACCCACAAAGACTACTAACTTACTAGAATTACAATGAGTCTTACTGTCTATACAACAAATGTGGCACTTAATAAATACCCCCCATTAAACCTTCATCTGATGGATAATATGTAGATATAGAAATATGTTGTGATCCAAGCAAGGTATTGTAGCTGTTTAGTAACAAAACTAGGACTACTAGAATTTAGGAGGCTTCCTGTCAAGTTTATTTCCACTACAGTCTACATTCTCTGCCCACTGCTTCATCCTTTATTTCCTTTTGTATTTGTTTTTGTCTCTCACAATTAAAGCATAAGATCATCGAGGGAACAAGGGTAGAGTGTGGAGTGATCTTGGAAGGGTATATAAAGGAAGTATCAGGCACTCTACGAGAATGTTTTATGTGTCATTTATTCTACTGTTACAATAACCTTGTATCTTTCCCTATTTTACAGGTGAGGATCTGAAGCTCAGAGGAATGATGTTAGCTGCTCAAGGCCACATAGATGGCAAGCTGGACAGATAGTCACTTTGGGAAAATAAGTAGTAGTATACTGTGTGTACTGTAAGTGAATCAATATGCTACTATTGACCCCACTCCCTAAAGTATTAAGAAAATATCCCCATTTATTTACAACACTTTCTTATTCCTAAGAAATGTCTTGTGAAATTGCAAGTTGTTCAAAGCATAATAATGAAGAAATAGAGAAGGAAATTTTAATCCAATATTTAGTCTACAGAAACAAAGGATATTAAAAGGATCTTTGAAGTAAATGGAATAGAGCAATCCTTTTTGTCCTAATTCACACCGTTGTTGGCAGTTGTGAGGTACATTAGATGCTCACCACATTATGCTTCTATTATGGAGATAGACCATTATTAATAAAGGGAAAAAGAACATATTTGCTAAGATTTCCATTAAGTAAATAGGTCTCATGAAGGAATGCATGAGGACATTTTTGCTAATGCTTTTCATTCTGTTTGTGAGAACGGAAAACAGGATTTTTCTCAGTATAGACATAAGTCAGCCATGTGGTCTATTGTTGCTTGCTTGCATCAAGTGATAGAATGTCTCTCCTTCAGTCGTTAGTAAATTTAGGCATTTTCTTTGCCAACCATTGGCTATAGTAAGTTTTAAAGTAAGTTTTAATTGGCTATGTGAGTTTTAACATTTTAATTTGTTTACAAAATAGTATAAAAATATATATATATCTCCATATATGTATTGAACTCTAAAATTATTTTTTAAATTTGTGCAATATATAATTGTAAACTAGATCAAGATCTCTACTTTAAATATGATGATTTGAGCCATTTTAATCTTAATATTGAGGAAATTTACAGTATAATTTTAAATCACATAGGACTTTTAAAAACTTTAAATCATTATTGACTTTTACCAAACCCTTCCCAAAACTGTATAAAATAAGAAAGGAAAACTAAAAGGTCTTAAATCTGGTGATTTAGTTCTAGGAAAAATTTATACATAAAATGAACTGAGAAGAATCTGAAAATTTGCAGAAGATACCAATTCCCCAAATTACATATTTTCTATCCAGACTAGTTCTTGCTCCCACATAAAAATCTTGCTCCAGTAAGAGCGGGGGTACCATAAATCATAGGCTCTAAATATGGAAGAAACCTAATTATCTACCACACCCCCACTCTATTCAAGTTTTGCTACAGAACATTTTTCTTACAAGGCAAATGCTAAATGTCTCAGCACATAGCCTTGCAGCTAAAAAAATGTTTTTAACAATGTCACTAAGAGTTCAGTACAAAAAAAATCATTATCTTTTCAGTCAAGCTTTCTGTTTTGTGCACTATCCTGAGACACTCAAAAAACATATTGTAGGAATAAAATACACATGAACCTTTGAAACCAGAGTTTGAAAAAATAACTTGAACTTACTACCCATTTATCTCATAAAAATGAATAATTTGTAAAATGTAGCTATATTAATATTTAAGTATATACGTATGTACATCAACTTACTCAAATGTTTTAATCCTGAAAAACTGTACTCGGAATAGATAGGAAGTTTATTAACAAAATCTTGTTTTAAAAGCTATAGGCAAGATGACACTAACAGAGAATCTTAGCTTGAATTTTGAAAAGGATAAAGAATATAACTTTTTAATAATATATACGTGCACATTTTAATATTTACATATGAAATAAAAGAAGGGAAGAATAAAGATAAAGAAACAAATTAGGAGGCTAATGCAATCATTCATGTGAAAAAGTAATGACTACCTGACTATGAATGTAATCTAATCTAATCTAGGCAATCTAATCTGTTCTCAGGAATTCAATTGTCATCTGTGTGGCAACGTCTCTTAAAATCCCCAGTCTGTGACTTTGATTTTAAAGCACATTGTTCCTTATCAGGAACAATATTTTCCTAGCTTGTCTTGATAGAGAATATTATCCTCTATAGAGGATAATATAGAGAATATTATCCTCTATCAAGACAAGCTAGATCCAGGAAGCTTTGAGATTGAAAAGTCTCCAAGTCTTGAAAAAATGATTAAACTTGAGAAGTAAGGGAAGAAAAAAGTGAAAGACAAATCTAAGATTCTGTGTCCAAGTGTCAGATGGAGAATGTCAATGGCATTAATCAGAATAGAAACTGAGTTCTGAAAAGAACAAAAGAATGATCTTTGGGCACATGGATCTTGAGATATCAAAGGAAATTTTAATGGCATGGAAAGAGGACACAATTAGAGACAGAAATTTAGATATCATGGAGATCATGGAAAAGGGAGATGCCTGGAGGTGTCACCAACAAACTGGGAGAAAAACAATTTCTGGACCACAATGAAAAAACTGGACAAGTGGCTTATTTGGAGGAGGAGACTCTGGGGAAGAGGGTTGCTATTCCCCAATTTTAAATGTCTGTTTTAAACTTGCTTTTATTGCCAAAAAAATCACTGTGTGCCTTCACAATGTAGTCAATTGGGAGAATTGTCTAATTCTTGGCATGGTTCAAGCAGGACAGAGATTGAGTCCTGAAGGGAGTGATATCAGTTCTGAATAGCAGAAAGTGCCATCTCAGACAAAGATAAGGATTATTCCATGGTTCACAACAGCTTCTGGGGAATTAAGTGCAAGACATTGTTACCACTGCTGAGTAACATTATATTAAAAAAAGAAGAATAGAAAAGTACATTCATTGGTTCTGAATGAAAGCACTCAAAAACACTGATTTAGAAACTGTTGTACAGCAAGGAAAAATTGAGTCAATGAAAAAGAAAAAAATAATAACTCTAAGAGTTGGGACTATGTGATCTATTATTTTCTTTGAGAGTGCAGGCTCAGTTTGTGCAACCTAAATCTCTCTGGACAGAATTTTCTTTTCTCCTCAGGCTCTTTCTCAGGAGCAAAAACAGATTTGCCAAGTACCCAGGGTCCTCACGGGGCAGCTGCAGAGAAATCAGCAAAACATTATTTATTTCCTGTGGTTTTTGTTTTCCTTTCAGGAATCATGGTGACCAGCTGGGGAGAGAAGTGCCCCATTTCCAGTGGTACCACCACTGACATGTCTGACCTCAAGAAGAAAGGGTACCCCACCATGAGAGACCGGGTGTGTGACATATTAGATAACCAGAGAAAGGCTAGGAAAATCCCCCTAATGTGTAAAAGACTTGGTCTCATTCCAGAAAGTAGTAGGAAAAGAAAATATTTTAAATCTTCACATCCAGAAGGTTAATATTTAAACTGTTAAATTAAACTCGATAGAGCTATACAATTTTACCCAAGATTCACAAACTTCTCTGATGTAAAAATGCATAAACAACATATTTTTCTTCTAATAATAATAAAAATATTCAAATTAGTGAGGAAAGTCTGCACGTCAGAAATTCTGTTCACTGAATCAGATACCCAAAATGTATGTGAAAGTTTGGACTAAGACTTTGTCATTGAAGATCCCTTGTAGCTGAGATTCCACTATTTCGAGTTGGCCTGAGAAGAGAGAGACTTGTATGAGAACTCATCTCTCAGGCATTGAGCTAGACCATGTCTCCCTTTAGGCTTAATTACAGAGACTTTCCTCACAAATGGTCCCAGGATATATATCCCAGATGCATCATTTCTTCCTCTCCTGCAATTGGAGCGTCTGCTGAAGGCCTCTAGAATTCTGCTACCAGTGATCCCAACTCACACACAGGAATAAGTAGCAAGCAGGAAGCACACTTTTGCGTTATTTTCTCATTAGTGTCTAAAACACCCCATGGCCAAATGCTTTTCTATATTTAAGGGTGACCTTTCTTTAAGTCACATCTATATCCCTGTGTCAGCGGACTACAGTAAAATTTGGGGCCACCTCATTGCAGTGACAGATCATGCACTATTAATTCTAGCATAGTACAGGTGAACTTCAACTCTCTAGTCACTATTTTAAGATGTATTCCTGGCCTATAAGACTCATAAAATGTTCCTTAAGCTACTCTTGAGAACAATTTACATAAGCAACTGGTGATCATTAACGGGGTGACTGCAAATGTAGGCAAATAGGGGATAAATAAATGAAGAGTTTTCTCTTTTAATAAAACCATTCACTTCTAGATTCAGAGTAAAAATGTTCTCATCTCTATGGGCCATTAGTCTGTTTTGGAATTTTAAATGCAAAGCTATATATTTTCCTCTTAAAGCATAAAGAAAATATGGTTAAAACAATAAGTAAGAAAAAAAAAGAATAGTACCTGAGGTAGGAGCTTTTCAATGAAGGAAAAAAAAAAAAAGATAATTTTTAGACACATCAGACAACATAAAAGGAAGAAAAACATAAACAATAATAAATGTTTATCGCACTCCTACCACTTGCAACGCGCTGAGCTGAGGCCATTACATCTGCTCTCTCTTTTAATACTCATAACCATCCTAAGAAGTAGTTGCTAATACTATCCTCATTTTTATAGATGAAGCAATTGGGGTTAAGCAATTTGCTGCAGGTCACACAGGTGTAAAAGCAGCAAGTCAGGCCAGTCTTCATTCTGGGCTCTTCAGCCTTGAAGAAGTTAGTTGATTCAGTCCTGCCAGAAGATAAATTGAAAAGAAATGGAGGTAACTTGCATTTCTCAAATGTTTTCTCGATGCCGAGTACTTTATTGGATACTTTCGTGCAAGAGTAGTTATTATTACCTTCATTTTACAGAAAAAAAACCAAAACAACAACAACAAAAAAACCAGTTCTAAAGCCTCAGGGTGACGTGCCATGAGAGGTAAACAGATCTCAATTCAGCATCTGTGTCTCAAACACTCGACCTCTGAGTCTCTTTTGGCCTGACCACATTATGTCATTTTCATTCCCTTTTCTTTCTCCTCCTCCTTAAAATTATAGTCTGGAAAGGGGGTAGAGCTTTCTTCCTCTGTTTTAGATGTATAATGTTTTAATAGTGGAGAATGTTCACTCCTCCACACTTATTTATTCTTTTTGATTTCTCAAAAAAGAAGAAAAAATATTTAGATGATCACTTCTCAAGAAAACAGCCTAGCTTATATGGTCACTATTGTGCTCTTTATCCTATCCTTGTGTGACAGAAACAATATTATCATGATCTTTTTCATAACAAATTCATCATACCCTCCTCTCACCCTAAGCAGATGAATGCCTAGATAGATAAAAATGAATTTTTCTTCCCAAAAAGACAAAATAGAAATGCATATTTGTATTTAAATATCACTTTCAATATGTAGGTATCAATCTCCTCCTGTAGACAACGAGAATATGGGACAGAACCCTATTCATCTTTGTATTCCTACACCATGCTAGGCATTCAATAAATGTTTACTTAGTGGATTGTATTGGGTATTATCTGGGGAGTAAATGTCATTTAATCCAATGTTTGCAACTGATATTATAGCATAAATTAGTTTATCAGAATAACTCAAGAATACTCCAAAGGATTAAGACACTAGAATATAAATTCCATAAGAGCAAAGACTCATCTTTCTAGTAAGCACATAGGACAGAGTCAGAGACAGCATAAGGTTACAGTAAATATTAGTTCAATGAATGATTCAGGAAGCAACTCTTCCTAGGGGTGGCAGAAAAACATATATAATATAAAATATGGATGAGGGACTTGATTAAATTATAGGTAGGCAGCCCCAGGAGAAGGTCCCAGCAAGAGGGAACAAATATGAGACCATGGGGTTTCTGCAGAGGAGCAGGACAGGGTAGGGTCTAATGAGAAGAGCAACAATTAAAAAGCCACAGAATTATTAATTATGTGTAAGAGTATTAATTTATTTAAAAATTGCTCAAAGTGGATTATTAGCTTATTGTATGTGGACAGTAAAGACAATAGACTCTGCTTTCTAATGAGGCATTGTATTTTTTTAGAGTATGTCTCATGGAGTGTTAGATGATCCCCCATGCAAGCTATCCATGCCTGAAAAAAAGTGCACATGGGGCTACACTAAATGGGTCGTGTTGTCATGGGCAGGAAGCTTTATGGCCCTTGACCCACTTCAATGTTGGAAATGCCTCCCCTTTACTATTACATCAGTAGTTATAAAGTATCCATGCAGGCCAAGTAACAAAGTGATAGCCAGTATTCCATTTTTCAAATGGCCAAACGGTTGCTAAAAACAAGTAATAACTAATACCATATGTTAACTTTGTTTTGGTCAAACATTCTCTTTTATACATACAGAAATACACCAAGCACACATACATCAAGTAAAACCTTCCTTTTTTTTCACTTGCCACTGCCAACCCACTCTCCATGGATCACAGTGACAGAAGAGCCCCACAGCACTCGTCGCTGACAAAGGCACCACATGTGCCAAGCTGGCTTTGCTGGGGACGACGCGCCCAAGCCGTGTTCCCCTCTATTGTTGGGCAGCACCAGAATATAAACTCTGTCAGAGTAAAGACTTGTCCTTCTAGTAAGCTCACAGGACAGTGTCAGAGATAGCATAAGGTTCCAATAAATATTACTGTAACTGAGCCAGAAGGACTCCCACATGGACGAAGAGGCCCAGAGCAAGCGTGGCATCCTGATGCTGAAGTACTCCACCAAGCACAGCATTATTTCCAACTGGTACGACATGGAGAAGATCTGGCATCACACCCTCTGCAATGAGCTGCATGTGGTTCCTGAGGAGCACCCGGTGCTGCTGCCTGAGGCTCCTCTGAACCCTGAGGCCAACAGAGAGAAGTTGACTCAGATCATGTTTGAGACCTTTGATACCCCTACCATGTACGTGGCACCCAGGGCCATGCTGTCCCTGTACACCTCCGGTAGTACCACTGGTATTGTCATGGACTCTGGAGATGGGGTTACTTACACAGTGCCGTCTTTCAGGGCTATACCTTTCCCTAGGTCATCCTGCACCTGGACCTCATGAAGATCCTCACGGAGCGTGGCTACAGCTTCACCACCACTGCCTAGCGGGAGACAGTGCACAACATCAAGGAGAAGCTGCGCTATGCTGCCCTGGACTTTGAGCAGGCGATGGCCACCATGACATCCTCTTCCTCCCTGGAAAGGAGCTAGGAGCTGCTTTATGGCTAGGTCATCACCATTGGCAATGAGAGGTTCTGGTGTCCAGAGGCGCTGTTCCTTTTTCCTGAGCATGGAATCTTGCGGCATCCTTGGGACCACCTTCAATTCTGTCATAAAGTGTGGCGTGCACATTCACAAGGACCTGTATGCTGACACAGTGCTATCTGGAGGCACAACCACATACCTGGGCATCACTGACAGGATACGGAAGGAGATCACTGCCCGGGCACCCAGCACCACGAAGATCAAGATCATCATTCCCACTGAGCGCAAGTACTTGGTGTGGATCAGCAGGTCCATGCTGGCCTCCCTTTCCACCTTCCAGCAGATGTGGATCACCCAGCAGGATAGACTGTGAGTGGATGTGTAGCATTTGCTGCATGGGTTAATTCAGAACACCTCATGCTAGCCTCATGAAACTAGAGTAAGCCTTTGTCCTAGTTTCTGGGAAACAAATTTCTGGGAAAAGAAATTTGTCCCAGAAGCTTGTATCTGATTATTAGCACTGGATTATAAAACTTGCTGCTGATTTTGCCTTTGTATCGAACTTAACTGTTCCCTTGGTATTTGTTTAATACCCCGTATGTATCTTGGATTTAAACCCTTAGTACATGTAGCTCAGTCACTCAATGGCTGAGGTGAAAACATGCTTGTGAAAGAAAAGTCTGTGGTTTGGTGAGTCTGTGTGGCCAGCAGTCTGTCGATATGTGTAGGTATTAATGTGTCAGAGCTGAGTGTTCCAGGATTTATCTAGAGGCTGGCAAGAGCTCCTGAACCAGTTGTTTCTGTCTTGCTGGTCTATAAAGGTTAGAGAAGTCCAAGCGTTAGGACCCAGTTTCCTTTCTTACCTGGTGTTTTCCTGCCAGAACATCGTGGGCTGTTAACTTGCCTGGAGTTGAAAGTGGTTTGCATTAATACCTGCAAATTTATTCATCCTTTTAATTTATATAAGGTATTTGTGCACACTATTCTCAATTCTTTAAGAAATGACAACAAATTTTGGCTTTCTACTGTTATGTGAGAACATTAGGCCCCAGCAACACGTCATTGTGTAAGGAAAAATAAAGTGTTGCCATAATTGGAAAAAAAAAGAAAACAGAAAGAAAAAAAAAAAAACCCTCTCCATTTTTTTCAGGAAGTCTGTTACATTTTTCTTCCTTCTTATAGGCCGGAGACCTCTTTATGGCTCCCGACCAAGAACTTTTCCAGGTTGCCACTGAGAGAAAAGATGTTAATTATCTACTTAGCACTTTCTTTTTAGGCTCTTGGTACTAACTGCTCTTCATTTCTCTGCCAAGATAATTCTTGGTCTGTGATCAGAGTTCTGAAGCCCTTATGCTATCATTCTGACTCACAGCTGTGAATTACCCTTCTCAAAATATAAGGGAAGAAGGACAGTGCATACATAGTTAGGGTGTGCACTACATCTCTCTCTAGTTAAGTGTTAATGAAACATTAAGGAGCAACAAAGGTGTCATGTCTCCTAGTCCTATGTAAATTCTCTCATTCATCTGCAATTTCATTCCCCTCTGAACATGCCACTTGCAAAATTGAGTACCTTGTGGTTCTTGAATTAGGAATAACAAGTAAATAGCTGCTTGTAAAGTATTTTGACTGAAGATCCGCTTCAGTTCATATATGTCATTCCCAGCAGATATGCTGGGGACACCGAGGTCACTATGACTTTGCTATTCCCAAGAGAACATATAATTAGATTGCAAAACACAAAATTTAGTAAGCTGGACTCAGGTTGAGGTGCAAATATCAGCATTTTGAAGTTGTAGTTTATTAAAAAGTCATTCAATTTTTCAAAGTCTTTGTCTTAGAATTCTAATGCAGCAAGTCTAATAAGAAACGTAATAATTTGAAAGGAGAAAGAACAATGATAAAACATACTTAAAAGAATGACAGTGTGATGCAGTGGAAGAGCAGGGAGACAGGGATGTGAGTAGAAGTCTAACCCTTGCCACCCACCTGCAGACTAACACTAACTACTTCAACACTTATGTCCCTTTGGAGAGGAAACAAGGCTACTGAACATACTAATGTTTAAGATGTCCTTTGTTTTTAAACTCTATGATTTTATATATTCTCATTACATCTTCTTTAAACTAATATATGTATTTTCATTCAAGCTTGGTTCTTTGTCAAAGTTAAGGATTCTATATTGTTTAATAATGTTAATAATTTCCTTATGTAACTGCAAGAACTCTTTTTAATTTCAATATAGTTTTTTAAATCAACATTTCCATCGGTCTCTTAAAAATCAAATTAGAAATAATAGAATGTGATATTCTTTAATCCTACTAAGATTTTTAAAATTATATCACAAACGTTAAATGACCAAAGCCTTAGGCCTTATCTTCTGTGTTGGGGACTGACAAAATCCATTCATTTTTGTTCCTCTCATTTAATTCTGTAAAAATATCTGTAACCAGTAGAAATGCATTTCCCTCACTTCAATAAGGAAGGCAGCATTTTTAAAAACTGCATGTTAACAAATCAAAGTTGTATTAAAGAATTTTCAGTGCCTGACTAGCAAACAGAGTAGACAACAAGGTAATTGTCAAGCTCAAGAGAACTCCAGATTTTTGTTTTATTTTTAACGTGTTTCATATTCAGAAATAATTATTGTGTGTTGGTCTGGTTCACATGAAACAAAATTGCTGACATTTTTGTTCTAGATGATAAAATGTGGATTTGTAATTCAAACAGATATTAATTCCTAATGAGCTAATTAAAGAAAATCACATAGCAGGATGTGTTAAGCAAAAGATGACTCCAGAACTACTTTCTGAGTACATAAATCTGAAGGTTAGAAATTAGCAAAGCATTTAAAATTTTCAAAAATATTACATGTTGCCTCTGTGATCCATCGGATCATCTCAGAAATTTTACATCACAGAAACCACCACCATCTTTTAGCTGTGAATTGCTAGCATTTATTAAGTGAATGAGTAAATGAATGGAAAAATGGTAGAAAAATTGACTGACTAAACACAGAAGATCCCACTGGCTGACTGAATGACCAATTCACCTAAATGAATCATTTAATTCTCCCAAAAATTTTATATTTTCATGTACACAAAATTTACAGATACAAGGTATTGCCATAATTCAAATCTGGTAATTTGTAATCCATATCCAAAATTACCAGGGAACACAGGTACATTCTTTGCTAGAAAAATAATGAAGTACTGAATTGTGCCAGCTTAGTTGTTCATTCAGCAAATATTGACTGACTGCAGTTTAGGATAACAGCACCAGGGTATGGATGCAGAGATGAAAAGTATATAGTCCTTGCCTTCGAGCACATTTTCCGGCTACTTAGGTAACCATATGTAACTAAATATATTCATGTATAAAGTTAACTATGAAAAGGAAAGACAAATATGTAACTTCCAAAGCAGGATTACTTAGACCAACCATGGGATTTCAGAAAAGCAGAGCAATGAGAATGGGGGTGGCATTTTATAAAGGTTTTATTGAATGTGGAGGAAATTCAACAAAAAGTTCAATGAGTGGGAGGAGTGGTACCAAGAAGTACCTGGCCAATGCTGACATTCAGTTGGCATGCCTTGGTTCAGCTCTAGAAGTTGTTAATATATTGAGATACTTCCATGCCATGTGGTAATTGGCTTCTGCCCCAACCTTCCCCAAGGCCTTCCTACCATCCAAGCTCCACAGGCCCCTCTCATGGGACTTCTTACAATTAAACAACTAACATTTTAAGGCATGGCTGGCTCTCTAAGACCTAACTCCAGATTGGGATATGTGTCTGTGCTTTACAGGATATTAAGCATATTATATATCACCCTTAAACTAGGCCTTTTAAGAAAACATAGCATATTGTTTGGATTGTCTAGAGCACAGAGGACCGCTGGAAAGGGGTCTTAAAAATCTGATTATGTAGGACTTTAAATGTCAGGCCAAGCACTTTGAATTTCATTTAGCAAGCAGTATTATTGAAGCTGAAGGGTGAAAGGGAAGAAAAGGGAAGGAATCAGTAGGAGTAAAACTATGTTTTAGGAAAATCAATCTGGCAGTAGTGCATAGGATAGATTAGAAAGAGAGAGGCAGGCACAAATACGACAAGGGCTACACTCTGAGTGCCTGTATACAGTAGATCCTCTGTAATCTTTTTAATATTTGATACATTTACTTTTCCTGATACTACTAATATTTTAGTATTGATACATAATAGTTGTATATGTTTATGGCATACATGTGATATTTTGGGAGTAATGAATAGAATGGTGGCTACCAAAGGCTGGGAAGTGTAGGGAGGAGAGGGGATGAAGAGAGGTTGGTTAATTGGTACAAAAATACAGTTAGATAGAAGAAATAAGTTCTAGTGTTCAATAGTGCAGCAGAGTGACTATAGTTAAGAATTTATAGTATATTTCAAAACAGCTAGAAGACACTCTGTAATCTTCACCATAATCTTGTTGGTTAAGTACTATAGTATTACTCATCTTACACAACAGAGACAAGGAGAGACATTAAGAATCCTGCCACAGGTCACACAGCTAATACATACATAGCAAAGCTGAAGTTTTACCCCCAGAGATCTGGCTCCAGAGCCCATCACCTTAAGCATAGTGTTGTTCTGTGTCTCAATACACAAAGTGGAGGGTTATTAATAAAGACGGGAATTAAGAATTTGATTGCTTAGCGAAAAGATGTAATGATCACAATATGGCCAACTCTCAATAGATGTGGGTAAAGAAGAAAAAGAGAAATCAAAGACTCCTCCAAGCTTTCAAGTCTGAAAGAATGAAAAGTCCATCAACAACAGCAAAAAGGAAATTCATGAGGAAAAGTTAACTTGTGAATAATAGATGGCCTCAGTGCTAGTGAGACATGCTAATCATTATGCCCTTCACATCCTGGAGAGGAAAACTGGTGCTCAGAAGACAAGACAGAAACTCTCGTCAGGAATAATGCAAAAGGAGCATTAGTAGGAGCCAGGGGAATGCTGGGCATGCAGAGAACAGGGATGACAATTCTGGGAGAAACTTAGATTTTAAATTCTGGGAGAAACTTAGATTTTAAAGGTCTAGGAAAAGAGTGAACAAAGCCAGTGAAAATCAATCTATCGTAAATTTGAATTGGCCTGTGATGCATGAGATTGATTGCAAGAAAATTCAGTTATTCAAAAATAAATATGCCTTGCTGTCTTTAAAACTATAATACAAAGTGGAAAATTTGGATAACATTGTATACAGTTATGGTAAAAAATTTGGGGAAAAAAGATGCATTTTGGAAAAAAAATGAAATGGAATATGCTGAAATACTATCAGTAGTTGTGTGAAGTTGCTCTTGTGAGTGATGTCTTACTGTCTCCATTTTCGATGTTTTAGGCAATATAATTATAGAAATTATATAATAAACTGTAGTTGTTAAAATGTAATTAAACTGGTACAACAGAGAGCTAGTCAACATTAATATGATTAATTGTTCTACAGTATTTATTAAATCTAATGTCTCTACTAGTTATTATGCTTACCTATAAAAATTTGGATAGAGCAAGATTCATAGCACTTGTTATGAATTTTATTGCAAGTTGAATCTCCTGCTTCTTTACAGAAAATAGTAACAACCCCCAAATACATACATTTTTCATAGGAGAAATCAAATCCTCATGAGTAATCATTATAATCTTCACTCTGGCTGTAGACATTTGCCACTCCCACAGCTACCTTACACTCCAAATTTGGTGAAACTTGGGAGTGGCAAGTGCCCCAGGCTATTCAAGAAGTCAAGGCTTTACTGAGTAAGACAAAGAATTACCCAACCAGGCACGGTGGCTCACACCTGTAATCCCAGCCCATTAGGAGGCCGAGGTGGGTGGATCACCTGAGGTCAGGAGTTCAAGACCAGCCTGATCAATATGGCGAAACCCCATCTCTACCAAAAATACAAAAATTAGCCTAGCCTGGCGTGGTGGTGGTGCCTGTAATCCCAGCCTCTCAGGAGGCTGAGACAGGAGAATTGCTTGAACCTGGGAGGTGGAGGTTGCAGTGAGCTGAGGTCATGCCACTGTACTCCAGGTGGACTCCATCTTTAAAAAAAAAGAAAAAGAAAAAGAGTTACCCAATTCCCTATAAATATCAAGGGTAGTTTTAACTTGTGATCTGCTCTACAAAGATGGGGATAATGAGCTATGTAAATCAGAATTTGCTCAGCTCAATCTGGAGTTAGTTCATCTCTGTTACTAAAGGGGCAAATTTTAAAGCCTTATAGTCCGTGTAGACTTCACAAACCCATGTTGTTTCCACATTCCATGTAACCTGCTCTCTCTTTCTCCCAATGCCCCATACACAAAAATTACCTCCCATTCTCTTCTATCCTCTATCAAAATCAGAGGAAAGCAAGAGATTAAACTAATTAGTACTAAGCTCTAAATGACAGAGATCCCTTGCAGGAATACATTATTCCCATTCTTTTCTCCCTTTGTGTTTTTCACTTAACTTCTTTATGCATGTAATGATACATATAAATGACTTTATATGGATGTATAAGTATGTTCATATGGATACTTCTTCCTCTCCCCTTTTTCCTTTTTTATTTTATTCCTCCATTCGGATTTTCTATTTATATCTACACTACCTACATTTATCCACGTCCCTTCTCATCAGTGTACCTGTGTTAACAATCCTTGAGTTCTTCTCTGTATTCATATAATCTCATATAGATCTATATTTACCAGTGCATGGACACACATACACACATAAATTCACACAGTATACTGACACAGACATAACATATGCACACATATTTACACAGAGGGTTTTTTTTTCATTTTTATTTTTTGGTCATTGCTTTACAAAAAAATTATATATTTTTTACTTCTTGCTTTTTTCATTCAACAATGTCTTTTGGAAATCACTTCAATTCATCTGGGTATAGTCCTAATTTGTTCCTTTTAACAGTGATATCCTATTACTTGATATTAGTATATCATAATTTATTCAGTGATTCTTCTCTTAATGTAAATTTATTTCAATTTTTGCCACGATGAACAGCACTGAAATACACATCTATTTACTTATGCCTTTATATATAGTGTTTTTATTTCTATGAGATAGGTGCTTTTTTTCTTTTTTTTTATTGTGGTAATAACGTTTAACATGAAGTCTATCTTCTCAGTAAATGTTTAAGTACACCATACAGTATTGTTAACTATAGTTTGTTAACAACAACTATAACAATAGTATTGTTAACAACAACAATGTTGTGCAGGAGATGTCTAGAACAAATTGATCTTGCATGACTGAAACCTTATACCTGTCAAATAAAAACTCCACATTTCTTCATCCCCAAACCCCTGGAAACCACCATTCTACTCTCTGCTTCTAAGAGTGTCACTATTTTAGATATCACGTGTAAATGTAATCATGCGGTATTTGTCCTCCAGTGGCTGTCTTATTTCACTCAGCATAATGTCCTCAACTTTCATCCATATTGTCACATATGGTAGGATTTCCTTCTTTGTTAAATAATATTCCATTTTATGTATATATCGTAGAATTTATTTATTCATCTATCCATGAACATTTAGGTTGTTTCCACATTTAGGTTGTTTCCATATCTTGGCTCTTGCAAATAATGCTGCAATGAACATGAGAGTGCAGCTATCTCTTCATGATTCTGATTTCAATGCTTCTGAATAGATGCTCAGAAGTTGGATTGACTGATCATAGGTAGTTTGATATGGGATTAGTATCAAAAGTTTTGAATAAATGCTCAGAAGTTGGACTGACTGATCATAAGGTAGTTCTATAAGGGATTAATATCAAAACTACATAAGAAGTTCCTAAAACTCAATAGTAAAAATAACAAAAAACAAATAACCTGATTTTAAAGCAGGCAAAGACATGAATAGACATTTCACCAAAGAAGATATACAAATGGCCAACTGGTAAATGAAAGATGCTAAGAAAACAACTCATCACGAAATTGCAAATCAAGACTACAATGAATGATACCACTTCATGTCTGTTAGTCTACTTTCAAAAACAAATATATAAGAAAACAAGTGCTGTTGAGAATGTGGAAAATTGGAACCCTCGTATACTGTTGTCGGGACTGTAAAATGGCACAGTTGCTATAGAAAACACAAGGGAAGTCTATCCAAGTTTTAAAAATAGAGCTTCTTATATCTAAGAACAAGTTTATCTTCCCTACTCACATGAATAAAATGGGGGTCTCTCTTTATATTCAAAACTAAGTTAGTCTGGAAAATACACTCAGCTGTGAGCTTATTAGATTTCCTGAAGAATTCACTATTTCTATTGGGTATCTAAGAGTGTTCAATTTATCCAAGGGTTTGTCTTAATGGGTGTGGACGGATAGAGAAAGAGTAACATACAAAGACCAGAGTCTCTGTATTGGTCATTGGTAGAGTCAGCTGAATAGTCAGCAGTGCCTTCAGACTTTTATATTTCAGCGGGTGCTAAAGTGCACAGCCCATCTGCTCTATGGTAGGACACATCCCACGTGGTAATGAATTGTAACTGAGAGAACACTGAAGTGTTATGGCAACATGAAAGTTCACATGAATTCCCATAAGAACCATAAGAAAAAATGCACTGTAAATCAAGGAAAATACACAGAACTCCATACAGAGTTCTAAGTGATGTCCACATATATATTCACATATTATTTTTTTTCTGGTTGAGTTCCAACGTTGAATAAATCAGGGGGACATATATGCATGACACTTAAATCATGTCATTTGATTTTTCAATGTTAAGAAAATATTTGGGGGCAGTAGATTGAATTTATATTCAAAAGTGTCTCTTTGTTTCTTCTTTTTTTCTAAATCTTTTTACTCAAAGGCAGGGGTGGAGTAAATGTGAAAGCCTGGGAGTATTTCCTTCTAATAATATTCTCAATGAAATTTTAAACTTGAAGTTTTTCTCTAACAGACCTGAACAAAAAGAACTTCATCAGGTAGGTCACAAAGCTGCTAAACATTGGGAATCAGAACCATAATGATGCTCCAAATTAGCTTCCCCAAGGAGGAGACTCTGGCCACAGCCTTTGTTAAGTGCGGTAATGTGTAGTGAGTAAAATGAATTATTCATGTAATACTTGAGCCTACTCTGGGAATTTCTTAAGGACTCCAGGAGAAAAATATGATTTGTCTTTCGGGTGATGAGAAGAATCTGGATCCTAAATTCAAGTAAATAATACAATCCAACAGCAGCTTGCATTGATTTCATAACCTTTAGAATTTTTCCCCCTCAGTTAAAGCAGAGGAAATGTAATTTAATCAATTGGGTAAAAACCTGTGCTGATTATATGAACACTCCTGAATTCTCAGAGGTGGTACTTCCATTTCTGATGCATGATATGTATTTGGCTTGCCTTTAAGTACACAACTGCCGCTGTTTGTGTATGTGAATTATTTCCCCTATAACAAGGCCAGAGTTAGATTTGGGAATTTAATTCAAATTAAGTATTAATAATAGGAGCAACATTTTTAATGTCATACAAAAGTGTCACTGGTAACTTAAAAGATAAATTGTCACAAAGCATTCTTCTTCTCCCTAAATACCTTCAAATTCTAATCTCATCATGAAATTTTCCATCAAATTATTTTCTAACATGTTGCCAATGGAAGGGATGAAATTCAAGTGAGATCTGATGCTCATGTACTTGAGATTGCTTAAAAATCCTATTGTTGTTTTTCTAAGAGATCATACAACAGATGTTTATTCCCTTTTCTTTGGAAACTTGGTAGAACAAATAACCTTGTGATGCTTCCAAAAAAGCAGCAATTTGTTCAGCCTGCCTTATTTGTACTTAGGTGTTATTTTGAAACAAACAAACAAACAAACAAACAAACAAAAAACGCTTTCCTTTTAAAAAATTAAGAAAATATGAACCCAAGATGATCTGACTTTAAAACATTACTCAATAAAGTAGTGTTATTTAACCCTTCAGGACTCAAAACTGTCTTAGTAAATGGAAGAGTATTAGGAATGTCTCCCTTTCTCCCTTTGGAATGACAAAAGGTTAATGAACATATATTAAGGAGCACCATTTCTCAGGCTTGGGGAGACATAGACAACTGGAAGGTCCCACATTGCCTTCATTCCCACTGACCTTCCACTGACCCCTGCTTCCTCCTCTTTCTTTCATGAGAGTAAACCCTAAGCCAACCTCTAGGCTGCTAAAGGCAGTGCCATCCTCCATGTCACGCTGCATAGCTTACTGAAGAGAGAAAGGCAAAGTTCTGGAGTAAAGGCTTTCCTGAGACCTTGCCATCTGCCCACAAAATGGAGCTCCTCAGAGCAGAAGGTAGCAGCAGATCAGTATCTACTTGGCCAGCTAGTGGAGGCTGACCAAGCCCTACCTTAGACATCCCGAGTTGTCCCATGCTGAGAAGTGGACTTAGTGTACTCTTCCCATCCAAACGTGGCCTCAAAGTGAACAGAGCCATCCTTGGAGATAAGATGAGAGAAGGGGAAGAAAAGGAGTCCAAGATGTAGGGTTTGATGGCGCTGTGTCCTAAACACTGAGTCCTGAGCACTGGCCCCATGTCTTTTCCTACACGCCAGTCCCTGGATCAGTGTGTGTCTCCCTTGGTTGGTATCCAACTCTGTGATGAAATGTTAACCCTTTTTCCCCTCTAATTGTGCCTCTCAACATTTCATTCTTTTGGCAGAGACCTAGAAACTCTAATACAATATAAATACCTCTTAAAAAAAATTCATATTTGCACATCGTGGAACTTTGCCAGTAAAGCGTAAGCTCTCTGAGGGTAAGAAGCATGTCCATTTCTGCTCTTCCTGAAAACCCAGTGGCTTACACAGCACCTGACACAGAGATGCTGTTTGACAAATATATTAGGATAACTAGGGGTTCTCAAGCTTTGGTGGGTATGAGATTCACCGAAAGGTCCTGTTAAGCCACAGATTGCTGAGCCAACTCCTAGCTTCTTTTTTATGAGATCTGGGATGGCAGCTGAGAATCTGCATACCTAACAACTTCCCCGGTGGTACTGATGATGCTGGTCCAGAGGCCACATTTTAAGAACTTTTGTGTGAAGCCACATGAAATGACCATTTTTCTTGGTCCAAAATGCCCAAATATTAGCAATTTCATGTGGTTCAACTTCATAAGTTTATGAGTTAATATTTATGAATGAATAGTTAAATATAATGTAGGCATTTATATTCTTTCTTGAACGTACTCCTATTCAAAAGTAAGCAAAAGTGCACATGGAAAACTAGATAGCATGGGCTCAGGAGCCAGACTGACCTACGTTTGAATTCTTACTCCAAAATTTCCTAGGTGGGAAGCCCCAGACAAATAACCTATCTTTCTGTATCCTCAGTTTTCTGACCTCTAAAATGAGGGTGATAAACTTGCTCTGAGGATTGGATAACATAATGTTTGAAAAACACTTGCATTGTACCTGCCATGTGACAGATATTCAACAAAGAGTAACCATCATCATTATTAATTTCACCGTTATTATTATCTTCACATTGGGCTGCACTCTAGAGGTTAGAATACAGCATATTCTTTTGTGTTTTATTTGGGGATGAAGTGAACCAGAATTAGGGAAGGCTGCTGGAGGGTTGTCTCAGAAGAGCAATGTCTCATCCCGCCAAGGAAAACGTTTTTGCTACAGCATGCAACACCTGCTTTGGTTCTGACAGTGTGATTGGAGAATCTCACATCCCAATTAAACAGTAGTGAAATTCAACTACATTCAAGTTTTTGAAGTGAAAGGAACATAAGGCAGTGTCAGAAGCCTAAAGCAACTTCAAATTCCTCAATATTTAGGACATTTGGCACGAATTACTTAACCTCTCTCAGCCTGTTTCTTCCTCTGTGAAAGGGAATTAATGGCACCCACTTTCTAGGCTTACAATAGGGACTAATTAAATACCGTGTGTGTAAATGCATATAAAATGCAAAGCACTATACAACTATTATTTACTTGTGTAGTGAGACAGTCTCAGTTTCAGCCACACTATTCCTCTGTCCCTCTAAATCCACCCTCACATGTCAGAACTGTGTGTTAATATGTGGTCTACAAAATATTGTAGCTGTAGAGAATCTCTCAGGACCTCAGTCACCTTTGTATGTTCCCCAAAGGCCCAGATACCTCCACCCCTCCCTATCCTCTTTGTACAGGACTGAATGAGCTTTTAATTATTGAATGAAGCTACTGGCTACACAAAGAAAGAGCTACACTGAGAAAAGGGTGGTTGTAAGTAGAAAGAACTCTAAATGGGTCCTGGAAAGGTAAAAGGTGTCAGGAATAGGTTCCTACATCCACGGGGAGAATAGATCATGTGACAAGAAAAGTAAGAAAATTGAATAAAATCTGCTGGTGCCTCAGTTGAGAAAAAAAAAAAAAAAAAAAAAAAAAAAAAAAAAAAAAAAAAAAAGGCATCATAGCAGTCTACCCCAGAGAAAGAATGAGTCAGACAAGGGCAAGTAAGAAGATGATTAGTGAAGGATGTGTAAGAGTCTTTCTTCTTTCCTATTTTGGCATAGTTAAGATACACCTCTACTCTTAAAAGGCCAGAGAAGTCATGTGGGCATTATATTAAAAATATTAACAGCGTACTCAATAAATTCTGATAAAGGCTTTAAATCCTCTGGCCATGTCATAGTGACCCTGCTACTGGGCTTTCAAATAAATGAGACAAAATGGAAAATTACATGAGTTTGAGGACTCATTTTGCTTTGGATTTTATACATGTCACTTTGCAGATGCTGTTCAAATTGCTATTTTTCATTCAATTGATGTTGAGAGAATTGACCCTTCTTTTAGGAGAGTTTAGGAGAAAAGGAACAAATAGAGTAATTGATAAAAGGGGTTTGCAGAAAGAGCAAAGTGGTCTCCTCTCCCACCTTCCTTCCCCTGCCCAACTCTCCCCCTCACAGAAAGCCCCAACCATCCCCACCAGACTCCCTTGGGAAGATCAGGTGGACAGATGCCTTTTGTGACCAAGCAATGCGGAAAAAGGAAAATGAAGAAACAAAAGACAATCGTTTGCAACATTTAGAGTCTTTGACATCTGTAGAGTAATATTCTGGTGCATGGAAAGGAAACCCAAATCTAACGTTTTACAAATGTCAATAGAAAAATTATCTTCACCCCACCCCTCAATACGTAATCTAGTACCAGTCCATAAAAGGGCTGTTAAACTCTGCACTGAGCACTTAATAAAAATGGACACTTTCATCCACTGCTGGAAAGCAACAAAAGAACTCCTGTATGTCTGTGGAGAGTCTAGGATTACGTTTAAATGGATAATAGAAAGACAAACACTTGGTAAAATACTGTCTGTTACTCCCAGAATCACTATACTAATACCCAAGTCAACCAGCACAGAAAAGCCTTAACACACTACGCAATTCAGCTGCAATTCATCACTGCTGCTATAATTACAGGTGCCTGCCTGCCTGCCTTCTCTCAGATCTGTGGATAAAAGCCTAGGGCTGAATGTGTATCTCAGCTGCACAGAAGCTGACGCTAGTAGTCAACAAACACACAGAACTCTGCATTTGAGAAACAGGTTGTTGTAGAATATAGAGCTAACCTATTGTTCAACAGTTCTTCCACATCCAGATTTTCAGGATAACAAAAAAGAAAGGGAAGTTTTTGGATGTTTTCTACATGCAAGGACTTTATTTCTCAAATAAGACAAGTGAGATTCAAATGTTGAGTAACTTGCCTAAGGTTACACACTTTGTAAGTGGTGGAATTTCTCCTAGAATCCCAATCTTTCTGACCACATTTTCCATGCCTTTTCTAGATCAGATCCTACTATTGCTTCTGGCAATAGTAGGTTATTAGTAACTGGTTGAGTTCTCATAACTTACAAAAGCCTCTCAAAGGCTAACATATGGCAATATTTAAGTAATTCTACGCCCACATCCTTTTAGGGGGAGGTGGAGTGATTAAGATTTAGGATTCCACTATGATTATATCTGTGTGCAGGCAAAGCAGAAAATGCAGAACTTAAAGGCAGCCTAAATGTGCTAAGAACACGTCTGACTAGAGGGGGCATGTTTAGGAAGGCACAGAGCAGCAATACCTAGAGTCTCTAGAATCTCTGTCTTGTTAAAATGGGACTGAAAACATTTGTGCTGAGGTTGTATAGACTCCATTAGAAGATGGGAATGAAGCCCACAAGCAACATGGAACTTCACCTTCTTACATACATGTAAGTCACTGATATGGTTTGGTTGTGTCCCCAACCAAATCTCATCTTGAATTGTAGCTCCCATAATCCCCACATGTTGTGGGAGAGACCTGGTGGGAGGTGATTGAATCATGGTGGCATGTTTTTCCCATGCAGTTCTCATGAGAGTGAATAAGTCTCATGAGATCTGATGATTTCATAAAGGGCAGTTCCCCTGCACATGTCCTCTTGTCTGCTGCCAGTAGCTTTGCTCCTCCTTCAACTTCCGCCATGATTGTGAGGCCTCTCTAGCCATGTGGAACTGTGAGTCAGTTAAACCTCTTCCTTCTATAACTTACCCAGTCTTGGGTATGTCTTTATTAGCAGCATGAGAACAGACTAACACAGTCACCTTTAGGCATGTTTGCTGCACTAACATTAAAACTACTTCCTTTTTTTCTGAGCAGGCCAAGATGTAACTCCTTCCAATGATGTAGCCTTCTCCCAGATATAGAGCCCAAAAGATAATCACTTCCAATTTCCTGCTCCATAGATGACAACGTTAGTCTGTTTCAAAGGCAATAGCCACACATTTTTATATCATTTTACTAGAGACTTACAGATGTTTATGGTGTCCAATTTTAAAAAATATGATCTATAATTAAAAGAACCAATAAATCCACTATCTTAAAAATACCTCTTAAAGAAAAAACTCAATAAGCTCACCTACCAACAAACCCTGAGGAATTATCCATTTCAAAATGTTAATTGTTATGTGGAAGTGGCTTTTGAAGTTCAATTTGATTTCCTGAAAGCCCCAAACAACTTCATTTCCCTACAGAAAATAATTAAGCATCAGAGATGACAATGTGATTAGCAAGTAAGACACCTGGAATTTGCTTAACAAATCAAAAAGCAAAGAGAAGTCTGCTTTTAAAACTGCTGCTGCTCCTCCCCTGCCCCAGCCTCATCAGTACTGACAGTGAAGAGCCATCCCAGGAAGCAAGCAGGGAGAGGCAGGCCACACTCCTCAGCCTCAGACCAGCACACATTCAGGAATTAAAAGCTCCTTCTTCCCTCCTCTAACACGGATCACGCTTAGCCTACAATTGTAGAGAACTGCAGATATTCTTATGTTATCCTGTAAGTTCCCATTTAAATGTCTGTTTCCTGTCTCCACAGATCACAAGGCTCCCAGCTGACAAACTGGCCCTTTGTGTTCCTAAAGGCCACCTCACTGGCCTAAAACACTTCACAGGACTTCTGCAGGGGTCCAACCACCCTTGAAGAGACAGGATAAGACCTGGAAGCATCAGATCTATATTAGCTGAAACAATTACAGAAATCAAGTACTTTCTGGGGTAAAATTAATTAAATGATTGATTGATTGATTGACTGGTTATGCTAGCACTTATTAGGGACTTAGGTGCCAGGCACTTTATTAAGTACTTTGTGCATTTTATCTATTTTAATTCCAAGGAGTACCTTTAAAGGGTAGATAATATCATCATTCCCATTTTATAGGTAAGGAAACTAAAATTTAGGAAGATTCATCAGTATATTCCAATCATATTGCTCAAAAGCCGGAGAGCCAGTTTCAAATTCAGGTATATATGACTATATGACTCTAAAACCCAAGCAATAGAGGTATTGGTAAATAAATTATAAGCACCACTGTAATAGAAAGTCAGACACTGTTAAAAATTAACACTGTTAAAAAAATACTTGATGACAGAAAAATGTCCACAATAAAGGGTTAAATGGAAAAACTAACAAAACATGTACAGTAAGATCAAGGATAGATATAAAATGTTATGGTGAGATAATGGGTGATAATTTATTTACAATTTTCTATATATTTTCTATTTTCTACAATAAACATGTATTACTTTTTAAATCACCCAAAATATTTGTTTTAATTTTTAACAAGTAATTAATAGAAACAAAATGATAACAGTGATTATAGCTGCATGGTGTAATTATGGGAGGTTTTATTTTCACTTTCACACTTCATATTTTCCAAATAAGCTACAATGCATTACTTTATAACAATGCATGCACACACCACACACCACACACACACACACACACACACACAAGTTTAAAACTCTACAGAGCTTTTTTCTGAAATGTTTGGTCAGATGCTTGTGGCAGAGACTAGCAGTGGTCCTTCAATGTGCATATCCCATGTCTTCTACAGGAATTGACCGAGATGTTTCAGCTGGTCACATTTCCCATAAAAGGAACTCAATTCCCAGCCTTCTCTGCACCAGGGAATAGCTATGTGAATAAGTTCCTGCCAATGGGATGTGAGATAAAATGATGTGTGCAACATCTAAAACGTGTCCATCCTGCTGCTGGGAGGGTATCTGCGATCTCTACAGCATCCTTTTAGATGATGCAAAACGACATTCCTTAAAGATGCAGAATAAAGAGCTGGAAACAGCATAGACCCCAGAAACTTACAGATCCAGCATACCATCCCTGAAATACCCAAATCTGCAGAGAGACATGAGAAGTGAACAACTACCTTTTGTTTTTGCTTTGGGGACTTCCGGGGGAGATCTGTGATATGTCACCGAATCTACATCCTGACACATATACAGTAACTAAACACTTAAAATAATTTAGACTAGCTTTAAAAATAATTTCATATATATAATACATATAAAAAATACAGAAGAAATAAATTAATGGCATCTCTATGATTTGATACTAGAGGTCTAGTTGAGGGTTTCTGGTGCTGGGGGCAGTGGAGAAAAGGAGCACAAACACATGGTCATTCTAATCTGATAGCAAGAATAAAACTTCTGAGTGAGGTCCTCAGTGGATTCAAGTCTTAGGAAAAGATGCAAACAACAGGTTTAGAAATCCTTTATTGTAAGAACAGCTAGGTGCCTCCCTTCATGTTAGAATGTTTACATATTATCGTGTGCACTTGTCACACTGTTTTGTATTTATGTGGCTACCCATGTCTATAGAATATGATATCCTTGATGCAGAGACAAGTTCTTTTTATTTTCAAATTATTGGTGTCCTATGGCTCAGTCAAGTGTCTGGCACATGGGTAAGCAGTTAAACATTTGTTAAATAAATGATTGAAAGAATAAATAATTGAACAATTAGCAAACTGCTATGACTGGTTGCTTGTATAAATAAAGACTTGAAAATATAATAGTTGTGTATATATTATAGTATAAACTCTAAAAGTTAGACAATAATCCTCTTTAAATATAAATACATATTGATAAATTATATCAAATTAATTGTGGATTTCCTTAAGGTTACTAAGATACTCCTCCAATTATAAAAAGAAATGGAATTGAAACGCTGAAACAGAACCTATAGAGTGAAACTGAAACATATACATCTTGATGCCATTCAGAAAAAAAATCAAGATCTCATTAGGATCCCCCATGTAATGTATTTCTAAAAATAATCAACAATGTTTTAGATACATTTTTATATTTACTGAAAGTTTTAATTATATCTTGCTTTCCAATTACTTTGTTATGCAAATAATTAAAGAACCAGACAAGACACCAATGCTGAATAAATATTTGGTGAACTGAAAGTCAATTTAAATTGAAAATGGAAATGAAATTGAAAGAGTTAATAGGAAACTTTCAGCATCTTCCTTCACAGTCAACACATAAAGCATTTGTTTATTTTCTGGTAAATAAATTTAATTTCATCTGTCTTCCTTGAAGAATAACACCCCCAACACACAAAGAGAAGGTGGGGGAGAGAGAAATTATACTAAATAGGGGTTTAAATAGGGGTTTGTTATTAATATATAGCTATTTTTTTGTATTCACGTGTAGTCATCTTATAATATACATAGCACAGAGAAACAATAAACAAATTTAAAGGTTAAAATTATCTCCACAGTTTACTTACAAACTATAGTACGTTGAAATAGGTAAAATTCTATCTTAGTTTTGTATTTTAAATGCTGATATAGTCTGGCTACCTGCTAGGAATTAAAACATGTATGAAATTCAAAGAATCTTGAGAAATCCCTTTCCATTAACATTTACTTGTGGCTCTCAGGTTTAGTAAAGTCAGACTCTCACCTAAAGACAATAAATGAATGCCCTTTATTAATTATTATTCTCTGTTGTGAATATTTTTTCACTCTCTCTCTATATATATACAAATTTATCCTGTACAAACAGAAAGGTCAAAGGTATAGTAATCCTAGAACCATAATTAGATGAATATATATGAATGTAAGCTACTGTGAAATTTACACCATGTAGAAGGATTTTTCATAGTTTGTCTTCCAGAGAACTGCACACCACTGGATGCATTTTCTTGAAATTACATATTTACATGCTCTCAATTGCTAAATCACCTATGAATCATTTATTATTAAAAGAACTGAAAATATTTAGACACATATTGCTGAACATAGCTGAGTCCAAAAAGAAAGCTTCTGAGAAATAATGAAGTTAACCTGAGTTTTTTCTTCAATATTTATCTTAAAATTTCCATTAGCATGTGATTAACATGATTGTAACACTTTGGAATCTCTATCCAATTTGTAATCATGCTACTTTTAAATTATACTATGAGTAAAGTGTCTCCTATACACAAGGCTGTATCTAGATGGCAAGTTTAATTATAGGTATATATTTAATAAATGTATGTGTTTCACTGAGGACACAATCAGTATGGAAAACACTTACATATCAATAATTTAGACAGATAAAAAACATTTTTATTTCAATACTAAAGCAGCATATGCAATTATTAACAATATCCAACTAAAACAAATATATAAGAATATTCTGGTTTAATTCCAAATGTAGTGTCTACATTTTATGTCTCAGCACCATGACATAGCAAAGGTCCAGAGAGTATAATCAGAGCATTAAGGATGGGAATGAGGGTGCCATAGTATTGTCCAAGAGATATCCATGTTTTTAAATAAATACCACCTAGGCTGGACATTATTTTCAGCCTAGATTCTGGGCCATTAGGATGTATTCATGGCAACTGAAAAGTTGGAATCCTCTCAACTAGAGCAAATATTTGCTGGAATTCTTTTTCTAAGTCTGGGAAAACAAAGTTTTAAAATAATCTATTAAGGGCTCCTTTAGTGGGAGATTGAGAGAGGAAAGTCTCAATCATACATCATCTTAGACATTATTTATAAAACAACACCTGTTTAAGATCCCTTTAGGCTATGGGGTTGGTCATGTGGGTATGAATATTCTAAATGATTAGGTTTTAAAGAATTAGCCATTGAGTGGTGTTCTGAGAGTCCAACACTGTGTGTTCTGTGAAGAATTATAAAATATCTAAGTCCCAACTGTTATCTACAACATTTACTCATTGTTTTTCATCATCTAGTCATGATTATCAACTGCCAATTCAGAAAGCTGACGCTGCTGCTCATTATAAATAGAAGAATCATAAACTTGAAGGTCACAAACTTCTTAGGATTATCTAGCTCAGTGTGTGAGATCTTTGTTTCATTTTGTTTAAGTACAGTTACTTAGGTGTTTTGTAAAATAAATGAAGGGACTAAGAACCACTACATAGAACTATGCAGTTATGCACTTGCAATATGCTAACTAAATCTAGTAACATATTAAACTACAGAATTTCTAGGTTTGCGGCCAGACATTTAAATTACGTAAAGCCCCTTCCCTCTGATATAAAGTTTGAGAACCACTGATCAGATCAAATTATCTTGTCAATGTTTGAATTTATTCTGCAGAATGCCTATCTAAAACATATCGTTGCAGGAGGCAAAACTTGAATTAGATTTTGAAAGATAGTTGATGTATGGAAGAGCAAAAGAAAGAGAAATAAATTTAAACGAACAAGCTGAGGATGAATAATTGGAACATCACCCCTAATCTCCAGGAAGCCTTCGTGAGCAATCAACCCAGAATCCTTAGGGAAAGATGAAAGAATGGGACACTGGTCTTCACCCATTGGAGGCAAAAATTCAAAAATATTCTTCATATATTCCAACATCCGCTCTGCATCATGGGAAGGCTATTTCCAGAAACACAAAAACTAGACTTAAGCTTAGGCTACGAGATTGTTTTTCAAACTGTGCTTAGTCTAGTTCCCCTTCAGATAAACAGGAAAATCTTGAGACTGCCTCTCCTGCACCTTACCCTTGACAGTGGCAAATTACTGATTGAAAACTAAGTATCTTCAATAGCCAGGCAATTTTTCCAACAAGCTTTACATTTTTTTAAGTTTGACTTTAGGTTCAGGGGTACATGTACAGGTTTGTAATAAAGGTAAATTGCACGTCACCAGGATTTTTGTGTACAGAGTATTTATACTTTGAAGTTTATAATTTTTAAATTTTCCAAATATAAAATTGTATTTAAGTTCAACACACCTTTTCAAATGATCCTGTGGATTCTCTGGTGTGGTACCAGTGGTTGAGGGTATGTAGGTTGTTCTCTCTTATCTCTCCCTAGACACTTCTAGGCTGATCCCCTAACACTGGACTAGATTTTTTTATATATATATACTTTAAGTTCTAGGGTACATGTGCACAACGTGCAGGATTGTTACATATGTATACTTGTGCCATGTTAGTGTGTTGCACCCATCAACTCATCAGCACCCATCAACTCGTCATTTACATCAGGTATAACTCCCAATGCCATCCATCCCTCCCCCCACCCCCATCCCCATAATAGGCCCCGGTGTGTGATGTTCCCCTTCCAGAGTCCAAGTGATCTCATTGTTCAATTCCCACCTATGAGTGAGAACATGCGGTGTTTGGTTTTCTTTTCTTGAGATAGTTTGCTGAGAATGATGGTTTCCAGCTGCATCCATGTCCCTACAAAGGACACAAACTCGTCCTTTTTTATGGCTGCATGGTATTCCATGGTGTATATGTGCCACATTTTCTTAATCCAGTCTGTCACTGATGGACATTTGGGTTGATTCCAAGTCTTTGCTATTGTGAAGAGTGCCACAATAAACATACGTGTGCATGTGTCTTTATAGCAGTATGATTTATAATCCTTTGGGTATATACCCAGTAATGGGATGGCTGGGTCATTTATTTCTAGTTCTAGATCCTTGAGGAATCGCCATACTGTTTTCCACAATGGTTGAACCAGTTTACAATCCCACCAACAGTGTAAAAGCCATAAGTAGAAAGCTGAAACTGGATTCTTTCCTTACTCCTTATACGAAAATTAATTCAAGATGGATTAGAGACTTAAATGTTAGACCTAAAACCATAAAAACCCTAGAAGAAAACCTAGGTAATACCATTCAGGATATAGGCATGGGCAAGGACTTCATGTCTAAAACACCAAAAGCAATGGCAACAAAAGCCAAAATTGATAAATGGGATCTAATTAAACTAAAGAGCTTCTGCAGAGCAAAAGAAACTACCATCAGAGTGAACAGGCAACCTACAGAATGAGAGAAAATTTTTGCAATCTACTCATCTGATAAAGGGCTAATATCCAGAACCTACAAAGAACTCAATCAAATTTATGAGGAAAAAAACAAACAACCCTATCAAAAAGTGGGCAAAGGATATGGACAGACATTTCTCAAAAGAAGACATGCATACAGCCAACAGGCACATGAAAAAATGCTCATCATCACTGGCCATCAGAGAAATGTAAATCAAAACCACAATGAGATACCATCTCACACCAGTTAGAATGGCAATCATTAAAAAGTCAGGAAACAACAAGTGCTGGAGAGGATGTGGAGAAATAGGAACACTTTTACACTGTTGGGCTAGATTTTTTTTAAAAGTCGGTTTAGAGGACACTTATGGAGGAATGCTGAGGTTAGTGGTCTAGGGGTGTTATCAAAATCTGTTCTACCTTAAAAAGTAAGCACCAGAAAAATTGCCTAAGCAGGCAATATAACAACTGGAAAGTCCCATATATCCATCTCAAACAACTGTAGCAAATCCAAGCGTTTATGAAACTTTCCTGAATCAACACAAATGGATCAAAGACAGTTATTTCTATGTTTGCAAACCCTGAAATAACTAAAAGCTCATCATAGGCAGATGCATAAAGAATGATGTATACATAAAAGTCAAGCACAACTATTCAGAAAATGCTTGTGTAGGTAAACTAGAAGAATACACTTGTGAAAAAGCGAAAAAAAAATTAAACCACAAAACTTGGCATGATTTATTTGTTCATTATTGGTTTTCAGTTTTGGTTTGTTTCTTCTGCATATTGTATATATTTGAGAATACCAATTAAAGTCACGATGTTTAAAGAAGAAAAAGACACTACGGACTTGCTCTTCTATCAAGCAACCAAATCAGAAGTTTGTTCTATTAATTAACAAATCCTTACCAACCTATTTGTAATAGTTAAGTACCTTTCAAGGAAGATCATTAATGAATAATTTAGAAAAGCAGATTTTCTTAAATATACGCAGTTTAAGAAGTTAAATATTCAAGAGTGATAATAAATATTACTGTATTCCACACATATACAGTAAATAAACAATTATATTTTCAACTCCAAAAGGCCTTTTCTTCTAATAAACTCAGAGCTCCACACATTTTCCTATTAAATTCAACATTATCCATTATCCTTGGAAGTTAAATAGGTAGAAAATAATACTCATTCTTCAGAAAGGAAAGTCAAGGGCCAGTAAGATTTACTTATTTTTTCTAACTTAGGAATATTAGATGACAAAATCAAGAGTAAAATTAATGATCCAAACAACTAAATTCAGGGTCTAAGGTCCTGAGTTTGTGTAGAATTAGAAAATATTACTAAAAATAAATCTTCTAAAATTGCCTTATGTTTTAATTCAATTTATTTTAAATTTTGATTTAAAATAGTCAATATACATATTATGTATATACATTCATGAGTTGCTCAACAACAGGAATACAGTCTTAGAAATGCATCATTAGGTGATTTAATCATTGTGTGAACATCACAGAGTGTACTTACCTTATAAGTACACCCAGAGTGTACTTATACCAAACCTAAATGGTATAGCCTACTATATACCTAGGCTATATGTTATAGCCAATTGCTCCTAGGCTGCAAACCTGTATAGTATGTTACTCTACTGGATATGACAGGCAATCAGAACACAATGGTAAGTATTTGTATATCTAAACATTTCTAAACAGAAAATATACAGCAAAAATATGGTATTATAATCTTATGGGATCACTGTTGCACATGCAGTCCATCACTGACTACAACACTATTAGGCAGAAATGAATGCAATGATATCTATACTTATTAACTACATACACACACACACACACACACAATGTTTCAGGTAATAGAGATGTCTTAGAACTAAACATAAAACACTGAGAATTCCTTGAGGGCAATTTACTGTATCCCTCAAAGAAGTATACAGTACTTGTAAATTGTTCTCTAATGCATTTTCCTTGAGATTAACTGGTAACTTTTCCTTGCTTAATCATTTGATCTGGCCATGTCTTAAGAAGACATTCCTTTATTTCCTTTCAGAATTTTGCTTAGGAATTATCTGGGTGATGTTTAATTTTATATGTCAACTTGATGAGGCCTTGGGGTGCCCAGCCATTTGGTCAAACAATTTGGGTGTGTCTGTGAGGGTGTGCTGGTATGAAATCATCATCTGAATCAGTAAACCAGTAGATGGAGCAAAGCAGATTGCGCTCTGTAATGTGGGTGGGTTTCATCCACTCAGTTGAATGCCTGAATAGAGTGGAAAGACTGACCCTCCTAAGAAAAAAAGGGAATTCCTCCTGCCTCACTGCCTTCAAGCCTGGGTTTTATTTTTCCTTTTTTCTTCATGCCTTTGGGTTCCAAATGAAACACTGAATCTTCCTGGACCTCAAGTCTGCTGGTCTTCAGGCTAGAATTATACCACTGGGTCTCTAGCTTTCCAACTGCAGATCTTAGGACTTGTTAGCATCCACAATACCATAATAGTGTAAGCCAATTACTTATAATAAATATCCACACCTTCCTCTTCTCTCTCTCTCTCTTACTTCCTCCATGCTGCGTGTGTATATGTGTGTTTTCTATTTTTCTGGAGAACTTTGACTAATATAATCTTTGATCTGAGCTCAAGACCTTAAAGGTTTCAGCGATCAAGGACAAAGATGTGCCTTTTGCTTTCTTTTCAGTAAGAGAAAGAAGATCCACTTATTCTTCATAAAATGCAAGCAACAGACTGCAAAATCATTTGACTGCTTATTGCAGACCAAGTCAAGCCCATCCTCTATTTTCAATTGCTTTCCAGTGGCTACACATAGGAGTCTAAACCCTGTAACCTAAATATTAAAGCTCTGAAAAATCAAGGCCTTATCTATGCCCCTACAGTGCTAGCCCATTATCTGTCCTAACACTCATTTTCTTAATTTATTTCTAAATTCCTTTTCTTGTGCTGAGTATTCCACCAATGATACATTTCCCCCTTCTTTCTATCACACAATGTTTTCAGGCACCAGCCAGAATCCCATCTCTTCTGGAAAAACTTAAGCCCATAATAATCTCCTTTAAACAACTATTGTATATATTTTCTGTATCATATAATTGATACTTTAATATGTACATATCTTTTCTCTTTAATTGGATTACACAATCCTTAATAGCAGAAGCTAAGTCTTAGAATTCTGTTTTCCAAATGCCTGCCACATAATATATGCTCACTTTAATATTGTTGAATGAATGGATGCAGCAAAAACTTTGACACTGAGAAAAGGAACAAGTAAGCAGGTATGCAAGAGGCTGATAGGGCTACACATTAAGGAAAAAAAAAAAAGAGAAAAGAGCAATAACCTATGAGATTAGGTACTAGGAAAGAAAAGGCAAATAAAACAAAGTAGACACACTTCTAGGGGAGCTGCCAGAATTATTTCTAAAATGGATTCAAAGCACAGGGAGTCAGAGGCTACACCCAAAAAAAACCAAAAAAAAACCAAAAAAACAAAAAAAAAAAACCAGCAAAATTCAGTTTAAAAAAATCACTAGACTGGCAGCCAGGATAATCATGTTTTGGTACAAAATCTGACATTAATTGCAATTTAGAACAAGCTATTTAACTGTCCTTGGCAATTCACCTCTAAACTTAGGACTCTAAATGTGGTGACCTTTGAATTCCCCTTTAGTTTAGATAATCCAGGATTCTATAGTTGTCATTCATTTTGAGAGCTCCCATTTCATTTCTTCTGGGGAAGGAAGGACCTAAATGCACTAAAACCTATGATGAATTGAATGCAGGAAGCTTCAGAAAGTAAAGGGAGAGGTAAGAAAGGAAGAATTAAATGACAACATAAAATAGACCGAATAGCTATGAATATATTGAAATTTCAGAAGCAGAACACTTCTTTAATATTTGTTTTGTTTCTTTGATCATGTTAGCTGAGCAATATTATCATTGTGCTAGGTCAAGGACTGAGACTGAGACTGAGCTGGAGACAGAAATGAGAGCTAGAGGCAACATCTTCCAAATTCTTGCTTTAGTTCAATAATAGAAAAGCAGTTAATTGATTGAAAAGGAGGTAAAAAGCACTAAAAATCATTTTGATTGGAGAAAGTGTCAATG
Organism: Chlorocebus sabaeus; assembly: GCF_047675955.1. Taxonomy (NCBI): domain Eukaryota; kingdom Metazoa; phylum Chordata; class Mammalia; order Primates; family Cercopithecidae; genus Chlorocebus; species Chlorocebus sabaeus. The sequence continues at coordinate 25,633,357 of NC_132916.1, read as the reverse complement.
TAAGAATATAATTTATATCTTATTTAAAATAAACACTTATACTAAAAGATTTGGATTATTACAAGCAAAATACCAATTTACAAAGCATTGGGATGTCTGGCAGTAAATTTTAAAAAGACTGTGTATCAAATGTCATTTAACTTCTCTCTTTTCTCAGCCTCCCTTCCACACCTGTGCTAATCACTCAGCACTCCCTTAGGCACCCAGTATTTTTTTTCGTATCTGAGCATCTCTGTCACAGACAATATCGATCGATCCTAATAAACTCATCCTAACTCTACAGTCTTGAGACTATGTGTTTCCTCTTCCAGAATATACTTGTCTTAAAATAAGGCCATGGAATAGGGCAATACTTAACCAAAAAGAAAGACTGATAGAAGTACACGTATCAGTAGAAAAAATAACTAAAAGACATAACTTCCCCACCCATTCAGATCTTCACAAATGGCCCTGCTCTCTAGTGACCTAACTTTCTACTAAATCCAGAAAATAATATTGTTTTTAGTTAAGAAAATAAAGAGTTTAAATTAACCTATAAGCAGAAACCTAAAAACCAAATGCTATATTTGAATGCTGCTATCTTTGAAGAGGATTATCAAAACCCAAAAGCAAAAGTAAAATTAAAAATTAAAAAAAAAAATCCTGCAGAAAAGTTTTTTCTGAGTCTCTTTTAACCTCCCCACTCCCTTTACCACAAATTAGTTTTATCAGTTAGGTAACTGTCACTTTGAAAAATACAAAAATATAACATAGTTGGCTTTAAGAGTGTGAGGCAAGAGACAAATAAACTTTACTTATTTGGTGATCAAAGAGATGTGAGGGAAGCAGGTGTGCCTTAGAGGAACTGTGGAATGTGAATGGGCCAGAGGGTAAAAATGGGACCACATCCCCCCTCACCTGCTATATGTTTCTGGTGTTTACAAATCTGAAGTTTAACAACTTTTTTCAAAATTGCATACATAAAATTTGGGAGATTTTTATACAAAAATTGGTTTCACATTTTTCTAGAAATATCAAAGGAACTGACAACTCTGAGTAGGCAATGCCACATGGCAAGAAACAGGTGGAGTGAATAATCTCATATGTGACTGAGACTTGACTTTCACCTTGGGACTGATTGTACTTCAATGTTCCCAATGTTAAGCAGTGACCTACCCTTTCTTCAGGGGCAGAAGGGATTGGAATGCATTGAAGTATAATAATCTGAATATAGAAGTTTCAGTAAGAAAAAAGGTCAAGATTTTAAAAACAACCTAAAATAGATCAAATATCTATTACTCTATTGAAACTGCAAGAAGAGAACATTCCTTTATTGTCTCTGTGGTTTCTCTACTACTGCCTAGCTTTCTTTATAAGAAAAAAATACCAATAACCAAATTTTAAAGAAAAGTCAAATTTTCTTTCAGTTTTAGAACACAGAGAATTTATCATCAACACTTACCCTTCAACACACTGTATATGCTCAAACAATTTTAAATGCCTTTTGTTTTTCAAATGAGAAAGATCTATAATTCCATTTATTAAATCAGCTCTTAAAAATGTTTTATTATTGAAACTTGGTCCTAAACCTAGGTTCACAGTATATGATAAAGATTTAAAGAAAGCTTATTTAACCTACATTAAATCTTGATAATGCATTAATGAGTCTTTTAAAGGGATAATTTTAATTCCCCAATCTTCAACCATAAAGACTATACAGTGCGAATCTGCCTTGCCCTTTCAATTAAACTTGTTAAGGGTGTTCTATTTAGTCAGCACCCTGAATGGGCCATTAAAATTCTTGTTCTGTAAGAGTTGTGTTCAGTGCTCTGTTGTTTTAAATTCCATTAAATCCAAATGGTCTTTATCGCCCCATGACCACTGTGACTTCAATCAGCCAATTTAATTACCTTACAAAATTGTCAGCAGAAGCAGCAAAGAAAAACAGGAAGCCCTATGACGTTATCAGATTGAAATCTTCCTCTTTGGTGTTTAATCTAGACTAGTCAATAATGATGGTGTGCACCTACTTCCTTCGCTTTCAGGGGTTTCTGACCTTACTTTTCATGCTAAGATTTAGAGTAGAAGATTCATTTGAAGCACTTCTAACACTTTGATAACTGGACTACAAATTGAAAGCCCTTTGAAGATAAATCTTCACTACCCAAATGAAAAACAATCAACACTTAAATTTCAATATATCATAACATGCTACTGAGGAAAATCAAGGATCTCCTGCAAGCCCTAAGTATTACGCATGCAGTAGATTAATAATTTAAGTATGTTACATTTTAAAGACAGTAAACTACTTTCTACTCTGATGTGCAAAAATGTGCATTGAAAATTTCCAGCCAATAAATGTAACTGGGGCTACCATAACAAAGTCAAATCTTAAGAAATGAAGGACAAAGTGAAGTAATTTATCTCACTGACCGTTAAATTTCTACCACAAAAGAGCAAGGCATTTTCTTTATCAGAAATTATGATAACTAAGTGGTATGAAAGATTATGTCATTGTTATCATAGACAACACTTTATGTAATGGTGAGCAAACTTGAAAAGGTTCTGATAATCAATGATACACCATCTTTTGATCTATGGTATTTTCCTTCTTCGTGTGAGAGGAGTTCACATTAACTTTCTTGTGCTGAGTAAATGTTGAAAGAGTGTCATTTGAGAATTCAAGGAATGAACACACTGTAATGATCACTTGCATTAAACCTAAAAGCAAAGCTAGTCTGAAGAAATGTCTACTGACATATAAACCCTGCTCGCTTCTGAAAGACAATCTCACAAAGCCAGAAAATGTGTTGAGTTTCATGTATCTGGGTAGAGAAAGCGTACAATTTCTAGAAGACAAAAAGATCATTTTTCAAAGTCATTTTTCTGAAATGATTGTGCCTCTGTTGATGGATCACATCAAGTAATTCTTTGAAGCTTTAAGAGTAAGTGAGAACTTATGAGAAAAACTGATTTTTTAAAAGTGTGGTCGTTGTGTTGGCGATTCTTGGAATGATTTCTCTCCCTTGCATTCCACAGCTCAGCTAAGCAGGTGTTCGGACTTTATCTGTTGCAGATAGTAGCCGCTACTACTCCCCCATCCCCGCCTCCCAAGAGTCAATTTTCCTGCTTCCAGATCTAAGGCCACTCCTCCCTCCCGCCCACCTCACCTCTCAAAGGAGGAAAAATCTCTTTCAAAGAATTTGTAGAGTGGCTGCTTGTAAGCTCAGTCAATTCACTCTCACTTTTCGATGTTGCAGTACATCTGCTACTAATTATTGTATCTATGAGCAAATGGTATGCCCCGCAAAATAACGGGATTTCCATAGGAACCCTTTCTGTTCTCTCTCACGTCGTAGATTTTATCCAACAACGTATAGGCGGTCCCTTAAACTGGCTATATTCACCTTCTGCGCGTACGCAAGGAGGTGACTGTGTGCTGTCCCACAAACAGGTGGTTAGTGCGCAATGCCAAAGAGACCCCATTGCGTCTGGGAGGGAAGACTTCTGCTGGGAAACCTTTAAGACAGCAGTTCCACCGGCTTGTTTAAGAGAAAAGTTAGGTCGAAACATCAGAAGGGAAGATATGGCCTACCACATACTCAGCAATTCGGAAAGAAAACCTTGGAGATGGTGCCCAGGACTCTAAGCTTGGGTTGATGTCTTTGCTACTGGAGCTGTAAACTCCAGTTCAGATGAAGATTTTGAATGACAACCTGACCTCGAAGATCGGAAACAAGTGATGGCTTGGGGAATGATTTCTTAAAGAAGATGTTTAAACATGCGAGGGCTCCCGAACGGTGAACCCGAGGGCAGCCCAGCAAAGCACACAGCCGGAGCAGGCTTCTGAGCTTCCTCGCACTTCCGTACGTGCAGGGGTCAGTGCATCCCGGGAAGAGAAGGAGCGACTAAAGTAACAAAAGAAAGGTTCAAGTACCTCCGCTGCCGCAGTTCGGCTTAGAGGCCGAATTAGTCACACCCCCGCGGACGGAAGAGTCCCGCCTTCACCCTATCCAGGGGCGGGCAAGGCCGGGACGCAGCTGCGGAGAAACAAAGATGCCTCATTTACATACGCTGGGACGCACTGGATGCCCTGTGCCCGCTGGGCCAGCGCTCTGGAGACGTCTGCCTGGGAGAGTCGCAGGCTCTGCGCCCAGAAAAACCGGCCAGAGAACATCTGGCTCGACCTAGGGCAGGAGAACTGACTCTAAAATGCACCTCGCCCGCCGGGTGGGCACTCAGGAAAACCCTAGTTGTCCCAGCACAGGATCAAAGGCGGGGTAACAACCAAGACTCACTGCCAGGGGCTTGCCCGCCTGCCTGGAGGTGACCCTTGGCTGACCCTCAGGTCGCTGCCATAGGGCCTCGGGGCAGCACCCTAGGGTCGGTGCTCCGGAATACCTTTTCTCAGAGATGTTTGCTGAGCGGCTGCAGGGGAGCAGGCCAGCCTGTGCAGTCAAGCGGGAGTCGGCTGGGGCTAGAGATTAAGGGGAAAACAGGACAGAGGCGCTCCTGGGTGTAACTGTAAAGTTTTCTTGAGCACTAGAGAGATGTCACTGTGGCAAAGTCTGAGGCTTGCATCTGGGGTGCGCATGTATCTTGGTGCGCGCGCGCGTGTGTTTATGTTTGAGTGTGTGTAAGAGAATGTGTGTGTGTATGTGTGTTTTATTGTGTGTGCCACACAGAGAGGGAGAGGGAAGCGCGGGGAAGAGGGTTGCGCACGCTGAAGATTGGCGGGGGAGGCTAGGGACGTGGCAAGGGTTCAGCACTCTAAGCGGGGGCTGCCCCTCGCCTCACAGGAGGTGACAGGAAGACTCTGGATCGAATCACAGTCCTAGTGGGAGCAAGAGGAAGGGTAACACAGAGCCTCCACTAGCCGGGAAGGGGGGCTGGGATGGCCGCCTGGGCGGGCTCCGCCGTTGCCATAGCGCCGCGGCGGAGGCGCCTGGCGGCTGTCGGCGCTTAGCCACGCCAAGGGTGGGGGATGGAAGGGGCACTGGAAGCTGCCTCCCCAGCAGAGGCTGCGGGTCTCTCCAGCACTGGGGCAGCTCCATGTGCAACTCCAAGCTCTTCCCTTCCAAGGCACGGGGCCAGAGATGAGGCATTGGCTCGACTTTTGAGCCAAAGTTGAAAATAACCATTCTCAAGAGTGGCTTATACGTGCTCAACCAACCATCCAATCCACTCAGAAACATGTTTACCCCAGAAGAAAATAAAACTCCCACCACTGCATCAAAATAGCCTCAACAGGGAAATGTTTCAGTAACAATGTACACAGCCCTTCTTCCCCACAACTCAGGTCAGAAATCGGAAGAAATGCATCTCCACGTGGAAGATGTTTGAAGTTAATAGAGAAAACAGCAGGTTATCTAGAAGCTGGACTGTTGGTTTAGGGTTATCAAGGGACTAGTGTGGAGATCTTTGCCTACTACCATATTTCTTAAAGACATTTTTAGTAAGCATTGGTCTAAGAAAGCTTGTTTGCGTGTAGGTATGTGTGTGTGCGTGTGTGTGAGAGACAGCTCTTTTGGAAAGCTGCTACGCACTCTGCTACAGTCGCCAAGATTTTTAATATGAAGATATGAAATGATCAGCGAATGTAACAATCTAATGATTCAGCAAATATTGTGCTGCAAGACCAGAGCGGCAATAATTAAATCCTTAGAGTATTGGTGGCAGTTTTCCGGTTCCAAGTCTTCTTTTTTCCATCTAGTCAGCAAACACACTTAGTAACGCACACTTATTCACAAACACACATCAGAATTCCTCAGGATTCCATCTAATAGGGATGAAATACTCCAAATATTGAGCAAACTACCATACTGTAGCATTTATCATATTTGAAGCCTAACTGCTGAAAACACACACACAAAAACACACATGCACATACACCCGTGTGTGTACACACACATTTCCAATGATATAGAGACCTGTTTAATTCTGTCCACAGAAACAGTCATTCCTGTGGATGCTTGTTGCTAAGAGCAACGTGCTTAAGTACCATCTAAAGGCATGAAAAAAGCATGAAAACTACTACAGTAGGGATTCAGCTATAACCCAGTGCCTCTTTTCTCATCAGCAGGCTTTTTGACTGTGGGCATCTGTGTGAATGTGTGGTAGGGTGAGGTTCCCTTTTCCAATGTATGTGAAACATCCCTACCTTGGTTCTACAAAGCCTAGGAGAGATCGTGAATTTTATCACTGGGGGGAAACACACACACACACACACACACACGGGAAAATGGGAAGACAGGAGATGCTGTTGGCATGATGGAAGATGCAGGCAATCACTCTTCAGTTTAAATTTGACCGAGTGACTTAATGTTAATGTGTCTGCATTTATCTCAAAGACATATGCTCAGGATTACACGGTGTCCTGCACTCTTTGGTCTGAATCAACTTAAACTGTCAGAGGAAATGCCTACAATGGGAGCATTTATCCTGTTGACTTTCTCCTTTCTTCCTCTTATCTACTTTAGAGAACTTTTCCTGACTAGTTCTGCTCCTACTAAAACTCCTTTGGCCATCCAGAGCACCGGAGCGTCGCCCATGCTTCATTTATCCAAGCAATCACTCTGACCCTCTGACCAGGGTTTCCATTGGAATCCCACGTTTAGATTTTCCTCCAAGCTCCAAAGAAAACCTGATTCTTAGAAAAGCAATGCATTTCCATTAAAAAAAAAAAAAAAAAAAGTAACCACCTAGAGTCTTTCGTCTTGCCGGAGTGAAATAAAGATGCAGACTTAGTCACCCCTCCTTAAACAACTACTCTTCCCCACCGCCCCCAGATACTATCTTTCATTAATTAGTCCATAACGTCCAGAAAGCTGTGAGAAGGGGACTCAGCAAGTTAAAAGCAAAAACAAACAAAAAGCTGTTCTAATTTTGACGCTATTTCTTTCCAGCTAAGTAGCAGCCTCCCTGTGTTAAGTAGAACCTCGAATCTTACAACATTTTTTAAAGCTCTGCATCCCAGTAAGGGGACCAGGGACTGGGAAAGCGGTGAAAACAATCGAAAAGGCTCTCTGGCAAAAATAAATCAAAAGGATTAGTACCTTTCATTTGCACGTGAGAACTGCCCTGGTCACTGGCAGAAGCGGACAGGCGCAACTAGCCAAAGAATTACCAGGTGTTAACTCACCAGCCTCGCAAGCTGAGAGGCGTGCAGCCCCGGCGCGCACTTTCGCGCGGACAGCGCACCCCTGCAAGCTCGCTGGGCTCCGGGGGAGACAGGCGCGAGTGGCGGCTGACCGTGCCTCCAGCGTCATCATCATCTCCTTGGCAAGCTACTGTGGGGAAGTAATGCAGAGACCACTACCAGACACTGGCCCTCCCTTCACCCTCCCTCGGCTAAAAATAAAAATAAAGAAGAGAATAAATGAAAGCACAAGGAGTTCTTTAAAAGCCCCAGGAGACGACAGAACAGTGAGCAGATCAGAATCCACGGAGCCCACCGCCAGGCAGAGCGAACCCGCCTGTTTACATCCGGCTGCCTCGGAGCGGATACCAGGCAACCGAGAGAGATGGGGAATCTTACCAAATCTTAATACATGTGTAGTTCCTTGAGAATATCCAATCCACAGTAAACAGAGCAGGAGTTTAACGGTGCGCCTGAAGACTGGATTACTTAGAATGGGGAAAATAATCTTCATGGTGTTTCTGTGCCCACACGCACGGCACCCACTTCCCCGATCTAGCGTTCGGCTCCCGGGTTCGGGCAGAAATAAGGATGCGTCGAGTGGTGACCGCAGACACGATCACGGCATGGTCACAGAGAGAGGAAGGAGTCTCCGCTTCCCAAACCCATTAGCAATCGCTGCATGTTCTCCACTCACTGCGCCAAGGAACAACCTTCCACTGCAAGGAATGGTGGGACATCCATGTTAGTCGGAGAGCATCCGGGAGAAATCCAGCACGCACACCCACAATGTCCGGCCGCGCGAGCCTGTGGAAGCAGAGGAGGAGGGAAATCAATAGGAAATCCAGCCTTGGTAACGGACGAGATGTCGATAGCGAGCCACAGCCCGGCACAAAAGGCGCTTTGCTCGCAAGGGTTTTGCCAGGCCCTATTCTACTGCACTGCTGCACAGCTTCTGACGTGAAGCCAAGATTAAGTGAGAAAGATTGAGATAGCTGCTCTCCTCTTAAGGCTCCCGGCCAGTGAGCTCCCCAATATCTATTATGCAACCGATCTGACAGCCCGCCTTGAGTTGCAAGAAAGAAGTCGATTTATTTATGTAGAGGACATTGCTTTTATTTTCAGTAAGTCTTTGCTGAGAGAATGACTGGTGTATGTAAGCGGGCTTCTTATAATCAATTGATGAATTTCAGTAAATTACTAGCTAAATCAAAGTCAGTTTTTCTGGCAACTGTAAAAAAGGAAGTGATCTAAGACGGAGGGATTTACTGCAAATCTAACTTGTGGTTAGGTTGAAAGAGTCTTATTTATACTTTTTTTTTTTATTTTGGCCAGGAATGAATATAGATTGGAATGCAATTGGAGAGGTAAACCCACTCTTTAAAAACTTGACTGGGGTATTCCTTGATTGCTACTCAGAAGTAGAAATTTCTTCAGTGAACTTTTATGGGAAAAATATCAAATTAAAATGGAGAAATTACATTTTCCACCCATTTTTTAAGCTCAAAGAAAATAATTGTGTGAATATAAAAACAATGATGTTTGAATTAGTGCAGCAAACTCTAAAGCCTTCAATAATTTACTCCCAAATTTCTTTGCATTTTGGTTTTTTGAACATTCTTTTTACTAAAGAGGCAGAATATGAGATCATAGCTTGAGCGACATTGAGTGTTATAGATTCCTCTAAAACTGTCTTATCATTTGCTAGTTTTCTGGTGGAAATATTTAGAGTCACCAGGTAGTAACTCTCTTGGCTTTCATTAGGAGTTTATTCAAGAAATAAAGTACAGAAATAGAATTTCTTTCAACATAAAAATACATTTTTATTATTAAAATAGGTAATATGTTGTCTGCTTATTAAACATGCAATGCTGATATTTTACACTAAGTGAAACTAACATGTATAATAAATATATCATTGTCAACATTTTTAAATGATTAAACATCACAAAAGGCAAACTGTTAGACCTATATCTTATAATTAATCTATTTTTCATAACCAACTAACAGGGCATAGGTTAAATTTTACAAAAAAAAATACTATTTGAAGGCTAATTTTTAAATAAGGAGTGATATGAGTGATATGAATATTTGACTGGTTATTTTTCCTCCAAACAGCAAAAAACACTATAATGTTTTCATTTCATTAAAGTGATTTTTTAATTTAAATTTTCTTAAGATATTATAAGGTGCTGATTTAAAGAAAAATCTACATTTTGCAAAGGCATTAAGTGGCATTGATTTTTTTTTAAGATAGAGGCAATAACAGCAGTGTCAAAAATAAGTATCATGACTGGCTAGTTCTGCAGTCTAGCAGGCAATTCAATCAAATAATTCGACTATTTGAGCACCTTAAAAGGAACACCTAGTGCTAAAACCAAGGATATCTAGCGACTCCTTCAGTCCATGTTTAAAATCTCTCTTATAAAACACATACACAGCCCAACATGTTCTGTCTTGTATTTGCTGTCTCATTTATTCCATTCTGTTTGTTCATTTTCTTTTTGATCCTAGCAGAGATAATAATGACTGCCAGGGGAAAAAAATAATTCTTTACATTTTTATCTGCCAATAAAACTGATATCTACTGCCTGAAAATAGCATTTTTTATTGTGACTAATCAAAATACTGAAATTTCGCAGTGTAGCTGGCATTTATTGGAACCTGAGAAAACAAAATGTACCATATCTCTTTGTTCATGTATTCCGTTAATATAATGACATTTTGCATTATGGTCGCAACTTTTCCACTTGAAACTGGCATTCTAAACTATTTATTTTGGGGGGTTTATTTGGATGTCTAGTTGGAAAAGTGAAAGATCAAACTTCTATATTCGTGAAGTTATTACACAATAAATTAAACAGTTAAAAGACTGTATTTTTTTTAACTATTAATTGATCCCCAAATAACCAATTTTGCACATATGGTAAATTAGATTCATTTACATCCATTAACTCAGTTGAAAGGCTTTAACATAACAGATAGCAATTCCACCTGTCCAATTGAACTTCTACAAGACTGGAGACGACCTTTCTTCAGTACCACGGACAGCGCTCCTGGCATTATTTATTCTGGAGTAGTACATTGAAAGTAGTACAATAAATGACTAACATGATATTTGAGTGACAATGTGCAAATTTCTACTACACAGAGTAAAGGAATTGGAATTATTGCATTGTTCACATTATCAAGAGGACTATTTTATCAACTGTGTTGTATTTTTCAGTGCAACTAACTGGGATTGCTTGATAAGCCCAAGATGTAGTCATCTTTTTTTGTAATAAGGCATATTATTTAAAAAAACACTTATATTAATTGTGAGTTTCCTCATGAACACTGAACTACTTGTTTGTCAGTACCAAAAAATTGCCAGAAAGACCACAATTCAGAATGCCAAATAACATGCTGTCAACATTCAGTGGCTAAAGACATTTTTTAAATGTACAATTAGTTATCACTTTCAATTCTCCACCTCCAGATTTCCATCTGTTACTAGGGTAATTAGATTAATTCTTGTTCTTTCTCATTAAACTCACTCACTTCCTAGGGGGAAAATGCTAAATTTACCTGCCTATACTACAGTAAAATGATTTGGTGGCATAGTTGATGCCTTAATGTGTGGCAATTTTCAAGTTATTACAATTTCTCCCCAATACTGATACCACACATTATAGTTCTGAGGTTATATAAAGGATGAATAAATTCCTTATACAGTATTTCACTGACTAGATTTAACCCTTTTAAAAATTGTGTCAGTTCTGTAATTTGCTCCTTCCTTAAAGGAAAAAGAAAACCACGGCTATTGGATATCAGGCAATTATATATACTAAGTAATAGTAAGATTTATATATTTTATCTATGGTCTCATTTTTTCCCTCATTTTAACCATATGGCACTCTTTATTTCTAGGAGCCAAAGCTCTGTAGGTTCCAAGGTCAAAGCAGAGATAACAAACTGCAAATACACACATACATGCACACACACAGAGAAGCTGTGTTTAGAAGTATACTTCAAAAAAAAAATCATAGAAGACTAACACAAATATCAAACCTATGATAAATTGACAAAGAAGAAAATGCATATCATGTCAATGTAAAGCTTCTTCCAACAACAATAACAATGAAAACCTCTAGCTTCATCTTTCACTATATTTTTATAGTTGCGTATACTAATGACCTCTTATTCTTGGGCACTATTACTTGAGAAGCAATTTTAGTTTCCTATTCTCCCAGTGAAAATGAATCTTATTCTAGTTAGCTGCCACCTGCTGGGGTATGAGGAAATGTGTAATAATCTTTATAGCACAACATTTAAAAAGACAATGCCTATACCTTTTGCTGGAAACAGTAAATACATATCCCAAAACAACCTGAATTTCAAAGATGTTTCAAAGGTTCTTACACGCCACAGTTATATTTAAATTTTTCACATGGAATTCTTACTAAGGATTCCACTTGACTTGTCACAGAAGTCCTGCTGTTACGTGACATTTGAGAAACCTCATCTTATAGTAACACTTAACCTATTATTCCATCAAAGTGGCCTGTTGCACTGCAACTTAGCTAAAATAAACAGCGTGTTTATATATGGCAATAAAGATCTCAGAAAATAAAGTCAGGACGGAGTCAAGCTTCAGCTGAAATCACACTGTTGCATACTTGCAACTCACTCTTCTTAACTATGCATGCTTTAGTATCCCTTATGATTCTGAACACATTATCTGTTCCACCAACATTCTGTTGCACTGATGATTAATGACATTTAGAGTTTTGATTAATTTTTAGATACTAAAATAATTGTCTTAATTAAGAAATTGAAGTGGAATAAATTTACATATCCCAGAACTTTTTTTTTTTTTAAATTTCAGCCTGTGTGATCTTCAATGGGTTTAAATAGGAGAAAACAAACAGATAAGACTTCCAAACATTGCTCAATTCTCTATCACATTCCTCTTGTGCATTTCAATTTTTTGTTGTTTGTTTGACTCAAAAGTTTTTAAGGCCACTGGAAGTTGATAGGCTGTCTTGGTGATTACAGGAATAGACTCGATAAAGTTAGAAAGTAATGAACTAAGACAAATCAAGATTGAAACACAATTGCATTTCCTCCAGCAACTAAACTGACTAATTAAGACTCAAATGAACCAATCATCTCTCGTGAAATGAAAATAATCATCAATCCATAAGATAATTTCTGATGACAGAATACTTACAGTATGAAGATGAATAAATGATAGAAGATAATCTGTGCATTACCAAAAGACTAGTAGTAGTAAGTTTTCTAATATTCCCCTTTGCTTAAATTGGAAATCATTATCTAAGGAGCCTCAGCTCGGTCGTGTTGTTTGGTAAAGAAACTCTGTCTCCTTAAAGGTAAAAATATCAGAGGATGTGGTTCGTTAAAAGTTCTTGAGGTTTATGATCCACCCTGGTAACACTGCCCCCTCCTTACCCTAATGGGAGGCCCTCCAAGTTTTTTTCAGAAGCTCTTAATACGGGTACCGGTAAAAATAAATGTACTTCCTCAGCGCAGAACTACGGAGTAGGGTTAATGGAAGGATGGGTGGACAGAAGGAGTGATGGGGAGTTCGTCAGACCCGCAGGCAGACACACAGTTTCTTGCCATCTGTCTCATTCTCTTCGCCTCGCGTGAGTCCCCGTAGCCGAGGCCACTTCCTGACACGTCCACTTATTAAATCATTTTATGTGGAGAACATAGGCGACTGCAGCCAACAGAGCCACTTGCATGCTTGACGGGAATCGGCTGAGACAAGCCCGACAAAGACACTCGCAGTGAATCGGTCCAGCGGATGCCCCGAGCACACTGAGGTCCGCAGCGCTGCTGTTTGCCTTCTTCCTTCTCTCCAGGTGGAAAATGCCCTTCGCCCACCCGCAGTCCCTCCCGTCCTCTTGAAAACAAACACCTTGTGAAGGAGCCCGGAGTGCAGCCCACCGCCGGGTAGTCCTTACCTGGCGCTAGGGGTGAGGTGGGCGGGGAGGGGGTGGGGTGGTCCTCGGGGAGGAGCAGCCGGAGGAGGTCGGGCGGAAAGTCCCCGGCTCCCAGACCGACCAGCGCAGCCGCCGGCGCCGAGCGCGAGTGACGGCAAAGGCGAAGACGGTGACCGAGGAGCAGCGGCGGCGGCGGCGGCGGCAGAGGCAGAGACAGACACGCCTCCTGGCGGGGGTTCCTCGCCTCTTGGTTTAAAGGCGCCGCGCTCCTTTCCCCGCGGCCCCTGCACGCCCCTGGCCACAGCGGCTACTCCGGGATACCTCCCACTCCTGGACCACAGGAGCTAGAGCGAGAGAATTCCTGGTGTCCCTAGACTTGGATGTTACGAAGCCTCCGTCTGAACTTCGCTCCCTTAGCGCACACCCGCCTCTTGGGATGGGAAGACTAAGGCCGAGTAACTCTGTCAGGGAGTGAGTGCTGCAAAGCGCCGAGGAATTTGCCTAGCCTTGGGTGGTAACACATATAAGGAGCCCAAACACATTTGCTTCTAGGTGATGGCTTTTATACCTCTCCGACACCATAGCAACGAAACTTCTCCACTGCCAGGGCTTGGAGGGCAGCTGGTAGTCTCCAAAGTGGACCTCTTAGTCCAACTACGGTCATTTCCCTTTGAGGTTTGCAAGAAAGATCTTGATCTGCGCACCCTCCCACCCCGACCTCCAGCGCACACAGCAAACGCGCTCTGGTAGCGCTGCTGCCGGTATTCCCTCAGATGCTGGGAGTCACAGTGCCCTGCTACCTGCCACCATTGCTGAGAACAGATGCCTGGAAACGGACTTTTCCTGAGTGTCAGGAGGTCGGCGCAATGTCTCTGTGTATGTCTGGCGCCTTAAATAGCAGACCCTCCTCTCCCCATCAAACTCCCGCCCAGGTACAGCAACTCTCAACCTAAACACATTTCAGAAAGAAGTCGGATTCGAGATCTAGTGGGCGCCTAACCTGAGGTCGCAGACTCCAAGACTGGAGAGAGGAGTCTGGGGAGCAGCCCTGGTTTGGCGGTCACCCGTCCAAGTTTTCGGGAGGACTCTTTTAAAGGCCAGAGATGGGGAGGGGCACATGAGTCCCAGAGTCTTCCCGCAGCTTGGCTTCCAGGGAGGGGCTGGCGGTGGTGAGCGCACCAGGCTCTCCCCGCTTCTCGGTGGAAACGATTAGCTTCTGCAAACAATCCCTGAGTTCCGCTCCTCTGGGTCGGAAAAGTCAACATCTATTCAATACCGTTGCTATTTTATCCTCAGCCCTACAATATTAACAGGAGCTGAGTTTAGCGGTTTCCCCCAGAGGAAGTTGACGAGCTGAGATTCGCGAGGAGATTTAAGTGAGACTAAGCGGGAACAGGCCAGGCGCACTGGACTCAGGAGACCATTTCAAACGGGTTGTATAAAGAAGGGGCCAGTTGGGATTCCACGGCTCTGCAGTCCCCTAGCAGTTCCAGTTCCTGGTGGCTCTCCACTATCTATCTAATCCCGAAGTCCGGGAAATAGAGAGGCTCTGAGTCCCCAGGGACCAGTTGTCTGAGCTGGAGACCAGAACTTGCCCTTTTGCTTCCTCCTTCACTACAGCCCTAGTAGAGCTAAGCCCTCGCGGGACCCTGGCACAGCAGGGTCATGTTCCACACCCTGAGGCTAGCGCCTGGCTCAGAATAGCTCTGAAACACAGAAATTCAGTCCTGCCAAAACCGTCAGTCTTTCCCTCTTGATCACCACTCAGGATGCTCTGCGCCCCGGTCCCCACAACAGGCCTACTGAGCATTCTTGGGTGGGGCAGGGTGGGGGTAGGGGGACTGGGGACTTATGTTAAGGAGAGATGAGTTAGTGGCAATGGAGAGTCCGTTAGTCATTTGAAGATCCCAGGGGTGGCTGGGAGGTTCCCGTAATTAAGTCAACAGCAGCCTTGTTCTACCCAGTAAATAAATAGTCAATGACTCTATTGTGCATTCTGGAGCGGGCAGCACAGACGCGTGACCGGTTCTGGGCGCCTGGGCTCCAGCTGCTGTGACCTGCAGCCTAATGGGACCTCGAGGCACAGCCGAGTTTGGGCCAGACTCCGAAAAAATTCCCCATTCTGTCCCATTCCCCCATGGGAGTAAAGGAAGACAACTTGTCTACTGGCTAAAGGCTCTCTCCTTGTCATGATTACATCCCCCCACTTCCAGGGAGAAAGGAGCAAAACACCAGCACGAGCAGATTCCAGTGGAAATCCCTGAGTGAAGGCACCCAGCTCTTTTGTGATAACTGTGAGGGTGTAGAACAGAGTATGTCTAATTTGACATTAAGTGTTTAGTGTAGTGTCTGGTATGCAGTAGGCGCCGGATAAAGAATGGTACTGGGATAGACCTTCCGCTTTCCACACTGTTGCCCCCAGGCCCACTTTGTACTGGGAAAAGGAGAGGCTTACTAACAACTTCCTGTTAGTACTGTGTATGATTTGAGAGCCATGTCATGAATCTAGTTTTTCTGAAGCAAACAGGACACACTTAAAGAAATAACAAGAAATAACAAGTCCTAACAACAGCATAGGAGAAAAGGGGAGAGAGCTGGGAGTGTAGAACAAATCAAAATTATGCGTGCTGTGACAAATTAATTTGTTCAATAGCAAAATATTATCTAGATTCCAATGAGAAAAACAGACTAACAAGGGAGCATTAGATACTACACAATCTATTTAACCCTTCAAAAATAATCCAATGCTATAAAGAGATATTTCTCATAATTTGTTTTAGAATTTAGGAAGTTAAACATTTAAGGAATGAGATCTCAAGTAACTTCTGAGGCAACCATGAAGCTTTTTTCTTTCTATTTCCAGTCACCCTTGAGATTTAGTCTTCTAAAATTTAGAAGGTTGCTAAGTCCTTCAGCTACAGTCTTATGCAGGAACCACATCCCCACTCTCTCTTGCCCAGCTCCCACCCTCTCTTTCTTCCCTCTCAAAGTGCTCTTAGAGCATTAGCAGCTCAAGATTTCAATTTCTGAAGACACAGCAAAGACCAATCTGAATTCAAGCTAACTACCAGGACGTGTTTGTTTTGGCTTGATTTTGTTGAACTGAATGTAAAATTGAAAAGTATTATTTTGGATCATCTCATTCAACACCTTCATTTCATAGATGGTAAGAACCAAAGTGAGAGAAAAGGAGTGACATACTCAGGATGTGGCAGAACTGAGACTGCCTTCTAGCTGTGCAGAGCAGGATCAGGCTATCTCTTGTAATCTCTTTCAAAACTTAAACTCATATGAAGTCAAGACTTAAAGACATTTCAAGGAAATCTACTCTAGTTCAGTTTTCACAGACCTTTCTCTCATCTGAAAACAAAATGAACACATGTGCAATGACTTCAAAATTTTACATGCAATAGTAGGAGATGCATAGATGCCTTGAAGGCCATCATGGGCTGGCGAGGAGTCTCTGCATCCCAAACTGAGAACTACCAATCTATTCCAACAATGTCATTTTAGAGATGAGAAAATCTAGACAATGAGAATTTAAGAGTCACAGAGTGGGTTAAAAAGTTCTAGGACTAGAGACCCGGTATCTTACTTCCCACCTATTTCCATTCTCTCAGGTCATTTTAGCCATAATTGGACATAAACATGCTGAAGAAGAAATGAACGGATGTCCTTGATTAGTCAAGAAAGGATGGGACCTAGTACAAGAAGAGGGGGTTACCTTGGAATAGGAGAAGGGCCAATAAACCCAAGTAATAGGAAGGGAGGCAGAGTATATAATGCAGATGTCAATTAGTTTTGAAGTGTGGTGTTGAGAGTCTATTTTTCCCACATGAGCTCCAAAGCCCTATGCTGTGATACTTTGCTCCATAGACACCTTCCTTACCACACTCTGCCTTCCACCATCCTAACTCTCATGCAGATGGCTGTTTTGCTTGGTCTCACCTAAATAATTTAGTACTGAATTTTTCAGTAAGGGAAGGGAAGGGGAAGAAGAATAGGAACAGAAAGAGGATACGAGATCCTGTTGTTGTTCTTTGCGTTTTCTTCATGAATAAAAGTGAAGAGTAAGCTGAGAGTCTTGAGTAGGGAGAAAGTATTAGATGTTTAAGAAGAATGGAAAAAAATGTGGCATTTTTATCAGGAGCACGGAAGTGTGAAAGGATAATAAAATGTAGTTGGATACTTGTCCAACAGTCAGGGCCATTCTACCTTGATGACTTACAAATCTTTGAACATTTCAAGAACTCTCATTCTTCCTTTCTACCAGTATAATCTTAGGCTCTTGAGGTTACAATACTTTGCATTATCTCCCCTCATCTACTCCACCACCGTTACCTCTTCCCTTACCAATTCCTAAATCTCCAAGTCCTACTTCAAAACAATTGAAGTAGCTAGTTATAAGATCAATGTAAAAGTAATTCCAGTTTTTAATAACTTATTATTTATTTATTTGTTTTGAGATACAGTCTCGCTCTCTCACCCAGGCTGGAGTGCAATGGCACGATCTCAGCTCACTGCAACCTCTGCCTCCCGGTTTCAAGAGATTCTCCTGCCTCAGCCTTCCAAGTAGCTGGGATTACAGGCGCCCACTGCCACACCCGGCTAATTTTTTGTATTTTTAGTAGAGACAGGGTTTCACCCTGTTCCCCAGGCTGGTCTTGAACACCTGAGCTCACGCAATACAACCACCTCAGCCTCCCAAAATGCTAGGATTGCAGGCGTGAGCCACCACACCCGACCATAACTTGTTCTTTTAGCAAGTATTGATTGAGTACCAACTATGTTCCAGGGAAATGAGGACACAACAATGAGGAAAAAAATTTGAGACAATACACCTTCTATCTATGACATTTCTAAAGCCACAGGTAACTTCTGTTAGCAAGGTTATTATATTCTTGCTTTTACTTCTTTAGAAAGCACTAATAGAAAAGTAGGAATGTATCAGCAGAACATACACAAGTGGCATCTCTTAGAGAGGTGTGTTGTGCCAGAAAATATTTTGTGCTGGACTCCCCACCCTACCTCCAAAGAAGAAGTAAAGAAGCAGTTATCATTAGGAATATGGAAAAGTGGAGAGAAATTCCCACTCTGTGTAGGATGGGAAGGCATACAGGGGCAGAAGTATACATTAGGATCTAATTTGTCAAATAATAAGGAAATCCCCAAATATATATCCTCAGGACTATCCTCTAGCCACCTTTGCTCTCTACTTTTTTTCTGGGAGCTTAATGCAAGGATTCAGGGATAAACAAATTACTATTTGTCTAAAATCTACTATATTCTAGGCAGGCATACTTCTGCATAAAATACTACATTTAATTATTTGAATGGTCTTATCAAATGCAAAATTCTCATTTTAAAGATGAGTAAATTAAAACAGAGAGAGGTCATGTAATTTGCCCATGGATGCACAGTTAGTGAAGGTAGAGCTAGTATTCAACTCTGTAGTTTATTATTCTTGCTGGTGCACCAGAGAAGGAAAGTGGGAAAAAGTCGTATCTGTAACAGCTCTCTGTTTCAGATCAGGAAGGGTTTCAGATGTTGTTTCTACGATGCAAGAGATAAATCTCTATGAATTATACTGGGAATATGGAGGGCTAGAGAATATGGAGCAGCTCAGATTGAGTAGATTTGCCCACCTCAGTAACCCCCTGAGAAAAGGGTTTGGAACCAGAAATCAGAAGAAGCTTTCTCTTAGAGGGAAAGCCAGCTTAAAAGTAAGTGGAGAGATCTTGCTTTCAGCCTTTATCAGAGTTCAAGCAAACCCGCAGAACTTGAACTGATCCGCTAAGAGTGTTTTCAACAGATCCTAAATGATACCACATGCCAACAGCATTTTTTTGCAGTGAGAACTGAAGACAAAATCACTTCTGGTAATAACCCTTCATCCACAGAGATAATGTCTTTTTAGTCATTCCTTCCATGAGACAACCTATGCTTATTAGTTACTAATACTGACTATGTGACTGTCCAGTGGAGACAGGCAAAATAGACACTGGAGATGATTTCTAAGAGTGTTGTGTTCATGGATTGTTCCAATAACAGTATAGAATTCACTTGTATATGTCAAAGGATTCAAACCAACTTTGTAAACCAGTTCAGAATGTCAAATCAAGATTTTTATTCATTTTATTTCTATTTATTTAAACTGTAAAACATGATGTTTTGATATACATATGCATAGTGAAAATTTTACTACAGTCAGCTAATTAAGATACTCATACCTTACACAGTTCTTCTCTCTCTCTCTTTCTTTCTTTCTTTCTTTCTTTCTTTCTTTCTTTCTTTCTTTCTTTCTTTCTTTCTTTCTTGTTTCTTTCTTTCCTTTCTTTCTCTCTTTCTTTCTTTTGTAACAAGAACACTTAAGATCTAGTCTCAGCAAATTGTGATTGATTCAGTTCACGACCGAAGAAGTCATTTTGATGCAGAATTAAGACTGTTTTCTTAAAAAGCTTTTCCTGGAGGGCTCATCCATGTTGTAGAAAGCTACTATGGAAGGCGTTTAGAAACTGACCAGGGTGTCAATAGATTTTCTTCCTCTAATTTAATGTACTGACTCTAATTAGAAAAGTTTTCAAATCTTTTATTGCAGGTGAGCTCAGCTTCAAGGGCTGACATTCATTAAGGATATGGACACTCTGCTAACCACCTGCATTTCACATCCCTTCCTACTGAAGGATCACACAGGCTGCTCTATCAGGGTTGCTATGGCCTGGTGTGGGTGTGCACTGTTGGAAAGCACACAACACAGGTAATGGAATTCAGTTATGGTTTTTAATTCTGCAAATTAATGGATGAGGCAATAAGTTTAAAATGAGAGGAAAATGAACAGAGATGAAGCTAGAATAAAAATGTAGACCCATACTCTGTATGATAATGAAAAGTGTGAGAATCAGAAAATAAACTTTTATTTTGCAATCTGTTGTCCTAACAAACTTTTAATACATAACTGTTTCAATCTGCTTCCAGATCAGCATCCCTTTGTAAACACATGTTAAATTTGAGTACAGAGAGATGGACAACTGCAATGCATCACTTAACTGCATCAATATTTTATGTAGTTGATCATATAAAAATTGGAAGCAGATTTAGCCTTCTCTGTGGACTGTAGGGACTAAGGGTTTGTTGACCACATTTCCACTTCATAAACAGAGTTATCCAACCAAGACTTGTTTACAAACTAGAAATGTAGTCAAACACACTGTCCCTGATGCTTTGTTTACCCTTCTAAGACAACAGATTGACAGTTTTAGAGCTATTTCTACAAAACTAGATACATACATAATTAAGAAAATAGGAGAAAATAATCTATAATATGGAAAGTAATAACATATGATGATTAGAAACTGATATTTTGGTAAATAAATCAGAAGAAGCATAGTAATATCTATATTTTGTTTCAATATTCACTCATTTAAAACAGTACATAGGTTTTATACTTATATGCATTTCGCTATACTTATAACACTACAATAAAGAAATTAGGTCTTGAGCTCCAATTGTCAAAAGCCAGAATCATGGAAGTTAGTCTCAGCTATAACGGGGTAGAATCCAGAATTTACAATTTTTTTCACTTATTTCTCCAATTTCATATGTATAACTAAAAACTGTCAAGAGGTATATATTATCCCCATTTTATAAATGAAGAAAGAAAAGCACAGACCAATTTTATGGCATAGCAAAGACAACACCGGACTAAAAGTTCCATTAACTGAACATGTATTTAAATGTAATATCTTTGGTAAGACAGTTAATTCTCTTATGCTTTCATTTTCTCACTTGTAAAATCTGGAGCAGGAATTTATTTTGAAATTTATGAGGTCCCTGTAATTTACAAAAGTAATGATTTTTTGGCAGCACAAGTATCACATTATAGTCACTGGTAGAATGGGGTAGAACTCAGGCTTCTGGACTTTCACCACAAACTTGATGATAAAACACAACAGAAATCAAGAGCTGAGCTACAGAAGATATATAGGTCTTTGCTTCTATCCTTCATGCAAAGTCATCAGAAACATGCAAAACTCACAATCTAACTTAAAAATAAATCTTCCTACAAAAGTGATAAGTTTTGTTCACTTAGCAAAAACCACTAAAAATACTAATTTAATCATTTTGTGCCTAAAGTCAGTTATAGCTAATGTATAAAAAAGCAATACCATAATGCTTTTTATAAACATTCTTTGATTAAACCCAATCATTCACTTACTCAGTATTTGGACCCAAGCAGCTGAAACATTTCTAGAGAAAATCAAACAACTGGGCTGCACGGGGCTGAATAGTGAGTGTCTCCTCTAAATTCTTGTCAATTTAGAACCTATGAATGTGAATGAGATCTTATTTGGAAAAAGAATCTATGCTGATGTAATCAAGTTAAGAAGAGGGTATACTAAATTAGGTGAGCTGTAAACCCAACATAACTTGTGTCCTTATAATAAGAGGAAAATTTAGACACTGGCAAATATGGGAGGAAAGCCGTGTGAAGGTGGAATAGGGATAGGGATAGGAATGATGCATTTACAAATCAGAGAACATCACGGTTGCCAGAAACGACCAGAAGCTAAGACGAGTTTAGACGATTTTTCCCTCAGAGTCCCCAGATGGAACCAATTTGCCAACAACTTGATTTTGGACTTTTGGCCTCCAAAACCGTGAGAAAACAGATTCCTATTGTATCATGTATCATCTGGCCAAAGGCAAGTACATTGCTCTGTTGACATCTATTCTTATATCATGACACATACACACTTGATCTTCCAAAAGATGGCATGACCTTGGTTTCTCTTTTGAACTTATGTTCTGGATTCTATACTCTCTCACATCCTCAAGCATTCTAATCCTGTCATATAGCATCTTCTTCTTAAGAAAATAAGAAAATAAGTTTCCATCCCATGTCTCTCTTCAGCTACAGCCCCATTTCTTTACTCACTTTCACAGTAAAAGTTCTTGAGTCCTCTGACCTTGTTTCTGTTTTCCTACCTCATTTTTTTCACACATGCCACTTGAGCATCTATCTCCTCTATTTCACCAAAAGTGCTCTTGCCAAGATCACCAACCTCCTTTGTGTTGCCAAATCCTTTGTTCCTGTTTGTGTCTTTACCTACTACACTCACCAAGGGCATTTCACCTCTGTAGACCAACTTCACTTTTTTGAAATGCTTTTATAATTACTATTTTAATATTTGTTGTGTCATACTTTTCTGTTGTTCCTTTTCAGTCTCCTTTGTGGGATTTTTTCTTGACTTGCTAATGTCTAAATGCTGGAGTGATCCAGTTTTAGATCTTTTATACTACCAAGTGGACTAATTTAGTGTCATGACTTTAAAATACTGTCTACATGCTAAAGACCTATTTCCAGTTTTTACCTCTCTCATGAGCTCTAGCTCTTATACTCAGTTTCATTTGAAGGTCTAAGAGGACCATGTTCCAAGCAGAACTACAGCTCCACACCAAACTTACACTTTTAGTCTACCCTATATTAGTAAGCAGTAGCAACATCTATGCCATAGTCCAAGTCAAAATTCTGAGTCACTCATGATTCTTTTCCTTATCTCACTATTACCCCGATAGCCAATTCATCACCAAATCCTTCTAGCTATCCCTCCAAAATATATCCAAAATCTGCTCATCTTGTCATGTTTATCATCATGACCTTGGCACATGTCACTATCATCTCAACCTATGCCACTGTTATAACATAGTAAATTGTATTCTTGCTTCTGCCCTTGCCCCTGTGATTCATTCTCCATGTAGCATCAAAGTGAACTTTCATTATTACATCTTCCTGCTTAAAACCCTCTGATTCTTGCCCCGTTCAATAAATTTTTGCAATGCTTAACTTTTAAAATGATCCTACAGAGACTACTCATCTCTCTAACTTTGTTTGTTTGTTTATTTATGACAGAGTTTTGCTTTTGTTGCCCAGGCTGGAATGGTGCAGTGACACGATCTCAGCTCACTGCAACCTCTGCCTCCCGGGTTCAAGTGATTATCCTCTCTCAGCCTCCCGAGTAGCTGGGATTACAGGCATGAACCACTATGCTTGGCTAATTTTGTATTTTTAGTAGAGATGAGGTTTCTCCATGTTGGTCAGGCTAGTCTCGAACTCCCGACCTCAGGTGATCCGCCCACTTCAACCTTCCAAAGTACTGCAATTACAGGCATGAGCCACCATGCTTAGCCTCTCTAACTTCATTTCTTACCAATCTCACCCTCTCTCACAATGGTCTAGTTACATTGGCTCTTATTCCTTTTCTCTGAATATGCTATGCTTCTTCCAGCCTCATAGCCTTTGCATTCATGTGTTCTCTATGCTAGATTTCCCATTTCCTCTGTTGAGAGTGCTTTCACGGTAGGTCTTCATGTAGTTGAGTTATTCTCATCTTTCAGGTTTTTGTTCCATGGTTACTTTCTCCAGGATGACTTTCCTGGCCATCCAACCCCACTTGCTACACCTCATCGTGTTATCTTGTTTCATTTTCTCCTTAGGCATGTATCACTTCCTGCTTCCCTGGAATATAAACACTTAAGAGTGGGGTCATGTTTTTCTTATTTAGTACTCTATTCCCAGGGACTGGCAGAAAATAAGTTGGAAACAAATATTTGTTGATAAACACTTATTATCCCATAAGTACTATGCAAAATATAACAAGTTTACTCACAAAGACGATGTTTATCTTACATTTTTATGTCCATTCATAATTTTTAGTTAAAATATTACAAAAATATTTCTCCAACTTTGGAAATTTAAACGTGCTTTATTTTTATTGTATTTCAGAGATAGAGCTTAATGGTTAAACAAAAGGAATACTTATCACTGCAGATGACAAATTGCTAGAGGAAAACTTTTGTGTTGCTGGTCCTTAAACAACAATTCCAGAAGACAGCAATTCCACCCAGTTGCACTCAGAAGGACCAAGGTTTTTAGTGCATCTTCCAGCAGTTCATTGGCCCCTTTACTGTCACCAAAGCACAATTATTGAGACATCTCTATATTCTAATTATTTATCTTCTTCCCCAAGATTGCTTATGTGTGACTGTTCAAGGCTCTGATGGGTGACCCATATTCAACTTTCTCTCATAAAATCTAACTAGAGTGGAGAAAAGATAGAATGGATAACTGCAAATATGAATTTTTTTCTGGGTCTTTATGCTCCTTTGAATACAGAAGAAGAAAAACATTTTTACTGAATCACTGTTACATGCAGATGCTCTATTAGGTATTTTGCGCATTTTATATCACTCGGCCCTCCTAAAACAATCTTTCAAAGAAGAAATGAAGAGTGAATTGAAGGGCCTTCAGATCCTCAGGCTACTCAGTGGTTGTTAAGCATATTTCATGTTTTTGTTGTTGTTGTTGTTTTGTTTTGTTTTTCACACTAGTCCCTGGGAATGACTCTGATAACAAAAAATACCATTTTAAAAATGAAATCTATTGACTTAGACAGGCAGCCCTCTGGCTGACTATGTACATATTTTGATTATATGTTTGATGTTCACATCAATACCACCAAGAAATCTTCAAAATAGTGTTCCCTTCTTTTGTATAAAAGTTGTTTCATTCCAGAAGGACAACACCAAAACAGTTTGAGAGCAAGCTAATTTTCAGGGCTTTATCTCAGAATATTGTTGAAATGTCTCATTGATATGTCAGTTTTCTTATACTGTTTCAGACAGACAACAAAAAATTGTTGATTTTTTTCCCTAGCTGAAATACCTTTTAAAAAGAAAAGAACCCTAACTTCCAACTCCATTGACCCTATGTAAACTCTTCAAGTTCCAAACTGATTTTAAGTTTGGCAGTTTCTATTGCCTGCAATATAAAGGTGAGGGAAATCTAAGATTAGACCATCGAGTGTCTGAAAAGAAGATATAATTGATAGAAACCAGGAGACATGTATTTCAGCTCACCTCCACTGCAAAATAAGGACTATCCACCTTAGCTAAAGAGATTTTTGAAGACTGCAGAATACTTATGAAAAAAATTATGACTGTAGTGCAAGTTCTCTTGAATGTGTGTGTGTGTGTATATATATATATCTTTTATACTCCTTAATGCAGAATTCAAACATATGAGCTGAACATAGAACAAAATAGTTAAAATCAGAAACTTTTCAAAACAATTTAAAATTAGGTTTATGGAAGAATGCATATTCTTTTGTAATAAAAAAGAATATTTCATAATATGGATGCTTGTACATAACACTTTCTGTATCTACTTCTCAACCTCCTCTATCTCCTTTAACAGTACACAAACATACAGTGGTTTTTCTTTTTGTCAAAGAAAGTGCTACAATTTCTAAAGCTGCCCATTGAGTGTTTCTGAGTCATAGCCAAGAGCTATTTCAAAATGAGTACAGATTTCTTTTCTCCCCGGGGACAGACAGCATGATGCTTCTTCAGCCCTGCATCCTAAGCCTTTTCTCCCTCAGATCTTGTCCAATGCCAGGTATAAAAAGGCACTTCTACTATTAAAATGCTGACAGCAGTCAAGGTGGGATTAGGTTCATTTTTTATTCATTTTATGTTAAATTAAATCATCTGTAGTTCTGTAACAATGAATTTAGTCATTCACTTAAAGAGAAACAAAAGAGATTTCAACCATTCCATCAGAAAGAAAACAACCACCAAATTGTTCTCAGATATGGGTCAAGAACAGGTCGTTGTGAATGTAGTTGAACATGATTATGACATACATTAATAACTTCTGGCATTGCCTCCATTCTTATCAAAGAGTATGCAAAGAGAGTCTTTTAGATACCAAAGAGGACACTATGTTTTGTCAAGCCTGGCTTCCCCATCCATTTTATTTGCATCTGCTATAGTAAAACAACAGTGTGTTTTGTTATTGTTGCAGAGTTTTCCCAATACAGTGCTTTTTCGTATTTTCATAGAGGTTTAACAACTTGCAGATGAATTCTCACAACATCCCTTCAGACTTCCCACGTGGATTCAAACACAATATGCAATTATGTCATTTATATCAGGAGAGGGAAACCAAGAAAGGTTAATGTTCCAATGCTTTTAACAGAGTTCTTTCTGCATCATGCCATTTTATTTCTCTGTGCGGAAAGAAAATACAGTTATATATGGTGATAAAAGAGCTGAACCAAATAAGCCTGGATCATATTAGTGATATTGAGTTAAGCTTCAGCTGTCAGATTCTCTCTACCTTGCTACACTTTGAACATCCATGAAGCTACCAACATTCTTCTCCACTATTTGGATTTTCTACCTATTTAACCTCCAGGTTGGTAGGCTGCAGGAGGGACAGAAGGGAGAGTAATACATTTTAAGTATGAATCATTTACTTTTTAAAGAAAAGCAGTGTTAGTTGATACATTTCAAATATCTTTAATGCCAATTCCACTTTGAAAAGAATATAAGAAAAAATATATTTTAATAATTAATCTCAAATACTATTTTAATGTTTTGTTAAGGGTGTGTGTAATTTTTTAAATAGTATTTGTGTTGCCATTGCAGAATTCTCTTGTCAGAAGCAAGATTCTAGTATACTGCTGGAACAGGCTTAAGTTAGAAAGAAACATATGCATAAACACTTCTATAGCACTACTGCTGCTCCCTGCCTGTCAACAGCTATTCCAGGGCTCAGGGAAGGATTGGATATCACTTAAGAGAAGGGCAAGCAAAACATGTGGGGTTGAGCAGAAGCTAGGGACTGGCACAAAAGACAGCTACCAATGAGATAATAAGCTATGCAGTATAAAGGAACACAGATCTAAGATGAGAGAGGAATTAATCTTAGAAGGAGGTCAGGCAGAACTCAAGATCCAGAAGCTGAAGATCAAAATCTAAGCAGCGGAGATGGAGACTTAGACATTTAAATAGACAGCATGTGGAGCCAAACCTAGGCACTAAGAGACTTGGAGTCAAGGGCAGGAATTCAGATAATTGAAGATGCCACCATGTTTGATGGAGAAAGGAAATAAGCTACCAAATCATGAAAAGACGTGGAGAAATCTTAAATGCATATATTACTTAGGAAAAAAAAAAAAAAAAAAAAAAAACGCCGTTAGATCTGAAAGGCTATCTACTGTAAGATTCCAACTATATGACATTCTGGAAAAAGCAAAACTAGGAAGACAGTAAAAAGATGAGCGATTGTTAGGGGTTAGGAGGGAGAGAGGGATGAATAGGAAGAGCACAGAAGATTCTCAGGGCAGTGAAACTACTCAGTGTGACACTATAATGGATACATGTCTTTATACATTTGTCAAAACCCATAGAATGTACAGGAACAAGTATTGACCCATTTTTGTTTGTTTGTTGTTGTTGTTGTTGTTGTGGCGGAGTCTCGCGCTGTCGCCCAGGCTGGAGTGCAATGGCGCAATCTCGGCTCACCGCAAGCTCCGCCTCCCGTGTTCACGGCATTCTCCTGCCTCAGCCTCCCGTGTAGCTGGTACTACAGGGGCCTGCCACTATGCCGGGCTAACTTTTTTTGCATTTTTAGTAGAGACGGGGTTTCACTGTGTTAGCCAGGATGGTCTCGATCTCCTGACCTCGTGATTCGCCCGCCTCGGCCTTCCAAAGCGCTGGGATTACAGGCGTGAGCCGCTGCGCCCGGCCGATAATAATGTTTGAATGTAGGTTCATCAGTTGTAACAAATGTACGATTCTGATGCAGGAAGTTGATAGCAGGGGAGGTGAAGTTATGTGTGTGTGGTTGGGGACAGGAGGTATATGGGAACTCTCTCCACCTTCCTCTCGATTTTGCTGTGAACCTAAAACTGCTCTGAAATAAAGTCTGTTTAAAAAAAAAAAAAAAAAAAGATGGTACCATCAAAGTTAGAGCAGAATTACCAGCAAGACTGTTCTGGTAATGACCCAGAACATCAATCAAAAAGGAGCCAAAGCTGGCCTTGTTGTCTAGGGACAGACTCAAATTTTACAATAATGAGACAACATTGAACCTGGAGTTGGGTGATGTTATAGGTTGAAATGTGTCTTCCAACTCCCCAATTTATATATTGAAGCCCTGGCCCCCAGTGTGATAGTATTTGGAGATGGGGCCTTCAGGAAATAATAAGGTTTAGATGAGGTCATGAGGCTGAGACCCTAATAATGGCATTAGTGTCCTTATGGGAAGAGACACCAGAGGGCTTGCTCAGTATCTTTCTCAACCATGTGAGGACACCCTGAGAAGGTAGCCATCTGCAAGCCAGGAGGAGAGCCCTCACCACAACCTAACCATGCTGGCACCCTGATCTCAGACTTCCAGTGTCAAGAACTGTGAAAATAAATGTCTTTTGTTTAAGACACTGAGTCTATAATATTTTGTTATGGCAGCCCAATCAAACTAACATAGGCGATAGCTGCCAGGTCTAGCTTCTCATGAACCAAGACCTCTAATACCCAACCTAAAATTGGATGTGGTAGATGTTGATTGTACCCTTCAATCTTTGTAAACTTCCAGGTCTTTCTATCTTTGCTCTGTAGCCAAATGCATTGAAACCTTTCATTAGGTGCGGAAGAAATTGCCGAAGCCAAGAGAAAGTACTTAAATATCTAAAATCCAAATTGCATTGTGAATGAGCACTTATGTTACTTTGGATGAATATTTATTTTTTAGTATAAAAGTTGTAAAAATTTACAAATATGTAGGTCACTAAGGTGGTGGATATACTCACAAGTCGCCTCAGCCATTCTGTGTTAGGAAAACAGACAAAATATGGATACAAAGGATGCTCTTATTTGTTTTAAAACTCTGTCATTAAAACCACTTCGAAGAAGAGTTGTCCTCTGGTTTTCCTATTCTTGAATTTTCTGAGGAATTCCACATTCATCATAGCCATTCCCCACTTATTCTGACACTTATTTCCAGAGTAACACATCCTCATCATTTTGATCTATGCTGAAAAGTTGCCCTAGTGTTATGTTTTCATTTTCATCTTCACTCAAGGGGTAATGATCAGAATCTGGTGACATGGCCCAGGTCATGGCACACTGAGGCCTTCTGAAGGGCCCTGATTAAGGTTCCTCATGTCCTTCCTGACTCTGTGGTCAGGGACTGGGAAAAAGGATTTGAGGTAAAGATCTTGCCTCTATAAAGCAACACATATGCGCAAAGTAATGCAAGCACTACCTGTACTTTTGCTAGTCTCGGGAAAAAAATAAAACTCTGAAGTTATTTTTTGATAAGATGCCTAAGATTAGAATAGCAATAACAGAAACTAAAAATGAACTCAATCAATTGAAGGAGAATCTCAACATTTTCAAGGGCATTAAAAGAAGGAAATCTGAGGACCTCAAATAAGGAAGGAAGGGTAGAAAAAGGACCATTCACGGCAAAGGCAGAGGTTAGGAATCATAATGACTAAGTAGCCTATTATGAAGATATTATATCTTTAAACTTGTGAGGGTTTGCTTGCCATCACTCTCCCCAGCCTTGCATCTGCTGGTGAGCAGGGAAAATTGAACTTAGCATTCAGAGGTACTCTGCTCTTCCAAGAGGTCTCTCCTAGAGGCGACTTTTATTACAATTTATCAAAATACCAACTTCGACAACTCGAACCAGCACAATGTATTGAGGGTTTAGTAAGTGTTGGATACATTCACTCACTTAATACTTACAGCAAACTTCCTAAGTGTCCTCTCTCTCTTTTTTCTATGCAGGATACAGATACGGTAACTAAGTTGACTAAGGTCATGAAACCAGCAAGGATGAGACACAAAATTTTAACCCATGCTTCTGGAACTATGGTCCATTTAGCCAGACAAAGATGGAGGTATATTAGGGTTATAACTAACAAGAAATTTGATACACTATTTTATGATATAATAAGCATACATGGCTATTTAATATAATACAATGTCAAATGTATACAAATATAGATGAACACAAAACTTCAACAAATTTCCAGGTGTGTTATTCTGCCACTGTGGAATATGTCCCAGGTCCTCCTTCAGTTTCCTTCTCCTAATATTATCAGATGCTGGGTTGAAAAGTTGGGGGTGTGCTCCTTTCATACCACCTCTATATGGTCAGTATTACTGTTTTTATAAATCAGAGTTCTGAGGAAAACTGGAAGACAGCATGCCCAATAAAAATGCAAAAGCTTAGACACAGAAGATAAAATCTAGAAATCTTTGTGTCTTATTGGGCACTAAACATGACTCCTTGTACACCAGCCTGATGTGGATTTGAGTTGCCATTGTTCTTAGTTTTAGAGGCATTCTAAGGTTCTCTCCTAAACATTTTTCCTTGCCCGTTTTCAGGTCTGGGAACCACACCTTGCCATGGCTTTGCTCCATTTCAGCTCCACAGCCATCCTGACCTTTGGAAACACCTTTGCTATATGACTCCAAACATCCCTCCTGTAAGCCATTTCACACTAACTCTACAGATGTCTTCTTTGCCATTTGAGAGCCAGGGACTTGTGCTTGTAGATTCCTCCCCCAGGGTACTTTCTTCTTGCAGCAAAATCCTCCTCTAGCACATGACTCATCCCTTTCTGCCTTCTTCATTTATTTGAAATATAACTACTGTCCCACTACTATTTTAAGATGGGTTCACCTTCCAGTCTAGGCGAACACAAGAAGCTGGTCCCTTGAGCATTCAAATGGCCTCAATGTCTGCTGCCATCATCCATGCAGAGCCACCATCTCATGACAGTCCCAACCAGGCTCAGCCTACCACTACCAGTCAGCAGTGTTTTGCCCAAGGTAGAAAATTTTAGCCATCCCAGCTTTGAAATCTGAGAGTTTCCCCCTAGGTTTCTGGAATCCAAAACGAAGTAGAAGTCTATTATATATAACAGACATAGAGTTTAAAAAATGGAGACAATATATTTGAACACATGTCTCCAAAGACACGGTTTCCTTTACCTCTTTTCCTCTTCTCTCCACCATGCTCCCATCAAAATGACCATTCACTAAAACAGATCTTAAAACAATTTATGGGAACTGATGAATGAACAGAAAGCCTAAACCTTCTTCTAAAACATAATAACTCATTGACTCCAATGAATCTCCCTTGGGTGCCATAGGTGGGAGAGCTCCCAGTACACACAGGCTGTTGCTGCTCTGTTCCCCTCACCACCTGACAAACTGATAGAGCTTGCAGTCAAAATCATGGAGTTGCATAACCCAGTGCCATCCACCTACTGTTCTTTTACCTTTGAAGACAGCTTTGTTCCCCTTGGTAAA
This sequence comes from Chlorocebus sabaeus, assembly GCF_047675955.1. Classification (NCBI taxonomy): domain Eukaryota; kingdom Metazoa; phylum Chordata; class Mammalia; order Primates; family Cercopithecidae; genus Chlorocebus; species Chlorocebus sabaeus. Next base: position 25,602,121 of record NC_132916.1, on the reverse strand, counting down.
ACAGTGAAAATAGTCTTTCAGTGACAAAGAATATATTTCAAAAGCTGTTGTGGAAAGTATCCAAGTATAGAGGTTTTCTCTCCAGCTTTTTCCTAGTTTTGCCTTGCAGCAAATCCCATAACAACAACAACAACAACAAAAACTGGAAATAAATAACTCTTCGTTGTCCCTATCCCTTTCTAAAAGAATGTACAAATCTTCTGGTCTGTCCTTCCATCAGAAAATTATGAGGTTTGAAAGCTCGTTAAGATATGACCTAAATTCATCACGTTTTGTCTCCAATCACAAAGGCAAAATTCCCTTTCATTTTTTTTTTAACAGAACATGACTTTGGTGTAGAAGTTATTCGTTTTGATACAAATCTCATTCTGCAAGAAAACATAAATAGTCAATATTTTCTCGTGTATCATGCTGTTTATCTACAATAACCAATTTATTTAAAGAGATTTATTACCTTACTACAACTCACCGCTTAGCACTGACAAAGCTGATAAGATATTCACTACATGTATGAAACTAAAAATCATTTTGGTAGGTAAAGGGAGGTATATATAAAGATGTGCAATGAGTATGTTTTTACATAACTGGAGGTAGAATCGCACAGTGATGAAACTGACATAACTACGTTAAGGAACCAAGTACTAGCCAACATGGCTGAGGTTCTCTTGGGCTCCTGTTTAGAAGCACTTCTCTTAAGCAGAATCTGTATATATAAAATTGCCAACTTCTTCATATCTTTGACAAGGATATGTCAGTGTTAAGTTTTCATTAAATGCAAATTTGATCTTTTATAAAATCATGCTTAAAGCTAATATCACAGCACATCAATTAGACTTCTGTATGCTTTTAAGAGGATGAATAATTGCATTCATTTAAAGGTACCTTGCAATATGCATAAAACAGAAATCTTACAAAATTTAGCTAATTACAGCACAAGTCAATTCCACTCCCAAAATGTAAATAAAGACACACTACTATTTGTTTACTTACTCGGTTCCTTTTTCTTCAGAATAATTCTGGTCCTTGAAATCAATATTAACTGATTTATCCTTCAGTGTTGCTTCAGTTCCCAGGCATGAGAAATGAGGTATTTTGGAAAAAGGAGGATTCTAGAGCCCTTCAACTATACAGTCAAACCTTAAAAATTTTAATAATAGTAACATAATCTTACAAATATCTTTTATGTATTTCAATGACTCAAAGAACATAGGTTATTTTAATCTGACTTTAATCCTCTTCTACACTCTGCCAGGCATGTAGAACAGGTATTTTCACTGAACAGAGGAAGGAAAAACAGAAAGCTCAGAGAAGTTAAATGACTTTTTCAAAGTCACTTATCTTTTGAGTGGAAGATACAATACCAGAACCCATGTCTTTAGATTCCACAAAAAGTGTTCTTTTTGTCAATAATGTCTTGAAAATATCACACTTAGTTCTTTGCTTTATAAACTACGTTTCTCAAAACACTTTAAAATTTTCTTGATGAATCAAAAAGGTTTTCGGAATTCACAAATTGAACTGTGCAGTAATATATTGCTATTTTTTGCATTTTGGAATATGAAATATTACTTTTCCCAACACTGTATAATTTCAGAATACAGCACTGTTCTAATTGGTGAGCTTTACTCTTAAATTGGCACTAAGAATCCCTAAAGGGTTACTGAGCTATGCAGAACTTATCTTATCCTTACACTAAATGTCCTCAGAATATTTTAGTGTTCTAATGGATGTTTCTCTCTCTCTTCCCCATTGTTGTCTACAGATACTTCCACCATTGTTCAGGCGTCAGAAAGTTATCCCATCACCATTTTTAATTCCCAAAGGTACTTTTAGTATCATTTTTTTCTGCTGTTGCTATTTTACTCTGTCTCAATCATCTTTAATCTTACTAAGATTTAGGTTATTATATTTAACATCCAGCAAGAGTGTTCCTTTCTTCAGGTTGATGAACTAAATAATTATACCACATCTCCGATTACATTTAAATCTTTTTCATGTGGTTCATTTCAGCAATTTTTCCACTGTTCAGACTTAAAATATATACATATATAAATATTTATTTTAAAATTTGGATTTTGGCCAGGTGCAGTGGCTCATGCCTGTAATCCCAGCACTTTAGGAGACTGAGGTGGGTGGATCACGAAGTCAGGAGATCCAGACCATCCTGCATCCTGGCTAACATGATGAGACCCCATCCCTACTAAAAATACAAAAAAAATTAGCCGTTCGTGGTGGCATGGACCTGTAGTCTCAGTTATTCAGGAGGCTGAGGCAGGAGAATTGCTGGAACATGGTAGGCAGAGGTTGCAGTGAGCCGAGATTGCTCCACTGCACTCCAGCCTGGGTGACAGAGTGAGAATCTGTCTCAAAAAAAAAAAAAAAAAAAAAAAAAAAAAAAAAAAAAAAAAAAAAGGATTTGTGGTTGATCAAAGCTGTGATCACAAATAAGTAGGGATGTTGCTGTTCTAGAGAAAACAAATATTTTGAATATATAATACTCAAATTGTCATTAAACTGATAAAATGAAAGAAATTTGACTCTCAGTATAATAGATGAAGTAACTTAAAGGAAATTGTGGATCTCTTTGATTCCTGACGTGGAGAATGGAGAACATCTATAGTAGAATAATGGGATCATGGAAAGTTAAAAGTTAAAGCATAAAGCTTTAGTGACCATTTGAACTTGACCCTGAAATTCTCAACCTCTTTTTTTCTGAATTCACATAAGAAATGATACTTATAAGCATAAACTACTCTGTAAGTTTATTCCTGGCACACAAGCTACAAATCTACCCTTTTCTCTCCCACTCAAAATTAACATATAGGAATAAAAATGATTGTGCATGATATGCTAGATATAACAACCCTAAAATAAAATGTAAGTCCTTGGCAAATTTAGCAGTATCTACCATTAAAAACAAATTAATAGAAAAACACATCATATAAAATTCAATATAGCAAAGTGTCAGAGTCCAAATTTCTGTGCAGCACCTGAGTTCCAGAGAGGTGCAACAATTTAAGATCACACAGTAGGTGGTGATAGTGCCAGGTTGGAGTCCACATATGTAGTTCCACTGACATCTGTAGTATATTATGATGCTCACAATTAAAATTCAAGACCATGACATATTAAAACACTAGAGAAAGGCTACAAAATGATTTTTAAACTGCATATTATTGGAGCAGAATGCTACTTCTCTTGATAATATAGACCATACAAATTATTAAAAAGTATTAATAGTGATAAATTAACAGCCAAGGAGAAATTTCTGGCATACAAAAATTACCCAGAAGAAAAAGAGAATCCAGAAAAGACAAAGTGGAACTAGCTAGCACATTTGCTATTACAAACATCCTTTTTCTATGCCATATTGGTAAAAATAAGTTCCAAGGAAATAGCACCATAAAATCAATAAATATGTATGTGATGCAAGATGCAATTTTGATACTGAACAAAATGGTTTCCAGCAAGCTTGTATCTGCATGCTCAAAGTAGTATGTAGAAAAGTAAAACTGCCTTCATGCTATTATTTGGAGTATGTTGCCGAATTCATTTTTAATTACGTTGGCTGATGGGGTGAAATCAGGTGGAGCCCTTGCCCTTTAGGCACAGTCTAAAGTAGACAACATCTTTGTTGGTGCTGATAGTAACCCATTATCTAAAGAATGTACCTCAATTGCATAGTTAGAAAGTTACTATGAATTTTATCATAAAACTGTATAAAATTAATCAAAAGAGAAAATGTGCAAAATACTACAGGTCAAAATATTAGGTTTTGTAATTTAATTACAGAAGTAGATTTTTATCATTGTTTAGTAATTAGCATGCTAAAGTATTTTTAAAACATATACATATATATGTTCAAAAACACTTCTCATGTTTCAGTAGAATGTCTTGCTTTTCCTTACAAGTGATTTTTAATTCCCCTAACCTAACTGCAGATACACTACTTGTCAAATACATAAAATATCCTATCTGTTTCACACATGGTTCACCTATCTGCAGAGATAAAATTGGATTCCACATATTCGTTAGGGGTGAAAAAAAATCTCATCCTATTCTTCACTTTATCCTGAACCACCTCCTCTATGCTCTGACAATGCCTATTACAATCTCATGCATGATGATGCAGAATATATGTATCAGAATTTTATATGCATACATAATCATTATAAAAAATATATACTTTAAACCATTATCTCATCAAATCAGTGTTTATTGTTGTCAACCTATCTATACTTTTGACGTAGAACAGATAAACTGTCTAATCAAGCAAAGCCCCTTCTCTTTTAAAAGGCTGCAAACAAATAGACCATTGTATGATGACAAGGGTAGATCAACGAAACTGACTATTGTCAATAAGGAGTTGTGGTTTGTCTTGAGCAAAGATCTTGGAAAAAAAATAAAATAAAAATCCCCACCAAACTGGAGGATAGAGTCACAAACTGTAATGGTTGTTTGAATTGCAGCTTTACCTGAATTCTTTGAATAGTAAAAAATAAAACAATCTTTTTCTCAAATAATAAAACAATTTAGACATGCCATTGGAAATTTTCTCCAAAACTCAAGAAAGCCAGATCTTGAAAAAGATTAACATGAATGGTTAAATAATTTTTTAAAGCCTGGTAAACAGATTCATTTTTAGCAAGCTTTTTTTTTTTTTTTCCTTTTAATGCATATTAGGGAATTCAGGATGTGCTTAATATAAATAGGTTTAAATGTAGAAGGATTTCAAGTCCCAAATGTGCAGCTAAAATATTTAATGCTTCACAGACTATATATGTCAAGTACTTTGAACTTAAAGACAACCATCAACAAACAACCATTAGCAATCGCCTGGGAAAAAAATAGAAAAATAAAGGAAAAGATCTAGGCTGTTCAATCTCCTAAAGACATGATTCTATGTTAAAAAGATTTGTGGCTAATTGAGGATGTTAAACAAGTAGTAAGAAGACTATGACTCTCTATTATATAATTTTATTCTAAAGTTCTGCTTATAGAATTTACAAATGTAAATTTTGTTCTATAGCTATTACTTTACTACTCTATTAACTTGTTTGAGTAGGATTATGACAAGGAAAATGTAAAGGAAAGTTTCTCATAGAAACCTATGAGAAATATAATTAAATTTACATACAATAATTTGAAAACTATTGACGTGACATGTTAGAAAACAAATAAGCCTGTATCCTAAATTCCTTTGAGTCTCGAATTTCAAACTTGTAGTAAAAACTCAATATATTAATAACATTTGAGGAAAGGCAAATCTGAATATAGAGTATTCTTTAGGTGTGAATTTTGCAATTATTTTCAAATATATACAAAATAACTAAAATATCAACTAACTTCATATCCATAATTTATGTCAGTTATGTTTTTAATTATAGGATTAATTTCCTATATATTATACGCAAGGTCATAAAATGCTTGTTAATGTGTGCTTCTAAAACATTTAGGAAACTTTAATTTCAGAGTAGTTAAACATTACTCAGCTCTAGGTTTATTAATGTGTACCTTTAATATAAGGCCATTTCTAAGCTAAAAAGGACAAATTTAGCCCCTACCCAGTTATCTAAATATAAAATTAATTTACAATCTAGAAATCAGTATTGACATGATTTCATTTTCAGGATCGTAGACTCCAGAGGGTATTTTTGTCTGTTTTGTTCACTACAACATCTCCAGCATCTAGAATAGTGTTGGGCACATGATGGGTACTGAAAGTCTTTCTTGAGCATTAAATGAATATGTTGTATTTCCAGTTTTACTCATAGAGAAAGTCTATTCTTCCTCTCTCTGGCAGAGCAAGTCTTTTTTTTTGCAGAAGAGAGGCTCTTCAACTGATCCTTCAAACGTTTCAGACTTGTCTCAGTCTCTCAAAGTAAGTATTTCCTCAAATAATTATGTCCTGTTATATTCAGAAATAAGATTTTATTACATGATGTTGCTTTTAATCATACTGAAATGCAGGATCTTTTAGAATATACAGAGCTGCTTGGCCATAGTTAAGAAAAAGAGTTCCTTGATAAGAATCCTCCTCAAGGAAGGTAACTAGCTAAGTGCAAATGTTCTAATTTATTCAGTGTACCCAAGAAAGTGATGTGAGCTGGACATTTTTAAGTCCAAGGATTAGCATTTCTGTAAGATACATTAGCTAAACCATTTTTTAGAAAACTCCTTATACTCAGTTTATTCTGAGAACATTTCTCGAACATTAGTGGTAGAGATAAAATGTTTCAAAAGATAAAATAAGGAAAATCACAAAGATTAGAAAAGTTGCCTTTTTGTTTAGCATATTCATTGATAGAGTTAATAAGTAAAACCCTGCATGGAGTTAATCTCCTTCAAAGCATTATGGTTCAAAACTCATAGCAGAGATCAGATTGCACATTTTGCTATCTATTACCCAGAAATAATCAATCATTTTTGTCTCACCGAAGCTATGTTTACAGATGCCGTATACATTTTTCAGCTTGACTTGTAGTCCTGAATCTCTATGAGATGAAGTGCAAACCTAAAATATGGTTTAGGGATGTCTTTACACTTTCTGCTTCCTTGTAATTTTTTGAAAACTCCATGTTTTACTTCTGTTTTAAAAAATACACACTCATTGTTAAAAAAAATGCGAACATTAACAAAATGTATGGCTTAGAAATTAAAAATACCTGCATCCAAAAAGTGATGACTCTTGGTAGGTAATGAATATTCTTCATGTTTTTTACTTTGCATTGACTAATATATGTATGTGTGTGCTGTACATTTAGACAGATAGCTAAGTGGATATATTTTTGCAGAAACATAATCATATCAAATGTAGTGTGCTGATGTTTTTTCTTTTCCCTAACAATTTATCTTATAAACTTTCCCGTATTATTACAAAGAGAGAAATCTAATTTTGTAAAAATAACGCAATATTTTATGGCTATAGTATAAAATATTTATTTAATATTGGATTGGCAGGTATATAAGTTTTACCCTTTTTTTGCTTTTATAAGTGAACATTTCTGCACTTAGATAATTCTTGTGTACGTTTGTAGGGTGGATTTTCTAAAAATAAAATTTCTGGGTCAAAAATATGTATTTACAAAAATTTAAAAGCCAAATTTCTCTAGAAAATGGTCATATTCATTTACACTTTTCCCAATATAAATGAGAATATACTTCATTACACCTTTGCCAATACAAAGGTTATTTTAATGGATTATTTAAAAACTCCTTATGTATTAGGGATATATGCCTTTGGCCTGTTTTATTGTTGTAAATATTCTTTTAAGGCTGTTGTTTATTTTTGAAATTGGTTATGATATTTATATCTTTTTTTGCCACAGAGATGTTTGTTTTGTGCATACTTAGTAAGATCTTCTCCACATATAAATATATATAACATAAATTTACTCAAATATGGAAGAGTACCCTCAAAATATTTAGCACTATCCCAACTTGGTTTTAAATTTATATACTAAAATGGTAGAGAGATAGATAGATGACAGCCAGCTAGCAAGCTAGAGACAGGTAAATGATAGACACAGATAGATGGATGGTTAGATAGATAGATAGATAGATAGATATAGAGAAATAGATAAGCGATATATTCCATGCTACTACTATGCCTGTACTGGTTTGTAAAAAATGAATATCAGTCCTGCAATCTTGTATCTGTCTTCTCTTATTTCTTTTATGGCTTAAAAGTGTATATTTAAGTCTTTGATTCGTATGAAATTTACTTAATATAAAGAGTGAGATAAAATGCATAACTCAACTGCCCCCAAATGCTAAATATTCCATTGTCATATATTAAATATTAAATATTACTCTAGTAATATAAATGGCAACTTTACTTTTGTATAAAACATACAGATATTTAAGGGAAGGAATGTTCCAGGAAGACAAAGTATCTAGTACAAAGGCTCTAGGGAGAGTACACCTGGAGTATTCAAGGAACAGCAAGGACCAGTGTCGCCAGAGAGGAAAGAGCTAGAGGGAAAGGACAAGGAGATAAGGCATATGGGAAATGCCAGGAGCATCCACCTTGTAGAAGGCCTCCTCAATCAATCTCTGCATCGGAAGGACTTTGTAACTGGTATCCTTTGTTTTGTTGGTTTGTTTGTTGGTAGAGATGGATGTGGATTTTTGAAAATCTCAATTTCTTTCATTGTTATTTGCTAATTAAGTTGTCTTTTTTATATAAATTCTAATCATTCCTATATTTTAAAATATTTGTGTTTTCTGGCACTTTTCCCAAATTCGTAGCTATGGAAAGGTACAAAGACATATCTTAACATTTAAAATGTATAGTTCTCCTCAATCCACAGATACTGCCTTTTTTTTTTTTTTTTTGGTTCTTATTTATGCACAATTTCCCTTTTTGTTTCATTAAGTGAGCTAGTAAATTTTTTTCAAGAATTTTTTTAAGAAAGCAGCTCTGAATTTCTGATTTTTCTCCAATTCATTAATTACATTTCTATTTTAACAACTATTTTCCTCTGTATTCTTAGATTGTTTTCCTATTCTAATGTCTTGAGCTTTATTTAAGTGATTCATTTTTATTATTTTTTTGGGGGGATAATGAACTTTCATTTTATTGATTTTCAATACCCAAATGTGGCAATGTAAGGTTGCCACAGACAGCAAGTGACATGACACCACAAGGACCTTCTAAGAGAATTATTCTTACTTTTGATGGAAGACATCACTTAAACAAATAACAAAAAAAAAATTAAAGATGCCCCCTTAGTTTTTATCATTCCTAACTGTAAGCTATTATTTTAGTACAGAGCAAAAAATTCTCCTTGGTTGGTCACATCATTCATTATTGAAAGGGAAACTCGGTAACAAAAGAAAAAAAAAACCACTAAAATAAAGAATTAAATAATTTACTGAAAGGTAGTTTTTCTGAATTGCACATGATCACACAGAATTCAGCCATATCCTACAGCTTTTGAATTTACAATGTTGTACTTTTATTTACTAGAAATTCTATAATTTGTTTTGATCTCTTCTTTGATCTAAAAATTATGTAGAAGAGAGATTTGTTCTTTTTAAAAAAATGGTTTCAGTTTTTTTTTTTGTTTTAATCTCTGCTATTTTAATGCATTTTGTCAAAAATATTGATTACATTGCTTTAATTTCTTAAAATCTATAAGGTTTATATTTATGGTCAATATGAAATTCTTTTAAAATTTTGATAGATTTACACTTAATAGTAAACCTTAATTTAGCATTTGAAATTTATTCAAAATACATTTTCACTCTTTCTGTGAACTGATAAGAATCTTGGTCCTTCACAGAATTAAACTGAAATCACTACTTGGTATTAATGCATTGATCCTATCGATTCAATTAATTCCATTCAAGTAAACCAACTGAGCCCCTATACTGTTTCAGGCTCTGTGTTAAACATGCGGGATAGAATCATAAATGAGCCATAACTCATTTTTTCCCACCTACTATGATTTAGTGAGCAAGAGAGTTGTGCACAATTACAAACAGAAAACAGAGGGTCACATTAAAAGTCTGGTTAGAGAACACAGTAGGGAGAAATTATTTCTGAGAGGAGGATCAATGATGGCAATAGGAAACCATTGCCTTTTCTCTAACAGGGTCTTTAATACATATTGCTCAAGATGTGTGTTCACAATTGAGATCAGAAAGGACAAGAACTGTTAAATAAATCAGGTCTCAAAACACCATGAAATTTTTGCTATGGATGTCATGGTTTTCATCCTAAACCCAACGTAAGAACTATTTTATTACACATTGGAAAATCTTCCAATGAAGATTTTCTAGCAAGACTTACTAAACTATTTCTCATACGATGGCAATGCCCCTACCCTGCTTCAATCCACACAACTGAAAAAGATATGACTTAAGGGAATTTATATTTGAAGGCACAAATCTCTGAGAGCACAGTAAAAGCTAGCGAGAAAAAGGCTGTCAGAAAGGGAAAACAAGGTTTCATAAAACAAAATGGGACATTCGTCTTATTGTTAAAACATGCCATGGAACTCTAGGGATTGTGGTACTCAGGTGCAGAATAATGAGCCTTGATTTGGCAATGGAAAATTCCATGAAGCATTCAATAATACGTTACGTTTCATTAATATAAGGATTTTTACATTTCTACTGTGGATTTTCATCCTTCATTATCCCCAAATGCTTTATTAACTGAAGGCACTATGAAGAAAATCTCACCACCACCTTAGGAAAGGTTTCTAATGACGTGTTTTTAAATAAAAATATCAAAAACAATTTTTTTTCAGGAAAAGAGAACAAAATGTACCCTAAAATGTTCAGAAATATCTAAAGTCAGCAAATCTTAGCACCATCACAATATAAGCTTAGATTTATACAGAGTAACTTATTTGCACTGAGAGTAACGGCAAGGGCCTGGCCTGAGCTGATAGTTTAACAGTGGATTTGGATGTCAGCCTTTCTGTTGATAAAATCTTTGAGTGACAATCTTTGGAAAACCAGATGTAAAACTGCTACACAACACGTCATATTAGGTTGGTGCAAAAGTTATTGCGGATTTTGTCATTCGTTTTAATGGCAAAACCCGCAATGACTTTTTTTAATTAATTAATTATTATTATTATACTTGAAGTTCTAGGGTACATGTGCATGACATGCATGTTTGTTACATATGTATACTTGTGCCATGTTGCTGTGCTGCACCCATCAACTCGTCAGCACCCATCAACTCGTCATTTACATCAGGTATAACTCCCAATGCCATCCCTCCCCCCTCCCCCCTCCCCATGATAGGCCCCGGTGTGTGATGTTCCCCTTCCCGAGTCCAAGTGATCTCATTGTTCAGTTCCCACCTATGAGTGAGAACATGTGGTGTTTGGTTTTCTGTTCTTGTGATAGTTTGCTAAGAATGATGTCTCAATGACTTTTTCACCAACCTAATACAATTTCTGACTCTTCAGTCTGCTCAACCGAGAGGTGTGATTTAATTCTCACCAGTCCTTTTCCCTTCTACCTAATGTTTCTCTGATACTTGTAATAGAATAAATGTGGAAAGAGAACAGGGTACTCAGCAGTGCAGAAACATTTCATGAATTGAGGTTGGTTTTCCCTATTCTAGTTACCAGCAGCCACAGTCAGCAAGTCACAGCAGAGCTCATGGTTTTGAGGTTCAATGAAGACTGCATGTGCTATTTCCAAAGCTGTCTTGCCCAGAATAGGGGTAGTAGCCTGTCATTCATGACAGGTAGTCAGGGAAGCTTCTAGATAACCATCAGTGACTACAAGAGACGTGGTCAGAAGGAGTGGTCTGTGTCTCTGTTTCTGCCCTTAAACGAAGCAGATGTAAATTTTTATTCATCAAAAAGGCAGGAGATTGGATTTGATCTATAAAAGCCCTCTACTACCACAAAACTTAAATTCTTCCAGTCCTTGGTTAAGCCGTGTCCAACGTATGGAGTCTAATACAGACATCCTCAGAACCTAAAAGTATTTCCTAGACTGACTTTCTTTGACTTAAAAAAAAAAAAAAAAATACTGTAAAAGCACAGGTTCCAAGCTTATGAGTCGGTGACCTTGGGCAAGTTACTTAACCATTCCTTGCTTACATGTCCTCATCTGTAAAATGAGGATAACAATCATGCCTATTTAGTAAGTTTTAAAAAGAAAGTGCTTAGAATAGTGCCTCTCACATGGAAGATGATCTGTGTAAACATCTGTTATTGTTAATGGTCAGATTATACAAGGTAAAATGAGATGTAAAATTTTGCAAGTACACAACTAACTGTAAAAAAATTAACAAACACCCAAATTAATGTTTCACAAATTTATATGTTTGAAAGCAAGATTCTTAGTATTTTATCGTACTACTTCCCTTGATATTATAATGGGAACATTTCCCCTGTCATTAATATTTTCAACAGTGGTTTTTATGGTATTATTACATTCTCTCATATGAGGATATATTGTGATATATTTTAATTCTTCTATTGTTTAAGAAAGACTATTTCCAATCTTTGCTATTTGAAAAATGCTAAGATAAATAACCTCATATGCAAATATTGGACTAAAAATTGATTTTTATCTCCTAAGAATATATCCCATGAAAGAGATTTACTGATCAACAGGAATCAACATCCTTAGGGTTCTTTATATATAGCTCCCAGTTGCTTTTCCAAAAGGTTATCCTAATTTTCACTTCTACTGGTAGGGTTTGAGAGTCCTCATCAAACTATACCCTATTCGGCATTGAAAAATACCTTTAAGTAATCTTTGCTAATCTGATACATAAAACTGTACATAACTAACATATTAATTTGAAAACTAACATATTAATTTGCTTACAGCAAGTTTTTTTTTAGTAGTTAATAACTCGTCATTATGTATTTCTTCTGTGAATTGTTGAATTGTTTGTATACATCTTTTGGCCATCATTTTTTATTATAGTATTTGTGTTTTATTATGGTATCATTTTATTACACAGACCTTTGTTATGTTTTGGAAACTTTTTTCTCATAATTGCTATTCATCTCTCATTGTTGGTTTACATTGATATTTTATTCATTTAGCAAGTATTTATTGAATATAAATTATATGTTGGTCATAGCTCCAAGCCCTGAAGAAAAAAGCCAGTGTTCTCAAAGAAAGACAAAATCCTTGATCTTGTATGACCTACAGTCTTGTTGGGAAGGCAAATATTAATCAAGAAACAAAACAAGTAAATAATATAATGAATAATTTATAAAATTGATATCCAAATGGTATTGATCATTTTTCACCAGCCAAAATGCTGCAATCTAAGATACATGTCAACTGGGTACAGTGGCTCACATCTGTAGTCCCAGCACGCTGGAAGGCTGAGGTAGATGGATCACCTGAGGTCAGGAGTTTGAGATGAGCCTGACCAATATGGTGAAATCTTGTCTCTACTAAAAATACAAAAACTAGCTGGGTATGGTGGCGTGCACCTGTAGTCCCAGTTACTCTGGAGGCTGAGACAGGAGAACTGCTTGAACCCAGGAGGGGGAGGTTGCAGTAAGCCAAGATCGTGCCACTGCATTCCAGCCTGGGCGACTGAGCAGGACTCCGTCCAAAAAAAAAAAAAAAAAAAGTCATTCATTAATTATAAAGTTTAAGCAGTGTTTCTTAGAACACACAGAGAGATTTTTCTTGACAGGTTTCAGGATAATGCATACCTCTCTTTACTTCTCGGGAGAGGATCCTCAACTCTACCTGCACAGTAGAAGCATCAGCTTTTCAAATACCCAAGCTTGCTCACCCATCCTTACCTGATGAAGTAGTATTGGATAGGAGCTGGGCATAAATATATTTTTGAAAGCTTTCCAGATTATTCTAAAGTGTATTCAGTGTTGATAATAAAATTACCTACTAATGCCTTTCTGTTCTCTCAGCTTGAATACAAAGAGTCTAAGACCAGGCTTCTATGTTAACACTAGACACACTAATGTAGGTCACCATGGGATAATGAGGAAAGCACACAATTATCTTAATTCCTGGGTGAACTCCCAATGACTGAAAACCAGACCCAAAATTGTCTGCTAATAAAGGAAAGGATTTGGGGGCTATGGCTAATACATAACTTAAGATAAAACTAAGAGAGATACAGTGGGCAGTGTGGAAGGAAAACCAAATAGCAATCAAAGCTATGCAATAAGAAAGGAAAGGGCTATGCTTCAGCATTGCTATGATAATTAGCAATTCCGATTGTTAGTGATTTAAAACCAATAAAAGTTCATTTCTTGCTCAGGGTAAATATTATACAAGAGTTGACAAAGAGTTCTACTTCACAGTCACATTCACAGTTTAGTATAACACAAAATTTAAACTCAAAGAAATATTAAAATATGAAAATCAAAGTACCATATCTTTTTAATTTGGGCCCATACTGATAAAAATTACTGCTGTTTTTGCTCTCCATCCTCAAAAAAGAATGATAGCTGTGTTAAAGTGGTCTACTTATATTTATTATTATTAATCAACAGATTGTCTCTCAAGGCAAAACTGACTTTATTCAAAGCTGAATTCAGCAACAGAGGAAGAAAATAAAATATAAAGTATTAATGAATTTTTAAGCCATGTTAGCCCTGCTTACCAGACATATGTTTTAGGAGTTTGACCTCTCAGAGTAGCAATTCTCTCTCACATCTGCATGGGTGTGAGGGTGGCTGGTGGATAGAGCTAACTGTTGGTTGTTCCCTACATGGCATTGCTAATTATGAATAACAAATTGGCATGGAGTGTACTATATTCTTAAATGGCTGCAGTATGTTAAAAAAATCATAAGACCTGATGACATCAGAAAACAAAGAATACAGCAGGTAATACTGACAGGATGTATTCCTTAATATTGCCCGATGTATGTTAGTTCCTGAATATTATTGTATGGGACTTAAGTTCAGTTGGTTGAACACCATGTTCCTGACATCTGTTAGCAGTATGATCCGAATCTACATGTGCCTAACTACCACTTGGAAATAAGAGAAGATGAGATGAAAGAGGCTGGATGTATTAGTTAAAATACTTCCCCTTTTTCCAGTAAAAAAAGTCAGAGTACGGGCCTCTTTTAGTCTTAGAAACAACACTTCAGGAATAAAATAGTAGTCCGTCTCTAAGTTCTAGTACATTATTAAAACACCCTTCTGTAAGCAAATTCTCTCTTGAGGAATTTAGGACTATGATGTGGGTTTAGGAAATTGATCACATAGGGGTACCTGTGACAACCCTATAAATGTTTTAATATTAACCAAAATAAAAGGAAACTCTAACATTAAATAGACTAGCAAGGGCACATAATATATTTTAAATGAATAATTACTGATACTCTACAATTAATTCTCATTTTCCCTTTCTTCCTTACTGGAGCTACTTCAGGATCTTCTGTCCTCATTGTTTTAGTGAGAGGCTTATTAATGAATTTTGTTTTGTTGCAATCTGTGACATATTGAAGTGGAGTTTGGTCTTGTATAAAAATGTTCAATGTCTTTCTGCTCCTCTGACCTACATTGTTGAGTTCTGCTTCCAGACACCCAACAAAACCAAAATAATATATGCACTTCGTATATTGAGATAAAAGGAGAAAAATGCAACAGCAACAATAACATTGTGGGCAGTCTTGTAACATTTTCAATGTATTACAGAGGAGTAGATTTTATGAACACCTAATCCCACCCAACAAACATGCCCCAAAACAAAGAGACAGTTAGTTATGCAGAATTAACTTCGTGCATGAACCTAACCAATGCCAGCACAAATTAGAATACAGAAGAAGATCTAGGCCAGACTTTCTGAAAATCTCTGACACTTTTAACTGCTCTGCATCTAACAGAGAAGGCTTGGGGTTATTTGCATAATCTTCCTACCTCAGTCTTAAAGCAACCTGTGAAACCTGCCACCATGCATTGCTGACCACCAGTGCTTTATTTACTTTATGCAAGAAAGTTAGAAAAGATGCTTCCTTCTTAAGACATGATGTTAGCTGTGTCGATAAGATCAGGGACTACTCAATCTGTTTTTATCTTCTGCATTGACCAATAAATAAATAAATAAGATAAAAAAGGGAAACAAATTTACATTTTCCCAAGATGATGACTTATCTTTCATAGTATAATATACTGTGAACAATTACATTTCTAAGATTTACCATTTTTTATTTCTTTTAGAAACCTGGGACACTATACTGTGATTTCAGGGCGAAGCAACAGGACCATCCTTCATCTGTGATTTCTTCTCTGCATTTCACCAGGGCTCCTCTTCTATCTGAAGTATTACTTCTCACACATATTCCCAATTTTCCACCAGAAGATTGTCTCAAAATCCATATCTCCTAAAACTGCAATTTTCCATGTTGAGGAAGAACTTTTTGAATCAAATTAGCAAGAGAAGAAAAAGTATATGAGGATAGACCAAATTAAGATTGCAAATCAAAAATCTGTTAAGGTATATTTTGCATTGAACATACAGTACTAAGTACATTAATAAGAACATTTAACGGTTCTATACAAATAGAAGCATTTATCTTTCCCTCGCTTAAGAAGACTTCAAAATTATGATGGATTATTTTTCATATTGTGTTTGAAAGGGCATGGATATATAAAAACAATTTCCTATTTTGATTTTAGGGAAAAAATATTATTTTGGATAGAAAGTTCAGTAGCTTGCATGTCACAAACTTTCTCAGACATAATTTGGTTAAGACAAGTATGTCAGAGAAGTGACCTCCTTTGGGGCTGGACCTCATTCCTGACTCTACAGAGGTGTGGACTATTGTAGAATACTCGTATGCAGTCCTGATGTATGCTGCTACACTAACCACCACTAACTAAGGGGTTCCTTAGCTGTTCCTCTTCAAGGGAAGCTCCGGGCCTCAAAGGAATTCAATCCTATTTTCATATGCTAGGCGTTCTTTGGACCATACTACCCAATATAGATCTATAAGGGAATTCCTAGGGAAGCTTAGAGAAGGTTTGGAGAATAAGTGGGATGGCTCCAATAATAATATTATGGTTCACACAATTAATATACATTTATCAGAGACCTACTGTGTTTCCCACACAATTTTTTCTATCCTTCTCTGTTTGCAGGTAAATGCTCAGTTAACCAAGTCATAGCTTCATTTTTCTTCAAAGGCAAATATTTAGTGAAATATATTTGGTATTTTTCCTCTTCTAATAAATAGACCAACATATATTTGAGACATCTAACCTCCTTGCCAGAAACTCAGAAGATACTAAGCCTGTAAGTTAACATCACTGCTCATCATTTCAAATTTTAAGGGCTACCATTATGTTTGCTTATGTATCTTCCTTTATGTTTGCTTTCCATGTGTTTAAAGTGCTAATGACATTCACTGCTTTTGCGATTTATCAGATTAGCACCACTGTAACAGTTTATGGTGTTACATTTTACAAGATTCACTTAATATAACTTTAATTATCACTGAAAAAATGGCTTCTAGTCATAAAAGTACTTCAAGAATTACAAGCTAAACCTACCTTAAATTAAAAGTCAGGGCTTATGCTGTTAACAATTTTATAAAACAAAAACATCCCATGGTACAGTAACTCAAAATTAAAATATCCATATTTTAGATAATAAAAACACATTTAGAATTATAAAACTGCCAAATAAAATGAATTCTTTCTGATACTTTACAGCATTGTAGAAAATCACTGGTGTGACAATTATGGGGTATTACCAATGTGTGTTATTTCAGGAAACGAGGTTTAGTTTGGAATCTTGGCATTTTACCACCATATGGTAGCTCTAAAATATAATGTGATGGTAAAAACAGTGCAAGAACCCATCGGAAGCTAAGTACCATAAAGATTGTACTTGCGTAATAGATATACTGAATTTTGAATCATCTACAAATAGAAACTCATTAAAAGCATTAAATAATGACTCTTAGGCACCAATATTGCCAACAACATCTTAAGATTTTGTACAATTTTTAATTTAAGAAGCTCTATTCCAGGGGATATTGTAAATAAAAATATCAACTCCTTATTCCAATCAAAACCACTACATAATTAGAATATTTATTATATCACATAATTATCTGTTCCTTCCTCAACATGTTGTAGGATTTCTACCTCTCTAATTTGCTTAAATTGTTTCCCCTACCTCTTACTGAAGTGTTTTCTACACTTCTCGATACTGCTCTACTATCCACCTCAATTTGTATTAGGTAAATTACTTTGAAGACCTTGTTTAAGGCCTGAGGGTTAAGAAAATCTAGGATTATATACAATTTCTATCTAGGACACTAAAGGGTTGGATAACAATGTCAAGGATTAGAGACCTTAATAGCTTAAAATATTAGATCATATGTCCACAGGCAGATCTGAAATTTGCAGATTAGTTAATCAGGGGAAAAAGACAGGCTGGACTAAAACATGACTAGCCAAAAGTCCTATACCTTATCTAAGATTCAAAGCATCTGTTCAAGCCAGGATCATTGGCTATTAACAAAAAGAATAAGAAGACAGGTGGCTAGCATTTGGAAACCTGGTAGACGATATCAGAAAACCAGCTCTGAGAAGTTGGTTCAGGGACAGAAAATTCAATTTCTGGGAGATCATGTAGGTAAAAGCGGTGGTTCAGAGAGAAACTCATTTATTTAAGCCAAACAGAAGTCTAGTTAGTGGGAATTTGAGGCATAAGGTAAGAATTTACGCACAGATTTATAAAGCAGAAACTCAGATCATGGATGTAGTGTTTAGGTCAGAGTGGAGATGAACAGCCTAAGAACCAGAATGGGCAAAGTTCTTGGGCAGAAGTTATCCTACATGGAGAGTCAGGAACCTCAGGCATAAACAGAACTGGAAAACAGACTCTCTAAGGAAAAAATAAGAACATAAAAACAAAAATTCCCAGGCGATTTCAAAAAATTCTTGATGTTTATGAAGTCCACCTGTGAATCCTTTAGGGGTGCATGGGTCACTTTCTCAAATAGCTGGATCTCCAGACACATGTTTAAAGCCTAGAAAACCATTGCTCTATTTCTCTGGGGAGAAATCTGCCCCAGCTTTGACTTCTGAACTCCTGTAGTAATTTTTATTTGCCTCACTTATGTTGAATATTGAGAATGTGCTACTAGTGTATAGTTTTAAAAATATATTTATGTTTATGATCTCTCTCTCCCCTGAAGTCTGAGATAGTATCTTAAATCTCTTTGCCCTTTATTTTCCAGGAACCTGGCACAAGGGCTATTGATAAGGATTTGCAGATAATTGTGAGTTGATAAGACAGAACCAGGAGAGCTGGCAGGCATTGACTTTGAAAATTCAAAATGTTCAACAATTTTGAGGGAAAGGGGTAAATTTATTTACCTTGAAAACCGGATATTGCTCCAGTGAGTTTCCAAATATCAGATAAACAGCTGTTCCGATTAACCACATCAACATTTAATCCTTGCCAAGGGAATCTCACAATCCTCAATTTTATGAGAGAGAAGGAGTGAGTGAGAACACGATCAGTATGACTAACTTAAAATTATTTAAAAGAGTGGATTTTAAAAAATAATCTTACATGTACTTATAGAAAAGTGATTAAATACATTGAAAAGAGAAAATTTTAAGAGGCTTTAAAAGTGTATGATTAAAACCAAATGAATGGAAGAAAGGAAAAGGAAATGAGGCTCAAAATCAGGAAAGATTTTGGTAGCAGAGCCATTATCCTGAAGTACATAGAAGCGGATAGAAGGATTAAAGATATTGTGAATAGACAAAACTTCTCATCACCCTAGAGAACAGACTAGAGCTCGAAGTTAATCTTTTCCTGTACAACTAGTGAGATGCTTTGTGAACTAGTTGGCACTGCTGTGGTGCTAAAAAATTTTGCTCTCATTTTGCTTATAAGAATGTTTATATTTATGAAAGGATTGATGGTTTTCTGTTTTAGGACTATATCTTCTTTTCCTTTGTGCTGGTGGAGGCTCACGTGCATGCACCCATTCAAGTACACACACACACACACACACACACACACACACACCATTCAAGTACACAGAGAGAGAGAGAGAGAGAGAGAGAGAGAAAGAGAAAGAGAAAGAGAGAGAGACAGAGAGAGGAAAAGGAGGGACCTATCTCCCACATTGCTTTGAGGTATGAACTTAAAGATATCTTACTTCTAACTTCTTGTTACTGTCATGACTGACATGACTGACTTCTGAGTCCTATTAACACTGGTTGGAAAGACAGAGACATTAATCCCATAGTCAAGTTGTCTCACCAGCTGGTCTCAATGATGACAGTATGTGTGCCTGAAACATTGTCCACTGACATGGAAGTTCTACCCAACTCAACTTCCCGGTGGGAGAGGAGCAGAGACATGGTAGTATCACTTGGTCAACTGAAGTCTGAGAACTAAGAGCAAAGAGGAGAAGGAGTCACATTTTTAAAATGCACGGAAGTATTACATAATAATATATTCTAAGCTGCAAGCAGTAGTCAAAGTAGACCTTAGAATGCAAATTCATAGGCTATTGTGCTAGAAAGAACCTTGGAGCTCTCCCAAAACAGCCTAAATTGCAATCAATAGATGAAGAAATTGAGGTCCAGTGAAGTAAAGATATTTGCCTGGGAAGGGAGCATTATATGCCCGGTTAGCAATGGCAGGTAGACCAGCATTTCAGACTTTTGGAGCCAAGGTTTTGAATGACACTCTGCATTAGAGGCAATTTGCTAGCTAATGCCTTCAAAAGATTTGCAGTTAGAAAACAAGGGAATGTCCGTATACATGAATAATTAAAAAAATAATTGGCAGCCAATCATTTTTTAAAATGTCTTTCAATTATAAAGATAACCATCTCTGCTAGTAATGACACCTTTGAAGAAGAGAGAGATGCACACACACACACACACACACACAAACTTTTAAAAAGCACTATCATCTTTACCCCTTCTCTTAGGAATAGTAGCCCTAACAATTCAATTTGTAGCTTCACTCTACTCAGAGCAAACCCCTGAAAATACTGTGTACTTCCTGACTTAAAAAGCCATTTGCCCCCATTTCATTTCATTAGTCTCCTAAGGACACATGCATTCATTTCTTCACCCTCTCATTCAAAATATAATTGTTGTGCATCTACTGTGTTCTAGGTATCATTCTAGGTTAAGGGAGTAAATACAGTAACAAATAGAACAGAAAAGTCCTCATTATTGAACTTCAATTCTGGTGGATACAACAGAGTTCACAAAATAATCACATACCTTTCATGAGGCTGCACATTTATAGTTTAAACTATCTCCTGCAAAGGGAATGGGAGATTTGTCTAAATAATTTTCTAATGTCCTTTCCAGTTGTATTATTTTATACCAGTCAGAGTAATAGCAGATATTAAAAGTGTAATAATAAATGAAAATGTAAACATCCACTGTGTTACAAACTCTCATTCAAAGAGCAAAAGCACAATATCCAGATATGTTTCTTTCTCCCTTTTCCTCTTGAGCAGTCTCATTTATATTTTCTACAGACATTCACTATTCCTACCCTTCACTCAGAATGCTAAACTATTCCAGGAAAAAGTTTTAAAAATCTCATCTAGTTATCTAGAAACCAGTCAGTCCCAGCCAATTCAAGGTGATCTCAGTTCATTTCTCTCCTCTCCTTTCCTCCCTCCTGTTCTTCTTGCCAGCACTTGCATGATACCTAGGCCTTCATAAATGAATCACTTGCTGTGATGAAGACAGAAGTCATTTTCCCCTTAATTCCCTTCCTGAAGTCCAGCAGACTGAGAATGTACCAACTTTGTTTTCTGAAGCTAATCAACATAAGTCCAAACTCTATATGTAATTCAGGACAGGTAAATGGGAAAATAAAATACTAAAACCTCAAATATTCTATTTTCATTTTGGTTTAAGTGCTCTGGTATATACAAGATTTAACATAGAAGAAACTAAAATAAAACCTTGTGATACAATCAGCAAATCACTTGCTTTGCATTTATTAGCTGCTTTTCTATAATACAATTTACTATCATTTTCTATGTTCTCTAATTCCACTTTCCTAAACTTGATTTCCTAATGAGTATTAATATAAAATCACTGTGAAGTGGCATATTATTCATAGGAAACATAGTTGCCAGCTAAACAATGTATCAAAATTCAAGTTTGATTTTTAAAAATTTCATGTTTTTATTTATTGCTCCTGAGAAATGCTTGCGTGCCTCTGAAACCCTAGGAAAATGTAGGGGCCTGTGCTTTTCTTAATCAACAAATATTTATGTGGTAAATAGAATGCCTTTGGCCAAGAACTCACATGTCGACTTGCATCCTGATGAAAATTTAAATAGCTGATTAAACTCCTCAAACACAGGATTTATAATGAATGCCACTATCATTTTGCAAAGTAATTTAATGCATATTTAGTGCAATTATTATCTGCTCTCTTTTCATAAGGAGACCCAGCTGTGATTTTGCAAGTTCAAGAAAGAGAGCAATTGGTATAAGGGCAGCAGTTTGTTGAGATCTGTGTGAAGAAGGTCTTCTGAGCCTCACTTCACTAGAGTTACATAATTGTAGCTTTGGAAAAACTTCATGGTGTTGCTACTATATATTGTGTGCATGGTGAGTAAAGTAGATAAACAAATTTAATAGCCAACACTCAAGAACTGAAAAAAAAATATTTAGAAGTTACTGTCGATAATTAGATAAACGCATTTAAATGAGCACACTCCTATGGTATATTACTTATTATGTAATGGAAGGCCAAGTAAGCAAAATACATAGGGAGATAACAGAGTATTGTCTTATAAGGTGTGCGTGCACACACACACACACACACACACAGAGAAAGAACAGACTGAAGTCAATCTTTCTCCACTATGTGAATAAACCATAAACACTTAAAATCTATCTTAATTAAGCCAATAAAAATTCTCCCAATTTCCAAAGATCTCAATTTCCTCAGAAATTGTTCCTGGACTCTCCCAAGTTGAGAACTATTTTTTAAAATTGTTATTATGAACTCTCAATTCATATTCTTCTAAAGTAGTGGAATGTTCTTTGGAGAGAGCCTTTTAAATCAATTTTTGCGGGGGAACTATAGAAAACATGGTGCTTCATAGATAGGGAAAAGGAAGACAGTGAGAAACCAAGGAAATGATGAGAAATGTATCTTCAGATGAGAGTTAAAATGAACCCAGCCAATGTACTCTCAAAATTTATTTCCAAGTTAAGTTTGTAGCATGTACCACTAGCATATTCTCATTTTATATCCTTTTATGAGGGGAAAATAGGCTTATTCAGTGTATCATATTTTGCATATTTTCTTTCTGCTGCTTTTAATAAAAATGTTATTAAATCTTCCCAGTGCATTTTGGCTTAATTTACTAACAGTGCTCATCCTGTATGTCCATGTCTAAAGCAGCCTTCTTCCCATAGGCTCCTGAAATCTTATCAGCACAATTTCCCCCTCCCAAAAAGCATAATAAAAAAACCTTGGTCTCTGAACCCTATTTAAATTGACATGTTTAGACTATTAACTAAAAATATGTCAATTCTTGCCTCTCTTTAAATGAAATTCAGGATTATCTATAGACATTGAAAATAATTGGAAAAAATAGTCTAAAAATAGTATTCTTTAACAGATAAGACACATGAGTATTTTCTATAAAGGGAATGTAATAAAGGTGCCATGTTCTATCTTTAGCATTCAAGGGCATTAATCACACCCCCTTCCCTTCAACCTGGTGCCCTCTGGAGGGAAGACACAGCTGAGAGGGAAAAGCATCTCCCACCTTTTTTAAAATGGGGAAATAGACAGAAAAAAGCACTGACAGATTTTTGTTTTTTAAGGTGGGTTACATTAGTATAAAAAAATGCACCAGGGCCTTTGGAGTCTCCACAAGAGTTAAACAAGAGTTGATTGCAACCCTCTCAACCTAGTGCTTAAAACCAAAAGGTAACCAGGGGGAGCCGAGAAAAAGATGTTAGTCCCGAGTATCAGTTATCATGACTTCTAACTAAATTTTCTGGGGTACCCAATTTCATATAAATATAGACTTTGGAGTCTGTATTTTATAACCCCTGTTGACTTCTTCAGTGGATGTTTGTTTATTTGCTTTATGCATTTCGGCAGGAGCTAAAAGAGAAGGAAAGCAGTCTTTCCGAAATCCTCAGAAGAATCCAAGCTCTAATAAAAAAGAGAGGTGAAGCAGTGGGGAAAATAGAGGAGGGACAGATTTCTGTGTCTTTCCTCCCAGAAACATCAGCTAATCAGATGGAATTTAGATAGTGTTGATCAAATTACACTAGCTCCAGCTTTAGCGATCTCCTTTCCTCAGCACTGAAAGGAAACGAGAGAGGGTAAATTCTCTTAAAAGCACTGAGGGTAAGAAAAGGATGTAGTTCGGTTTGTTTGTTTGTTTGTTTGTTTTCAAATCCATTTGAATTGTGTTTTCACAGAAAAATTCAATATCCATTCTTAAAATGTGTGTATCATGGAAGTGTGAGATACATTCATGTTCAAAACCAAAATAACATTACTTGGGAGTCAATATTTGTGATCTACTTTACAAGCTTCATTGTTTCATTTTACCAGCCGACTCCAGCACAGTTTAACAAATATCGCTTAAAGCTCTATTGTACAATTAACCTCTCTAGCTATGACTGTAGGGGACGCATTAAAAAAATTGTGACCTGTGAGATGACTGCCTACCCTAAAAAAACTTACAGATTAGTTGAGGTGTCTAAACCTAGAGTTAGTCTGCTGATTGTAAGGATTGTCCCCTGCTCTGGGTGGACAGGAAGTAGAGCTTAGTCAAAGGGATTTTGTATGAAGAGTGCAATTCAGTGGCAGGCTGGATCAGTTCAATTGACTTTTCTAGTTCTGAATACATGTTAATAAAAAGGGTTTTTATAGTCAGTGAAAAATAGAGTGGCAGATTGTTCCGTGCTCTCTTGAACTATGGACTTAGCCAGTGAACCCTCTATGGTCTATCCTACATAGAGTGAGTTCTATAACCTACACTGTTTCTCTGCTGTTATCCTGTTCCTGTCTTTTCTTTTTCTGGCGAACAATTTTTTGATTTAATAAGGTTATTAAAAGGTGGACAAGTAATACTGCTAAAGCTGCTGTTTAGACACAAGAGAGGATTGATAGTATACCTTAAGGTGCAAATTTTAAAGGAGTTTGAGGCACCATCAAGATAATGGTCAAAGAAACATGTAGTGAAGATCAACAGCCATAAAGGTATTGGAGGAAGTCTAACATTACTAACGGCCTCGTATAATTATTGTAATTGGGAGTAACCACCCACAAATGTATGGCTAGTAGCTAGAAGAAAAAATATTTGGAAGTGCATCACAATGTCAGGGATTTAAGGAGAAGAAAGGGTGATTACTAACTCTTTGTATCTGGAAGAATTACAAGTACCAACTTGTATCTGGAAGCAAGACTCAACAGGGCTACACAATAATAATCCTGTATAGAAATGATCTCATTTGAATTACCACTTCCAGGAACACATCCCCAATGTAACCAGAGCCTGCACACAGTCTTTTCTAGGAGAACAGAGGAAGCTTTCTGATTTGGTTTACCTAAGAGTAAAAGGGTTTTGAGCCATGCACCTTCCATACATGTGTATTTACTTCTTCATAACACACTATTTAAGTATTCGGAATTTTAAGTATTTGTTACATTGCAGAGCACATTTAAAAGCATTACATAAGGACTAAATTCACCATAATTTTAAATATTCTTTTTAAATTAATAGGACAAACTCTTTTGACTCCTTCCACAATATTGTTTATAGTAAATGTGGTAGATAATGTCTTATTTTGTGAGATTTTGGCTTAAATTTTGTGATTCAGATATTTGAAGGTCTGGTTTTAAGTCCTGTTTATTTCAATATTTGATGTTACTTGCTCTCATAGTTGAAAGGCTAGCTCGGCCGGGCGTGGTGGCTCATGCCTGTAATCCCGACACTTTAGGAGGCCAAGGCGGGTGGATCATGAGGTCAGGAGTTCCAGACCAGCCTGGCCAACATGGTGAAACCCCGTCTGTACTAAAACTACAAAAATTAGCCAGGCATGGTGGTGGGCACCTGTAATCCCAGTTACTTGGGAGGCTGAGGCAGGCGAATCGCTTGAAACCAGAAGGCAGAGGTTGCAGTGAGCAGAGATGGCACCACTGCACTCCAGCCTGGGCGACAAGAGCGAAACTCCATCTCAAAACAAACAACAACAACCACCAAAAAAGAAAGGCTAGCTCAAAAACATACATAGTTTCAAACAGAAGTATATGTTTACTAAATTATGAAACTCATTTTTCAATCTCATCTACCAATTACACAAAATTTTCTGCTGAAATTCAGATAGTGAATTTCAATCTTCTCTGCTATTAATCAGTTGCCCTTTACAAACAAATTGGAATGTGATAATTTTCTGATTTTTTTTTAACTAATGGGTTCAAACTCACTGAACAAAATCATTTGGAAGATTTTTAAACGGGTGAGAAAAATTTAGTTTTTCAGTTTTGTAAGTACATACAGTTTTGTAGGTACAAGAGATTTTATATGTGACAAATTATTTTCAGCAATAAATTACAAAGCAATAAACTTTCAGCAATAAAATTACAAATCAATGGAAACTTCTAAATATCCATTTCTGAAATGCTCTCTGAATAGAGAGATTTTTTTTTAAAAGTGCCTTTTACTTTCTCACTTATTTTTTAAATGTCACCCTTTTCTTTGAGACACTTAATGTGTGTGCGTATATATATAAAAATATATTTATATACTTATAAATTTATATAATTTATTTATAAGTATATGTATGTATATTTCAGATAGCATAGTTCTGGAAGTCATTTTCTTCACAAAAATTTAGCAAACTTAAAATATGTATCTTTTTATAAAACAGAAATATTTAACTTTCAAATTTTAACAACTGTTTTTAATATTTTGTCAAAAGATAAATGGTAAACCTCTGTGTGAAATTTAAATGTTACTTCACTTCTCATTACAAAGTATTTAAAAAAGAAAAATTTCTTGGTCTTCCATTTATAAAAATAATTACCTTGGTGGCAATCAATGGCATGTAAACTATACCTTTGTTACAAGACACTAAAATCAAATGAGTAAGAACAGCATTGTTAACACCTCTACTTTGAGAAATTTCCATTTTTCCTTCAGGATGTCTCAAGGGCCTGGCTTGCTGTCTAAGATGCCAATGAGTGCAGGAACCAGTGTTAATCCATATATTGATTAAGAGAAAAGCTTAATATTTTATATAAAAGGTAATATAAAGAGAAGCTCTAGTTATTTTTTCTTTGCTCTGGTCAATGCCCTTGCACACCCCAGGGAGCATAGCACTATGAAGACTACTGCAGAGGGTGTGGTAGCTCTTATCTGGGCTTTCACACATAACTATTTTCATTTATTTATTTATAAATAATTAAATATTTATATTATGTCAACACATTAATAATTAATTTTAATTAATAATTAATATAATATATTAATATGAATGATTTAATAATAAAAATATAAATAAATAATTTATTTATATTTTAGAAACAGGGTTTCATTCTTGCCCAAGCTGGAGTGCAGTGGTGCGATCACAGCTTACTGCAGACTCGAACTCCTGGGCTCAAACACCTCCCTCTTCAGCCCCCTGAGTAGCTGGGACTATAGGTATACCATCATGCCAACCTAAGTTTTTATTTTTTATAGAGATAAGGTCTTGCTATGTTGCCCAGGCTGGTCTCAATTCCTGGGCTCAAGTGATCCTCCCACTTCAGCCTTCCAAAGCACTGGGATTACAAGTGTGAGCCACCGCAAAAAGCCTACATAACAATTTAGAAGACATGAACAGAAGAACTTCAGAAGAGTAAGTGAAAATTTGGGATTTGAACTATAATTCAAATTTGAATTATACAGGTGCTATAAACTCTAGAACCCACGCCTTTAACTGTCACACACACACAGCCTTTGCAATGGGAGGTGGAAATGACTAGCCTGCTCCACTCACCAAGATGCATTTATGACAAGAGACAAGACAGAATACACCCTGTGAGAAACTAGAAGTCAAAGAGAAAAATGGACAGCTTTTTTTCTGCCCATGGGCTGTAGAAACCTTACCATTTATATAAAAACCAAGGGGTGCTCCCAACTTTGACAAGAATAGTATGTTCTTTTTTCCTGGGTAAAAGGACTAAAAGTGGGTTTGTCGGAGGGACCCAAATCATTCTCACTGGCACTCTCAAATTGAAAGAATAAAGCAGAAAAACCTTCCCTAAGGGCTGAGTTCCCCCCACTACCTCTCAGCAGTTAAGGTAACTCATTCAACCCTTTTTAGCCTTTGTGTCCCACGTAAAACAGACTGGAATACCTGTGCCAGGCTTAAATGAATGTGTTTCATAAAATGTAAAAATTGTAAATGTGAGGATGGATCAGGTAGATCCTTGTTGCCCTCAGTAGTTCAAGAAACTGACAAATATCCAGTGCTCAGGGCTACCTGGTGAGTGAAAGGAGGAAGAGAATACATTTAAATTATGACAATTTCAAAGAAATTGGCTTTCAATTCACAGCTTGGGTGGATGCAGCTCTTCCACCCACAGCCAGCTGTGCACAGAGAAAACCTAGTCCCTGTATTGGGTAGCACCTGGTCTGCCTAGAAAGTTTGAGGAACAGTTCTATTTCTGGCCATCTCAAAGTACCCAAGCACTCCTCCACAACACGCAATTGAATCAGTACTTTCCTGGGACTGCCAGTCTTCTGTTTATCCCTACTATGTATTATAAAGCCTTTATAGACAGAATTCTCATTAACACCCCTTTTTGTCTTCCCAAAAGAGTTAACCAAAACATGACTCCCCTTCCTTAAGCTGTGGAAACTGCATTCAGGGAGAAAAACAAAAAGATACCCTTGTCTAAAAACGCTGTGTTTTTTGTTCTACAAACCATGGAACTTCACTCTTACAGAATTGCTTATGAAAGCTTCTTTCAGTACAGTATTAGGGTGTAAGTGATAAATGAAATGAACAGCATAATTCATAATAAGATAGTTCATAGATCTTTTGCCTTTGCTAAAAGTCAGAACTCTGTCATACTTCCCTTCAATAAAAGTTCTCAAATAACCATTCTTATTATAAGCTTGATAGTCTGTATGTTATATATTTGAAAGTCATATATTATGTAATAGATCTGAAAATAAACTTCAGATACATTTGTGAATCAATTTTCTTACTTCTAAGGCTACTACTTCATTTTTTTCCTTCTCTTTACCATCATACTTCTATAATGAGAAGTAGGTCTCCTTTTATCAGCATCTTGTAGCCTGGCTTCCTCTCTCATCACTAGACTGAAGCTTCTTCCTTGGAGATCATAAGCTGAGACATCATCCATCTTAATGTCATAAAACATTTGACATTAACGTCCTGTCCTAGAAATTGTCTCCTCTGCTGATTCTAGGCATAATGTCTTACTGCTTTCTGAGTGCATTATACAGTTTTGTATTTCTGGTCCCTGGTTTTGTATCCTGTAATGACTTATCTGAAGGCAAATGGGATGCCACTAAATCCTACACACAAATGTGACACAAATGAAGGCCTCTCCACCTCTGAGAAACCTTCCTGAATACCCAGTGATATTAAATCTATCCTTTGACACCTCCTCACTACACACACAGTGTGGAGTCAGCCTCTTCTGCTGGAGCATTTTAGGTGATTGTATCTCATGTTATTTGTCTACATGTATATTTAGCAAAAGAGGTTTTAAGTCTACCGAATTATAATGCATAGAAGATGCTCAATATGTATTCAATTAAAGAATGAAAGATTTAAAGAATGACTGGAAATCTTGTACAGAATTGGTATAGGAGAATGGGGAGGAGAAATCACTTTTTAAAAAAATCTTATAAAATTTTAAACTAAAGGGCAAGGAATATTAGAACAAACACCAGTGTATAACACTATCCAGAAATAACAAAAAATAACAAACGTTGACATTTTATTTGCCACAATTTTTGTTTGTTGTTTTCTGAGACAGAGCCTTGTCTGTCACCCAGGCTGGAGCCCAGTGGCACGATCTCGACTCACTGTGACCTCTGCCTCCCGGGTTCAAGCTATTCTCCTGTCTCAGTCATCTCAGTAGCTGGGATTACAGGCATGAGCCATCACACCCGGCTAATTTTTGTGTGCTTTTAGTGGAGACAGTGTTTCTCGATGTTAGCCAGGCTGGTCTAGAACTCCTGAGCTCAGTAAATCTGCCTGCCTTGGCCTGCCAAAGTGCTGGGTTTACATACCTGAGCCTCTGCACGTGGCACCACAAAATATGTTTAATTTTAATTTAACAAAACATTTCTGAAACAGTTGAAGATCCCTTAGTATTCAATCTATAGTTGCATTTTCTTCTCTTTCATGGTAGAATTGTTCTATATCTTATCCTTCTGAATTTCTTATTTTAAATACTTTTTACATATTCCATAATGCAAAAACGCCAGTATTATTTTGTGCATTTTAAACATTTCAATATGTTATATCACTATGTACCTTGTTTTTACCACTCAATATAATGCTTTTGAGATCAGTCCATGTGGTATGTAATGATCTAGTCCATTCACCTTAACTGCTATACATGTCATTTTGTAAATATACCACAATTTGATTAATCATTTTCTTCTTGATAGATAGTAAAACTTTCCCCAGCTTTTTGCTCTTGCTAATAGTACTGCATTGAGTATACTTGTATCTGTGTCCTTTGCGCATATGCAAGTGTTTCTCTAGAGTATATGCATAGAAGCAGAATTGTTGGTTTATGAGTATTTGCATTTTCAACTTTAATATATATTGCCAAGTTGATACCAGAAATTGTGATTTAGAGTAGAGACATCTTAATAAAATGTGAATGTAATAGACAAAACAAGAACTTATTTCTGTCATCACTGATTGTCAGAGCTAACTAAATTACCAGGCAGTTGAGAAATACATAAATATTAGGAATTGGCAATTCACTTATTGCTTACCAATAATCAAGTAAACCTAATTTGAAACGATACTGCTGTTAAGTTCCTGTGAATTTTTTTCTAGTATACAAAGTTGACTCCTCGTCAGCAGATATTAGTCTTGAGGAAAATCTCAAGTAAGCTAAAGTTTCTTTTTTTTCATTGTATTGACTACTATTTTATTGATATCTCCATTCTTCTTTTGTCTTCTTCCCTCTCCTTCTTCCAAATCCCCAGGGATATGCAAGACTTCCGGGACATATGTAGCACCAGGCGTTTCCAGAGTTCTCTACAGTCACTGCTGCAGGTGTATCACTGAAATTCCACTGTCCCAGCACACATGGCCCATTGTGATCTGGCAGTTTTGCTGCTCATTTGTCATAGGAGAGCATGGAAATATTTGTTGAATCACTGAGGCCCTGTGACAAGGGCCCAGATGATTCAGAATCACTATGCAGGCTTCTTAGGTATTATTCCCTCTGTGCTCCACTGTAGGGGAGTGAAGATTTACTAATCTTGGGAATTTCATATTTTTTTCTCTTCCCTACTTTCTTGGAATCCAATCCTCTAATTCCCTCATACTCATTATCTCTCTCTCCCTCCACCCTTTTCCTTTATCTTCAAAATCCTTCCACTCCTTTCCTTTCCATTACAAAAACACTTAAGGAAATATCCATGGTTTGTGAGAGCAAATAATTTTTGTCTTATCCTCTGTAGTATCCTATCAGTTTGAAACAAAGTCCAAGATATTTCAGGGACAACTGCCACTTTTCGTTGATTAACAAAAATGGCAATTAGGGACACCAATTAGCCAGAGTGTCAGTTTAATTAGATGAAATAATTATTTTCTGCAGGGCTTGGAAAAAACATGAATAACCACTTCTTAAACTACTGAACAGTTTGAGGAGGACCAATTTGGAATTACCGGTTCCTATTTCTTCCCATTTTTTTTTTCAAATATATTGGGCACAGAGTGAGCACCAGTACCGGAAAGTTAGCGGAAAACACCAGTTAGCAATGCCCCACCAACTGTAGAGAAATGAAAATCATCAGAGGAGGTTCAAAGGTTTTGATAGTTTTTTGAAGAACTGTTCCTAAATTACTAAACTGCTCAATGATCTAATCCTCTTTTATAAATATACAACTGGGAAAGGCCAAGAAAATCAAAAGACAACTGGATTCCAAGCCCAATTGACTGCCAGGCTTTCATGTTTTCCTAGAACTCAGTGTAGACACGGTGAGCAAACCTTCAGGGCTTGATACATGGTCCAGTGTGATCCTTGTCTTGCCTCTGCTGACCATACTACACAATTTCCTATTCACCCAAGTGCTGGCTTTGTGGCTGTAGAGACTGAACTATATCAAAGGAAAATAAATAAAGGTCATCTGTGAGCTCATCTGACTGAAAGGGAAAGCCTGTATCCTACTCACAAGTTTGGGTCTCTGGGTTAAAAATAGTGGCACTGACAAAGAAAATGCAAATGGATGACCATAATCTACTCATTAACCTGAATACTGGAATCAAATATTATATGGCAAGTGAGAACGGTGGGTGGCCATACAAGATTCCCTGTTTTATCACACAATAAGTCTCAGCAACAAAGATTCAAGTGTCCTTTCCTGTTGCTTTACTTATAGGTCATTAAACTATTCCCCTGAAGGAGTTCAGCAGGATTTGGGGTAAAATACATCCCTGAAGGAATTATGACACAGAGTTAGCCTCAGTTCTCTTGCCAAGGAAGAGCTTTGGGTAACATACACACAGGACACAAGTCAATATCTCCTCTACAGGTGAGGGAATCCAGGGGAAAATCCAATGGATTGGTACGTAACTAAAGGAAGAGTCACGGGTTTTATTCTCTGAGCTACTTCTCAGCATATGGTCTCTAATCAAGAGTGAAGAGCTGTTTGCAGCAAAATTACTACAACTAGCTGGAGAGAAGAAATCAAGGACTAGCTCCTTATTATTTGCAAGGCAATCTCTCAAATACAGAGCCGTAGCTGAATTCTGTTAAATATAATGAAGAAATGTATGTGTGAATAAAGGAGACGAAGAATCCAGTAGGTAATGTTTTTTAGTACACTATAAAGTTAAATCTTAATTGCTTTGGAGATAGAAAAAGGAGTCAAGACAACACTGAAATTGGTGTTCAGTATCCCACTTAATAATTGACTACTGCAAAGGAAAAGTTAGGAGAGTCACTACTGCTTTTCATTCTACCAGGCTGGCATAAGCAACACTGTGAGGCCAGAGTTAAGGTGAGAAGACCTCAAAGAAAGAAAACCCAGAGAACTGGAAAACTTCTGGAAAATTGATAATAGCTGACCAAGGTAAGTCAGCCTCCTATCCATTGGTAGAAAATCATAAGACTATTTCATAGGGAAGAAGATGAGTTAGACTGGGATATAAGAAAATAACCTATGCTCACTGGAGAATATGGAGGAAAAACTTCCCCTCATACTCAAATGTCTAGAAAGAGCATGAAATGCTACCTAAGTAGAGGTTGGAAACCAGTGATCATAATAGATTGGGGAGTAAGGAAGGAAAATCAAGCACTGAGGCACAGGGGGTGATAAGAATGTGTTTGTACATGAACATAGGTCTTAACAACTGTGCAAAACTGTTTAAACTGAAGGAATTACAGAGATGACCTGGAGACCAATAATAGCATAATAGTTCAATATCTAATTCTATAGAGAGAAAAGACTTTCATCAGAGGAACAAACTTAGAAAAATAAGTGAATAGCAAGTATCAGATGAAAAAGATATTGGAAATTTAAAAATAGCAGCATCTTTAAATAATTGATGAGCAAAAGAAAAAAATAAATTGTACTGAAAATTAGAAAATACTCGGAAAAGAACTCTAATAAGCTTACAATATAACAAAACTTATGATACACTGGTTAAGTGTTACTTAGTGTGTTACATACAACCTTAACTGCTTAGAGAAAAAAGTTAGAATAAAAATCATGAGTTAAGGGTTATACTTATGAAATTAGAAAATAGCAATAGATTAATTTCAAAGTAGAAAGAATGAAATAAATATACTACTAAACATTATTAGGTATAATATTAAACATTATTAAATAGAAAGCAAAGATAAGATATAATCAATTAATTTAAATTACAGGTCTTTGAAAAGTCTAAGAGAGTAGATATGTGTGACAAGAATTATCAAGAAAAATCATATTTGCAATGATAAAATAATCATAACTACAGATAAAGCAGAAATTTTAAACACGATAAAAGAATATTACTAATGACCTTATACTAACAAGTGTAAAATTTTAAACAAGTTTCTAGAAAAATAACTTACTAAAGGTGAATCAAAATGAAAGAGAAAACATGAATGAAACTACAGTAATAACAATTACATCAGTCATTAAAAATTTGTAAACTTCAGCTCTGAGAGAAACAGAGACCAGAGTTACCCTATTTCTGAAAACGACAACAACATCAACAAAAAAAAAGGACAGAATTATTGAACAATAACATGCAAGACACTGTCCTGAGCTCTATGATTGGCCTAGGTGACTGCCAAGATAAAGTTTCCAGGTCACACTGCAGGGAGGGAAAACTCAGTCACAGCACAGCAGTCTCCCTGAGTCAGGAAGATAAAGCTTGGAGTCCTTGGATACCAAGGTGTCTAGAGTTTGAAGTGAGGAGTAAGATAGAGGAGAGACCTATACGGAAACTCCAGAGACCTGCAGAGATTCCCCCTTGAATATTTAGTTTATGATCAGTGCATGCATGAAAGTAAGCAAACTATCCAAATCAAGGTGGAAAACCACATAAACAAATTACAAAGAATAGTGCTTTAGACTCATGCAGAGCAGAGAATAATAGACTGTTCCCAGGTGCCAAAGTGGAAAATCTTATAACTCACAGGGCATCAATTAAAGAAAGGTCTTGCCCCAGTAGCAGGGTTAAATTAATCATAGACTAACTACTGCTGCTCTGGTCCTGCCTAACATATCTTAAGAGCATAACCTAAGAGGATTAAGCTATTCCAAAGTAATTTATCTGCTTCCCAGAACAAATCTCAAAGTCTGGCACCCAAACAAAAATTATCAAGGATGCAAAGAAGTTGAAAAATATAGCCAATAATGAGAAGAAAAATAAATACTGACAAAGAAATGACACAGATTATAAAACTAGTAGATAAGGACATTAAAAGTTATTTGTAACTGAATTCACATGTTCAAGAAGCTAGGGCAAAGGTTGAATATGCATGGATAATGTAAAAAGACCCAAGCCAAATTCCTAAAGATAAATCATGCAATGTTCAAGATAAAAATACACTTGGTCAGATTAAAGGCAGATTGCATGCTATAAAATGGAAGATTAATTAATTCTAAGACATAGCAATAGAGGCGGGGCACAGTGGCTCATACCTATAATCCCAGTGCTTTGGGAGGCTGAGACAAGAGAAACACTTGAAGTCAGGAGTTTGAGACAAGCCTGGGCAACAGAGTGAGACTCTGTCTTTAAAATAAAACTTTTGAAAACCAAATACAGAGACATAGCAATGGAAACTATCCAAAATAAAATACACAGAACCCCCACCCTCCTAAATTGACAAAATTTAGGCTGTGGAACAACTTAAAACAGTCCAATGTACCTGTAGTTAGAATGTCCAAGAGGGTGAGGCCAGAAACAGTATTTTAAGAAATAATGGCTGAGGCAGGAGATGGAGCAAGATGGCAGAATAGAAAGATCCACCAATCGTTCCCACTCCCCCACTGCAAGGACACCAAGTTAACAACTTTATACAGAAAAAAACACCATCAGAAGAACCAAAATTCCAGCGAGTACTCATATTACCTGGTTTTAACTTCATATTGCTGAAAGAGGCATGGAAGAGAGAAAAAACAGTCTGGAGTGGTAGATGCCACTCCTCCTCAAATCCCAGTAGTGGTAACATAGTACAGTGTCTCTGAGCACTGGGGGAAGAAAGAACACAGCACTTGTGAGGCATTGAACTCAGTGCTGTCTTGTTGGAGCAAAAAGGAAAACCAGACCAAACTCAACTGACACCTGCCTGTTGAGGGAACATTTAAATCAGCCCTAGCCAGAGGGGAATCGTGGATCCTAGCACTCTGAACTTGAGTGCCTGCAAGCCTTGCCACCAAGAGCTACAGTGGCTCTGTGTCTCCAAGTAAACTTGACAGGCAGTCTAGGCTGTAAGGATTGCAATTCTTATGTCCTAGTGCTGAACTAGGCACAGAGACCATGGACTGGGGAGGCACACAACAGACTAAGACACCAGTTGGGGCAGCCAAAGAAGTGCTAGCATCACCACTCCCCTAATCCCAGGCTGCACAGCTCACAGCTCCAAAAGAGACCACTTTCTTCCACTTGAAAAGAGGAAGATGAAGAGTGTGGAGGACTTTGTCTTGCATCTATGATACCAGCTCAACCACAGCAGGATAGCGCACCGGTCACAATCATGAGGCCCATTATCAGGTCCTGGCTCCCGGATGACATTTCTGGACATACCCTGGGCCAGAGGGAACTGCCTCCTTGAAGGGAAGGACTCAGTCCTGGCAGCATGTATTACTTGCTACATGAAGAGCCCTTGGGCTCTGAATAACCAGCAGCAATACCCAGGTACTATGTCTAGGGCCTTGGGTGAGCCTGTGAGACTTGTTGGCTTCAGGTGAGACTCAGCAAATTCTCAGCTATGGTGGCTGCTGGGCAAAACTTCCTCTTGAGAAAAGCAAAGGGAAAAGTAAAAGGAACTTTGTCTTGTACCTCAGGTACCAGCATGGCCACAGGGAGGTGGGGCACCGAGAGGGTTCTTGGGGTTCCCAATTCTAGGATTTGCCTCTTGGATGGTGTGTCTGGACCTGCTGTGGACCACAGGGGAGCCCACCACCCTGAAGGGTGAGTCCCAGGCCAGGCAGCACTCACGACAAGCTGACTTAAAAGATGTTGGGCCTTAAGGGAACATTGGAGGTAGTCTGGTAGTACTCCTCATGGCCTGGAGTGGTAGGCACTCTTCTGCCTTTTGAAAGCTTAAGGAAGAGTGGGAATGACTGCTTCTTGTGGTTTGAGTGCCAGCTGAGTCTCAATACAATAGAACATCAAGCCAACTTCTAAGGGTCTTGACTCTAGTCCATGACTCCGGGACTACACTTCTAGACCCACAAGGGGTCTGGAGAATCTCAGTGCCCTGAAGGGAAGGACACA
The DNA here is from genome assembly GCF_047675955.1 of Chlorocebus sabaeus. NCBI lineage: Eukaryota > Metazoa > Chordata > Mammalia > Primates > Cercopithecidae > Chlorocebus > Chlorocebus sabaeus. The sequence continues at coordinate 25,565,495 of NC_132916.1, read as the reverse complement.
GGCCTGACTGGCTTTGCCACTTGCTGATTGTAGACTCTGAGGGTCATGAACAACATAAGTAGTAGCCAGGGAGTTGTTACAGCAGGCCTTGGGTGAGACCCAGCACTGTGCTGGCTTCAAGTCTGACTCAGCACAGTCACAGTGGTAGTGGCCACAGGGGTGTTTGTGTCATCCATCTCCAGGTTTAGGTGGCTCAGAACACAGAGAGAGACCATGTATGTTTGGGGAAAAGTAAGGGAAGAGAACAAAGTCTCTGCCTGGTAATTCAGAGAATTCTCTAAAGTCTAGTTCAAGACAATGAGGCAGTGCCTCTATGAGTCTACAAGAACCACGGTGTTCCTGGGCTTCGGGCTTAGCGGACAACACCCAAGTACTTTCATATATCTGGAAAGCTTTTTCAAGAACTACGGGTACAAATAAGTTCAGACAGTGAATATTACAATAAATACCTAACTCTTCAATACCCAAACACTAAAAAAAAAAAAAAAAAAAATCTACTAGCATCAACATCATACAGGAAAACATGACCTCACCAAATGAACTAAATAGGCACCAGGGACCAATTCTAAAGAGACAGATATATGTGAGATTTCAGGTAGAGAATTCAAAAGAGCTGTGCTGAGGAAACTCAAAAAAATTCACAGAGAAGAAATTCAGAATTCTATCAGATAAATTTAGCAAATAGATTGAAACAATTGAAAATAGTGAAGATGAAATTCTCAAGCTGAAAAATGCATTGGCATACTGAAGAATGCATCATAGACCTTTAATTGCAGAACAGATCAAGCAGAAGAAAGAATTAGTGAGCTTGAAGGCAGGCTATTTGAAAATACACAGTCAGAAGAGACAAAAGAAACAAGAATTAAAAACAATGAAGCATGGCTACAGGATCTAGAAAATGGGCTCAAGAGGCAAATCCAAAGTTTTTTTTAACACCCCACTTTCAGCGTTGGACAGATCTTCCAGACAGAAAGTAAACAAGGAAGCATCAGACTTGATCTGCACTATGGACCAAATGGATCTATAGATATTTACAGTACATTTCATCAAAGGGCTGCAGTGTACACATTCTTTTCCTCAGCACATGGATTATTCTTAAGGATAGATTATAGGTTAGATGTCAAAACAAGTCTTAAAGCATTCAAAAAATTGAAATAATATCAAACATCTTCTCTGGTCACAATTAAACAAAACTAGAAATTAATAACAACAGGAATTTTGGAAACTATACAAATACATGGAAATTCAGCAATATGCTCCTGAATGACCAGTGGGTCAATGAAGAAACTAAGAAGAAAATTTAAAAATTTCTTGAAACAAATCATAATGGAAACACAACATGCCAAAACCTATGGGATACAGCAAAAGCAGTACTAAGAGAGAAGTTTATAGCTATTAAGTGCCTATATCAAAAAAGAGGAAAGGCCGGGCGCGGTGGCTCAAGCCTGTAATCCCAGCACTTTGGGAGGCCGAGACGGGCGGATCACGAGGTCAGGAGATCGAGACCATCCTGGCTAACACAGTGAAACCCCGTCTCTACTAAAAACACAAAAAACTAGCCGGGCGAGGTGGCGGGCGCCTGTAGTCCCCGCTACTCGGGAGGCTGAGGCAGGAGAATGGCGTAAACCTGGGAGGCGGAGCTTGCAGTGAGCTGAGATCCAGCCACTGCACTCCAGCCCGGGCGACAGAGCAAGACTCCGTCTCAAAAAAAAAAAAAAAAAAAAAAAAAACATCAAATAAACAACTTAATGATGTGTCTTAAAGAACCAAAAAAGCAAGAGCAAACAAACCCCAAAGTAGTAGAAAAGAAGTAACAAAGATCTGAGCATAAATAAATAAAATTAAAATGAAGAAAACAAATAAAAGATTAATGAGACCAAAAGTTGGTTTTTGAATAGTTAATTAAAATTGACAACCTTTAGTTATACTAAAAAACAAAGAGAAGAGAAATAAAAAAATCAGAAATGAAAAGGGAGATATTACAACTGATACTGCAGAAATTCAAAGGATCACTAGTGACTACTATGAGCAACTACATGCCAATAAATTGGAAAATCTAGAAGAAATGGACAAATTCCTAGTTACATACAACTTACCAAAATTGAACCAGGAAGAAATCCAAAATCTGAACACACCAATAACAAGTAATGAAATTAAAGCTATAATAAAGTCTCGGAGTAAAGAAAAGGCCGGGATCTGATGGCTTCACTGCCGAATTCTACCAAACATTTAAAGAAAAACTGGTATCAATCCTACTCAAACTACTTTGAAAAACAGAAGAGGGAATACTTCCAAACTCATTCTACAAAGCCACTGTTACCCTGATGCCATAAACAGATAATGACATATCAAAAAAAAAAAAAAAAAAAAAAAAGAAAACTATAGTCTAATATCTCTGATGCACATTGATGTAAAAATCCTCAACAAAGTACTAGCAAACTGAATTCAACAATACATTAGAATGATCATTTATTGCGACCAAGTGGGATATATCCCTGGGATGCAAGGATGATTAAACATGTACAGATCAATCAATGTGATACATTATATCAACAGAATGAAGGATAAAAACCATATGATTATTTCAATTGATGCTGAAAAAACATTTGATAAAATTCAATACCCCATCATGGTAAAAACCCTAAAAAAAACTGAGGATAGAAGCAACATACTTCAACATAATAAAAGCCATATACAACAGACCCACAGCTAGTACACCAAATGGGGAAAAACTGAAAGTCTTTCCTCTAAGATCTAGAATGTGACAAGAATGCCCACTGTCACCACTCTTATTCAACATGGTACTAGAAGTCTTTGCTAGAGCAATCAGACAAGATGAAGATATAAAGGGAATCCAGGTTGGAAAGGATAATTTGCAAATTATCCTTGCTTGCAAGTGATATGATCTTATATTTGGAAAAACCTAAAGACTCCACCAAAAAACTATTAAAACTGGTAAATAAATTCAGTAAAGTTGCAGGATATAAAACCAACAAAAATCAGTAGCATTTCTATATGTCAACAGTGAACAATATGAAAAAGAAATTTAAAAGTACCCTCACTCACAATAGCCACAAATAAAATTAAATACCCAGGAATTAAATAAATAATTGAAAAAAATCTCTGTATCAAAAATTATAAAACATTGATGAAAGAAATTGAAGAGAACACAAAAAAATGGAAAAGTATCCTATGTTCATGGATTGGAAGAATCAATATTGTTAAAATGTCCATATTGCCCAAAGCAATCTACAGATTCAATGAAATCCCTATCAAAATAACAATGACACTATTTACATAAATAGGAAAAGAAAATCCTAAAGTTTATATGAAACCACAAAAGCCTCAGAATAACGAAGACTATCCTAAGCAGAAAGAACAAAACTGGAAGAATCACATTACCTACTTCAAATTGTACTACAGAGCTATAGTAATCAAAACAGCATGGTACTGGCATAGAAACAGACACATTAGCCAATGGAACAGATAAAGAACCTAGAAACAAATCCACACACCTACAGTGAAATGGTTTTCAACAAAGAAGCCAAGAATATACACTGGGGAATAGGCAGTTTTTTCAATAAATAGTTCTGGGAAAACTGGATATCCATGGGCAGAACAATGAAACCAGACTCCTATCTCTCACCATATACAAGAATCAAATAAAAATGTATTAAAGACTTAAATCTAAGACCTCAGACTATGAAACTACTACTAGAAAACATTGGGGAAAACCTCCAGGACATTGGTCTGGGCAAAAATTTCTTGAGTAATACCCCATAAGCACAGGCAACCAAAGGAAAAATGGACAAATGAGATTATATCAAGTTAAAAAAACTGCACAGCAAAGGACACAATCAACAAAGTGAAGAGACAACCTACAGAATGGTAGAAAAAATATTTGCAAACTACTCATCTGACAACAAATTAACAACCAGTGTATATAGGAGCTCAAACAACTCTATAGGAAAAAAATCTTATCTGATTAAAAAGAATAGGCAAAATATTTGAATGGACATTTCTCAAAAGAAGACTTACTAATGGTAAACAGGCATATGAAAAAGATGCTCAACATCATTGATCATCAGAGAAATGCAAATCAAAACTACAATGAGATACCATCTCACCATAGTTAAAATGTATTTTATTCAAAAGACAAGCAATAACAAATGCTGGTGAGGATGTCAAGATAAAGGAGACTTTGTACACTGTTCATGAGAATGTAAATTAGTACAGCCACTATGGAGAACAGTTTGGAGGTTCCTGAAGAAACTGAAAATAGAGGTACCATATGATCCAGCAATCCAACAGCTGGGTATATACCCAAAGAAAGGAAATCAGTATATTGAAGAGATATCTGTACTCCTATGTGTTACAGCATTGTTTACAACAGCTAAGATTTGTAAGCAACCTAAGAGTCCACCAACAAATGAATGGATAAAGAAAATATGGTACATATACACAATGAAATACTATTCAGCCATAAAAAAGAATGAGGTCCAGTCATTTGCAACAATATGTATGGAACTGGAGATCATTAAGTTAAGTGAAATAAGCCAGGCACAGAAAGAAAAACGTTGCATGTTCTCACTTATTTGTGAAATCTAAAAATCAAAACAATTAAACTTACTGACATAGAGAGTAGAAGGATGGTTACCAGAGTCTGGGGAAGGTAATGGGGAATTTGTGGGATGTGGGGATGGTTAATGGGCCCCAAAAAAGCTAGAAAGGATGAATATTTAATAGTACAATAGAGTAACTAAAGCCAACAATAACCTAATTGTACATTTTTAAATAAAGAGTTTTGCTTGCGGGGATAGATATCCCATTCTCCATGATGACCTTATCTCACATTGCATGCCTGTCTCAAACATCTGATGTATCCCATAAATATATTCCCACAAAAATTAAAAATAAAATAATGATTGAAATTTTTCCAAATTTGATCAAACTAATCATAAAATCTGGCAGGAAGGAAATCAATTAGGTACGGAGAAACAAATATTAAAAGATATTATTAGATTTTTTATTAGAAATCATAAAAGCTAAAATAAAATAGAACATCTTTAAAGTAGCTAAAGAAAAAAACTGTCAAACTAGAATTTTTTACCCAGCAAAAATATCTTTCAAATGTATGTTACAGACATACAAAAGCTGAAATAATTCATCACCAGCAGACCTGCCCTATAAAATATGTTTCTAAATAAAAGTTCTTCAAGCAGAAGAAAAATGGTAACAGAGGAAACTTGGATCCTCATGAAGGAATAAAAAGCACCATAAATGCTAACTACATGAGTAAATAAAAATATTTTGCTATTACTTAATTTTCTTTAAAAGGTAATTGACTATTTAAACCAAAAAGTTTTATGGGGTTTACAATATTTTTAAATCTAAATGTATATAAAGTGTGAGAGCAACAGCAATATTTTCAAGAAAGGGAGAAATAGAAGTATACTGTTATAAGGTTATTATATCATAGATGAAGTAGTAAAATATTATTGGTAGAGATGATATTCTATCGATCTTTCATGCTTCCATATTTATCGGCTTTGCCAAGAATGCAAAGTTCTAATCACTTTCTTCCCAGGTTATGATGGTGTTTGTAGCAAGCAATGTTGAGGAATGAGGTAAAGTCTTCCTCTGGGAGGAAGGGTTGTCTTGTTTATTGCTTGCTATAAAATATTGTGTTCCCCAAGTTAAATATTCTTCTCCTATAATGCGAACCACTGACTGTGCATGCATTCATGTCACCCCACTGGCCCCTGTGAGACTTGGGAGGTAAAAGGAACCAACACAAACATGTTGATGCTTATGCTGCCTGCTGTGCCATAAGTAATAGTCCATCACCTCCGACCTCAGAGTCTCATACCTCCTTTCAGTATCTATGAAACAATAACAGGATAATTTATTTATTAGCTTTTAAGTAGGATAAAATAAAATTTAAGACCTGACAAATAACACTTGGAATTGACTGTGATAAGTTAAAGATGTGTACTACAAACCTTTAAAGCAATCAGTAAAACACTTACAGCTAATAAACCAAGAAAGGAAATACAATAAATCACAAAATGCAATTGATCTAAAGGAATGCAGAGAAGAAGGAAAAGAAGAGCCAAGGATGATGAGACAGGAATAAATATGAGATGATAAATTTAAATCTAACCATGTAAATTGTTTTTAAATGTAAATAATCTAACTACATCAATTTAAGGTTGGAACTTCTCAAGCTGAGTAAAATAAGACCCAGCTACATGCTGTCCATGAGAAACAAATTTCATGTGTAAAGAAACAAATAAACTAAAAGTAAAAGGGTGAAGAAAGATATGCAACAAAAACACTAATCAAAAGACATTTGCAGTGGTTACATGTCAGACCAAGTAGATTTGCAGTGGTTACCTATCAGGCTAAGTAGATTTAAGATCAAATAATACTATCAAAGATAGAAGATTATTTTATAATAATAAATGGTTAAATTCATCATGAAAAGATTACAGTTCTAAACATTTATTAATCAAACAACAGAGCTTTAATATACATGAAGCAAGAACTGATAGAAAAAAGAAGAAATAGAAAACTCTGCAATTATGCATGGATATTTTTAGCACCTCTACTTCAATAACTGATTTTAAAAGCAGATGAAAATCAGTAAGAATACACAACTCTTGAAGAGTGCTATCAACTAACAACATCTAATTGACATTTATGGAACACTCCACTTAATAGAAGATTAAACATATTTTCAAGTGTACACAGAATGTTTACCAAGAAAGACATTTTGGGCCATGAAAAAAGTCTCAATGAATTTAAAAAGAGTCAAGTTTACAAAGTGGGTTCTCTGACCACAATGAAATTTAACTAGAAATCAATTATAGAAGCATAGCTGGATAATCCCCAAATGCTCAGAAATGAAATTACACTTTTCTAAATAACTCATAGGTCAAAGAAGAAATCAGAAGAGAAATTAGAATGTATTTGAACTGAATAAAAATGAAAAATAAAATAAAAATTTGTGGGATGCAGCTGGAGTAGAATTTAGAGAGGTCTATGTTAGAAAGGAAGATGAATCTCAAGTACTGATTTTAGCTTCTCCTTTAGAAAAGAGAAAAAGAAAAACAAATTAAATGAAAAGTAAAGAGAAGGAAATAATAATAAAAATCACAGCTGAAACTGACTAGATAGAAACATAACAACACAGAAAATCAGTAAAACCAAAAACTGCTGTTTGAAATAATTACTAAAATTGATATGCTCTAGCCAGGTTAATTGGGAATCATCAAAGAGAAAACACAAAGCATCAGTATCAGGAATGAGACAAGTCACATCACTATAGTTTCAACAAATATTAAAAGGATAATAAAAAATATAATAAACAACTTTATGTCACTATATCTGACAACTTAAATGAAATGGATAAATTTCTCTGAACACAAAAACTTAAAAATCTTGTTTGGTATTTCATATGTCCTTTTATGACATGTTTTTCAAGTCCTTGCTCATTTATTGTGTGTTGTTTCTCATTTTATTATGGGTTATAGGGGCTCTTTATAAATTTTGCAATCAAATTAGCAAAATCAGAAATAAAAGGGAATTAATATGAATATTGGAGATGCAAAAATAATTATAAGAAAGAACAATGAACAATTATATCTCAAAATTTAAATGAAATGGGCAAATTTTGGGCCAGATGTGGTAGCTCATGGCTATAATCCCAGCACTTTGGAAGGTTGAGTTGAGAGGATTGCTTGAGGCCAGGAGTTCGAGACCAGCCTGGGCAACATAGCAAGACTATATCTCTGCAAGATGGCCTTAACATCACCCTCAGTTTCACTAAACTTTAAATAAACTTCTTTCTCACTATATGCCCCTGAGGTTCCTTTTCTTTGAAATTTTATTCAGAAAACTTTTAATTATAAATTCTTTATCTGCTTCTTTGAAGATGCAATTTTTTTCCAACCTCTTGCCAATTATGTATTTCAGGAATATCTTTCTCAAGGAACTGGGACCCATCTCTCTGAAAAGTCATCGTCCAATAAAAAAGTGTTGCTATCTCCCCGTTTCTGAGGGAGGGTAGAAGTAGGACACCTTGCTCCAAATTGTGAAGCTACTTTCTGTTATAAAGACAGGAGAAGGTTTACTTTTTGTCTGGGAAAAAAACAATTAGCAAACACTAATGACCTATAATCTCCCTGGCCTTCTCCAGCACTTAAAACATTTCCAGACCTTTCTCTTGAAGGAACCAGGTATCCAGATGTGTTCTGTGCCCTCTGCCCTATGCTGGCACTAGTATCAGAATAAAAACAACTGTTGTCTGTCTGCTCATCTTGTCCAGCACATTTTTTTTCTTTAATAGTTAGCAATAACAATGAAAAAAATTTCCATGAAGAAAAGCACAGGAACAGAGAGCTTCAATGACAAATTTTATCAAATGTTTAAATAAAAATTAATACCAATCCTTCAAAAACTCTATTAGATAAATACATGAGGAGCACTTTTATAGGAATATTATGAGGACAGTATGACCCTAATTCCAAGGTGAATTATATTACAAGAAAAGATAACTACAGATTAAAATCCCTTAGAAATATAGATACAATAGGGGCCACCCAAGATGGCCAAATAGGAACAGCTCCAGCCTCCAGCTCCCAGAATGAGTGACAGAGAAGATGGGTGATTTCTGCATTTTCAACTGAGGTACCGGGATCATCTCACTGGGGCATGTCGGTTAGTCGGTACTGGTCACTGGGTGCAACCCAACCAGCGAGAGCTGAAGCAGGGCGAGGCATCACCTCACCTGGGAAGCGCAAGGGGGAAGGGAATTCCTTTTCCTAGCCAAGGGAACCTGAGACACACAACACCTGGAATATCAGTTAACTTCCACCCTAATACTGTGCTTTACCAAGGGTCTTAGCAAACTGCACATGAGGAGATTATATCCCACACCTGGTCCGGAGGGTCCCATGCCCATGGAGCCTCCCTCATTGCTAGCACAGCAGTCTGAGATCTAACTGTAAGGTGGCAGCAAGGCTGGGGGAGGGGCGCCTGCTATTGCTGAGGCTTAAGTAGGTAAACAAAACCGCCTGGAAGCTCGAAATGGGTGGAGTCCACCACAGCTCAAGGAGGCTGCCTGCCTCTGTAGACTGCACCTCTGGGGACAGGGCATAGCTAAACAAAAAGCAGCAGAAACCTCTGCAGATGTAAATGTCCCTTTCTGACAGCTTTGAAGAGAGCAGTGGTTCTCCCAGCACAGAGGTTGAGATCTGAGAACAGACAGACTGCCTGCTCAAGTGGGTCCCTGACCTCTGAGTAACCTAACTGGGAGATATCCCCCAGTAGGTGCAGACTGACAACTCACACCTCACACGGCTGGGTACACCTCTGAGACGAAGCTTCCAGAGCAAGAATCAGACAGCAACACTTGCTGTTCAGCAATATTCTATCTTCTGCAGCCTCCGCTGCTGATACTCAGGCAAACAGAGTCTGGAGTGGACCTCAGGCAAAATCCAACAGACCTGCAGCTGAGGGTCCTGACTGTTAGAAGGAAAACTAACAAACAGAAAGGACACCCACACCAAAACCCCATCAGTACGTCACCAGCATCAAAGACCAAAGTCAGACAAAACCACAAAGATGAGGAAAAAGCAGTGCAGAAAAGCTAGAAATTCAAAAAATCAGAGGGCATCTCCCCCTCCAAAGGAACACAGCTCATCGCCAGCAACGGAACAAAGCTGGATGGAGAATGACTTTGACGAGCTGAGAGAAGAAGGCTTCAGTCGATCAAACTTCTCAGAGCTAAAGGAAGAACTACGTACCCATCACAAAGAAACTAAAAAGCTTGAAAAAAGAATGGAAGAATGGATAACTAGAATAAGCAATGCAGAGAAGTCCACAAACGAACTGATAGAGATGAAAACCATGACACGAGAACTATGTAACAAATGCACAAGCTTCAGTAACCAACTCGATCAACTGGAAGAAAGAGTATCAGTGACTGAAAATCAAAAGAATGAAATGAAGCGAGAAGTTTAGAGAAAAAAGAGTGAAAAGACATGAACAAAGCCTCCAAGAAATATGGGATTATGTAAAAAGACCAAATCTACGTCTGATTGGTGTGCCTGAAAGTGACAAGGAGAATGGAACCAAGTTGGAAAACACTCTGTAGGATATTATAGAGGAGAACTTCCCCAACCTAGAAAGGCAGGCCAACATTCAAATCCAGGAAATACAGAGAATGCCACAAAGATACTCCTCGAGAAGAGCAACTCCAAGATGCATAACTCTCAGATTCACCAAAGTTGAAATGAAGGAAAAAATGTTAAGGGCAGCCAGAGAGAAAGGTCGGGTTACTCACAAAGGAAAGCCCAGCAGACTAACAGCAGATCTCTCGGCAGAAACTCTACAAGCCAGAAGAGAGTGGGGGACAATATTCAACATTCTTAAAGAAAAGAATTTTAAACCCAGAATTTCATATCCAGCCAAACTAAGTTTCATAAGTGAAGGAGAAATAAAAATCTTTACAGACAAGAAAATGCTTAGAGATTTTGTCACCACCAGACCTACCCTACAAGAGACCCTGAAGGGAGCACTAAACATGGAAAGGAATGACTGGTACCAGCCATTGCAAAAACATGCCAAAATGTAAAGACTATCGATGCTAGGAGGAAACTGCATCAACTAACGAGCAAAATAACCAGCTAATATAATAATGACAGGATCAAGTTCACACATGACAACATTAACCTTAAATATAAATGGACTAAATGCTCCAATTAAAAGACACAGACTGGCAAATTGGATAAAGAGTCAGGACCCATCAGTTTACTGTATTCAGGAGACCCATCTCACATGCAGAGACACACATAGGCTCAAAATAAAGAGATGGAGAAAGATCTACCAAGCACATGGAAAACAAAAAAAGGCAGGGGTTGCAATCTTAGTCTCTCATAAAACAGACTTTAAACCAACAAAGATCAAAACAGACAAAGAAGGCCATTACATAATGGTAAAAGGATCAATTCAACAAGACATGCTAACCATCTAAATATATATGCACCCAATACAGGAGCACCCAGATTCATAAAGCAAGTCCTTAGAGACTTACAAAGAGACTTAGACTCCCATACAATAATAATGGGAGATTTTAACACCCCACTGTCAACATTAGAGAGATCAATGAGACAGAAAGTTAACAAGGATATCCAGGAATTGAACTCAGCTCTGCACCAAGCGGACCTAATAGACATCTACATAACTCGCCACCCCAAAACAACAGAATATACATTCTTCTCAGCACCACTTCACACTTATTCCAAAATTGACCACATAGTTGGAAGTAAAGAACTCCTCAGCAAATGTAAAAGAACAGAAATTATAACAAACTGTCTCCAGACCACAGTGCAATCAAACTAGAACTCAGGACTAAGAAACTCAATCAAAACCACTCAACTACATGGAAACTGAACAACCTGCTCCTGAATGACTACTGTGTACATAACAAAATGAAGGCAGAAATAAAGATGTTCTTTGAAACCAATGAGAACAAAGATACAACATACCAGAATCTCTGGGACACATTTAAAGCAGTATGTATAGGGAAATTTATAGCACTAAATGCCCACAAGAGAAAGCAGGAAAGATCTAAAAGACCTAAAATCACAATTAAAAGAACTAGAGAAGCAAGAACAAACACATTCAAAAGCTAGCAGAAGGCAAGAAACAACTAAGATCAGAGCAGAACTGAAGGAGATAGAAACACAAAAAATTCCTTCAAAAAATCAATGAATCCAGGAGTTGGTTTTTTGAAAAGATCAACAAAATTGATAGACTGCTAGCAAAACTAATAAAGAAGAAAAGAGAGAAGAATCAAATAGATGCAACAAAAAATGATACAGGGGATATCACCATTGAAACCACAGAAATACAAACTACCATCAGAGAATACTATAAACACCTCTATGCAAGTAAACTTGAAAACCTAGAAGAAATGGATAAAGTCCTGTACACATACACTCTCCCAAGACTAAACCAGAAAGAAGTTGAATCCCTGAATAGACCAATAACAGCGTCTGAAACTGAGGCAATAATTATAGCCCACCAACCAAAAAAAGTCGAGGAACAGACGGATTCACAGCTGAGTTCTACCAGAGTTACAAGGAAGAGCTGGTACTATTCCTTCTGAAACTATTCCAATCAACAGAAAAAGAGGGAATCCTCCCTAACTCATTTTATGAGGCCAACATCATCCTGATACCAAAGCCTGGCAGAGACACAACAAAAAAAGTGAATTTAGACCAATATCCCTGATGAACATCGATGCAAAAATCCTCAATAAAATACTGGCAAACCGGATTCAGCAGCACATCAAAAAGCTTATCCACCATGATCAAGTGGGCTTCATCCCTGGGATGCAAGGCTGGTTCAACATACACAAATCAATAAATGCAATCCAGCATATAAACAGATCCAAAGATAAAATCCACATGATTATCTTAATAGATGTAGAAAAGTCCTTTGACAAAATTCAACAGCCTTTCATGCTAAAAACTCTCAATAAATTTGGTATTGATGGAACGTATCTCAAAATAATAAGAGCTATTTATGACAAACCCACAGCCAATATCATACTGAATGGGCAAAAACTGGAAGCATTCCTGAAGGGGTGACCTGCCCCTCCACACTTGTGGGCGTTTCTCGTTAGGTGGAACGAGAGACTTGAGAAAAGAAATAAGACACGGAGACAAAGTATAGAGAAAGAAAAAGTGGGCCCAGGGGACTGGCACTCAGCATACAGAGGACCCACGCCAGCAGAGGTCTCTGCGTTCCCTTAGTATTTATTGATAATTATCTTTACCATCTTAGAAAAAAGGGAAGTAGTAGGATAATAGGATCATCGTAGGGAGAAGGTCAGCAGTAAGACATATGAATAAAGATCTCTGTGACATAAGTTTAAGGAAAAGTGCTGTGCCTTGATATGCATATGCAAACATCTTCATAAACCTTTTTAGTGCATAAAGAGCAACATTGTACTAGCAAGTCCCACCTTCTACCCTAAGGCAGTTTTCTCCTTTCTCAGTAAACAGAACATACAATCGGGTTTTACGCCAAGATGTTCCATTGCCCAGGGACAGGCAGGAGAAAAGATGCTTTTCTCTATCTCAACCACCAACAACCGCCAAGAGGCTTTCCTTCCTCTTGTATTAGTCCTCCTCAGCACAGACCCTTCACGAGTGTCAGGATGGGGGATGATCAGGTCTTTCCCTTCCCATGAGGCCATATTTCAGACTATCACATTGGGAGAAACCTTGGACAATACCTATTTTTCCTAGGCAGAGGTCCCTGCGACCTTTGACAGAGGTTCCTGCAACCTTTGACAGAGGTTCCTGCCACCTTTGGCAGTGTACATCCCTGGGTACTTGAGACTAAGACAATGGTGATGACTTTTAACCAGCAAGCTACCTTCAGGCACTTGTTTAACAAAGCACACCCTGCACAGCCCAAAATCCTTTAAACTTTGAGTCACCACAGCACATGTCTCTTGCAAGGACAAGGTTGGGGGTAGGATCACAGATTAACAGCATCTCAAATACAGAACAAAATGGAGTCTCTTATGTCTACTTCTTTCTATATAGACACAGTAACTGTATGATCTTTCTTTCTTTTCCCCACAATTCCCTTTGAAAACTGGCACAAGACAGGGATGCCCTCTCTCACCACTCCTATTCAACATAGTGTTGGAAATTCTGGCTAGGGCAATCAGGCAAGAGAAAGAAATAAAGGGTATTCAGTTAGGAAAAGAAGAAGTCAAATTGTCCCTGTTTGCAGATGATATGATTGTATATTTAGAAAACCCCATTGTCTCAGCCCAAAATCTCCTTAAGCTGATAACCAACTTCAGCAAAGTCTCAGGATACAAAATCAATGTACAAAAGTCACAAGTATTCTTATACACCAGTAACAGACAGAGAGCCAAATCATGAATGAACTCTCATTCACAACTGCTTCAAAGAGAATAAAATACCTAGGAATTCAACTTACAAGGGATGTAAAGGACCTCTTCAAGGAGAACTACAAACCACTGCTCAGTGAAATAAAAGAGGACATACAAACAAATGGAAGAACATACCATGCTCATAGACAGGAAGAATCAATATTGTGAAAATGGCCATACTGCCCAAGGATATTTATAGATTCAATGCCATCCCCATTAAGCTACCAATGACTTTCTTCACAGAACTGAAAAAAAAACACTTTAAAGTTCATATGGAACCAAAAAGGGCCCTGCATTGCCAAGACCATCCTAAGCCAAAAGAACAAAGCTGGAGGCATCATGCTACCTGACTTTGAACTATACTACAAGGCTACAGTAACCAAAACAGCATGGTACTGGTACCAAAACAGAGATATAGACCAATGGAACAGAACAGAGTCCTCAGAAATAATAACAGACATCTACAGCCATCTGATGTTTGACAAACCTGACAAAAACAAGAAATGGGGAAAGGATTCCCTATTTAATAAATGGTGCTGGGAAAATTGGCTAGCCATAAGTAGAAAGCTGAAACTGCATCCTTTTCTGACTCCTTATACAAAAATTAATTCAAGATGGATTAGAGACTTAAATGTTAGACCTAAAACCATAAAAACCCTAGAAGAAAATCTAGGTAATACCATTCAGGACATAGGCACGAGCAAGGACTTCATGTCTAAAACACCAAAAGCAATGGCAACAAAAGCCAAAATTGACAAATGGGATCTAATTAACTAAAGAGCTTCTGCACAGCAAAAGAAACTACCATCAGAGTGAACAGGCAACCTACAGAATGGGAGAAAATTTTTGTAATCTACTCATCTGACAAAGGGCTAATATCCAGAACCTATAAAGAACTCTATCAAATTTACGAGAAAAAAAACAAACAACTCCATCAAAAAATGGGCGAAGGATATGAACAGAAACTTCTCAAAAGAAGACATTCATGCAGCCAACAGACACATGAAAAAATGCTCATCATCACTGGCCATCAGAGAAATGCAAATCAAAACCACAATGAGATACCATCTCACACCAGTTAGAATGGCAATCATTAAAAAGTCAGGAAACAACAGGTGCCGGAGAGGATGTGGAGAAATAGGAACACTTTTACACTATTGGTGGGACTGTAAACTAGTTCAACCATTGTGGAAGATAGTGTGGTGATTCCACAAGGATCTCGAACTAGAAATACCATTTGACCCAGTCATCCCATTACTGGGTATATACCCAAAGGATTATAAACCATGCTGCTATAAAGACACATGCACACGTATATTTATTGTGGCACTATTCACAATAGCAAAGACTTGGAATCAACCCAAATGTCCATCAATGATAGACTGGATTAAGAAAATGTGGCACATGTATACCACGGAATACTATGCAGCCATAAAAAAGGATGAGTTCGTGTCCTTTGTAGGGACATGGATGCAGCTGGAAACCATCATTCTCAGCAAACTATCACAAGAACAGAAAACCAAACACCGCATGTTCTCACTCATAGGTGGGAATTGAACAATGAGATCACTTGGACACAGGAAGGGGAACATCACACACTGGGGCCTATTGTGGGGTGTGGGGAGTAGGGAGGGATAGCATTAGGAGATACACATAATGTAAATGACGAGTTAATGGGTGCAGCACACCAACATGGTACATGTACACATATGTAACAAACCTGCATGTTGTGCGCATGTACCTTAGAACTTAAAGTATATTAAAAAAAAAATTGCAAGAGGAAGCTTTCACTGTGCAGTAACTTCTTATAATCAGTTATTTTTCCACTTGACTCAAGAAGGAACATTTTGCTTAATTTTTTATTTATTCATTTGCATATAAAGTTGTGGCCTGTATAGACTGTAAACCACTAACCCCTTTTATACTGTTCAATGTCATATGTTTTGCTGTCTAGTTTTATATAGTTCAAAAATAAACTTTGTGTAATTGTAAAACAATAAAATCATCTTCTGATGATTTAATAATTTAGTAAATATGATAACATGGTAAATATCTGGGGCATGTGTATCTGTGAGAGGTAGAGAGAGATGCTCCTATTTTTCTCTAGCTTATGCTTTCAGATGGATTCTTTTACTCTGTTGTATACCAATAGTCTATGAAATAATTGGCAATAAATAGCTCTACTTACAAAAAAAAAAAGAAATATAGATACAAAGATTCTCAACAAAATACTGGCAAACCAAATCCAGCAACAAATAAAAATATGACACATTATGACCTAGTTTGAATTATCCCAGGAATACAAAGTTAGCTCAATATATGAAAATCACTCTATGTAGTATACCATGTTAATGGAATAAAAGGGAAAAATTACCTGATTATCTCAATAGACACAGAAAAAACATTTGACATAATCTGACAACCTTTCATGACAAGGACACGCAACAAAGTAAGAATAGAAGGGAGCTCCCTCAACCTGTTAAAGAGCATTTATTTAAAAAATAAATACCCACAGCTAACTTAATAGTGAAAAACTGAAATCTTTCCCTCTAAGTTCAAGGACAAGACAAGGATGCCCATTCTTACCACTTCTATTCAACATTGTACTGAAAGTTCTAGTCAGGGAAATTTTATAAGAAAAAGAAATAAAAGGCATCCATATTGGGAAAAATGTGAAATTATTTTTATTTGAAGATGACGTGATATTACATATACAAAACCTATAAAAATACACATATATACACATGAACTAACAAATCCAGCAAATTTGCAGGATACAAAATCAGTATACAAAAGGCAATTGAATTTCTATACTCTAGCAATAAACAATTAGAAAATGAAATTAATAAAATAATTCTACCATCAACCAAAAAAATATAAGCTTTATACACTGACAACTATAAAATATTATTCAAAGAAATTTTAAAAGATCTAAATAAATGGAAAGCATTTTGTGTTTATTGATTGAAAGACTGAATATTGTTAAGAAGCCAATATCACCCAGATTGAGCTACAGATTCAATGCAGTCTTTATCAAAATTCTAACTACCTTTTTTGTTAAATAGAGAAGTTAATCTTAAAATTCATATGAAAATGCAAGGGGCCGCAAACAGCAAAAACAATATTAGAAAAGAAGAATGAAGTTGGGAGACTCACATTTCACAATTTAAAAAGCTACTACAAAACTACAATAATAAAGAAAGTGTGGTACTGGCAGAAGAATTGACTTATAGACCAAAGGAATAGTATTGAAAGTCCAGAAATAAGGCCATATAATAAGATCAACTGATTTTGGATAAGGGTGCCATTGCCATTCAACAGAGAAAGAGTAGCCTTTCAGCAAATGGTGCTGGGACAACTAAATATCCACATGCAAAAGAATAAATTAGGCCCCTCACACCATATATAAAAATTAACCCAACAGAGAATAAAGACCTAAATGTAAAAGCCCCATGTATAAAACTCTCAGAAAAAGTAGATGTATATCTTCATAAGTTTGAATTAGCAAGATTTCCTATGCCTATCAAATCGTGATAGACCTATCAACATTCATTTCCAATCCTACTTCATTCATTGCATTCAGACTTCAGAAAATATCTCTACCTATGCCTATACCACTGGTCCTATTCTCCCAGGAACAGATTCATTTCTGCTGCTATTTTCTGCCCTTACACTTTACTGTGCATTATTTTCTAGTGATTGCCAATAATTTCATCGGTTCCAATCCATGCATTTCCCTGTCCCTGAACTCTCAACCTCATAGTACACTATAAAATGCACATTCTAGTCCCATCCTGGCATGACTCTGTTCCAGCCCTTAATTATTATGAACTATTTCTGACCATAAGTGTGTATTCCTTGCATAAAATATTCCAGGCTTCAGTTAAGATTTAGAAGTAAAATGTAAAATAAGCCCAAAAGATATCCTATTTTTCCAAACTATTATGATTTAAGAAAAAAAAAAGCAAATTCATTTTTCAGGTGTCTGATTTGGAGATTGTACAAGTAAATAAAAATTTTACTAAATATTAGTAGAAGTAAGAGCTAAATAATGGAGAAAATACATATTCACATTTTACTTACATTTTCTTACTTACACATGAACTCTTATTTTTACCTGATTCATCGTATTTCCTAAATGCAAATGTACAGTTCTCATCTTCTTCAATTTATATTGCGGACTGAATAAACTGTACTGAATATTTAGAAACGCAAACATCTTCTGTTGAATGATAAACTAGTCATGAGGGGAAGAATAGGCATTCTCATTCTCAGGAATAACCATATATATTTAGAATGCAAAGATTTCTTTGATAAATCTGAGACCAGAGAACCTATTGTAGATATTCAATACTGATTTAGAGTCCAGCTAGGCTGATACGACCAAACAATAAATTGAAATTATTTTTCCTGAAGAAAAATTCATTAGCTGGAATAAGGAGGACATATTTTCACCTTTTTTGTTTGAATTTAGTTCTAAAAGCTATGTTGAGATTAAAAGCTTGAAATTTATTTTAAGTGAGGTTACTTGGAGAGATTATTTAGTGATTGGTGCTCATGAATGTCATTCTCAGTAAGAGTTACAATTATCAAGTGACGTCATACAGTAATTAATGTTCTTGTATATTCTCTGGAACAGCCTGAGGTAGAGAGGCACAGACTCCTAACCCCAGATTTAGATGAATGGCACCTACCAACATCCACTTACAAAATTTACGTCTCTCTCCCTGCAAAATTTGACCCAATACTCTTTGGGTACCTGCCTGCTGTTAGGACAATGGCTGCAAGTTTCTGTTCATGCTCTGCCTAGTGAAGAGAAAATTGTAATCCTTACTGTTCCCTAGGGCAGTCACCCTCGTTTTTCTTGCCTGGGTCAAAAGGTAGCAGAAGCAGCAATTAGTTATAATTTTATTTATATGACTGCAGTCTCTGTGAGGGAATCTCCTCAGGTAAAAGAAAAATATACAGCTTTAGTTTCATCTTTGAAAATAAGAACTTAGTCTTTGACAGCTAAAACACCTAGTCATTTGTTTAACATGAAGAAAATTTTGGGTTTATTAGACATAAACTGAGAGATTAAATGACTTACTAAGGTCAGTACAGAAACGGGAAATCTTATAAATTTGAAACTTATACTTTCCTTATGACTTTATGTCATAAAGTTATAAAATATGTAAAATATTATTAATATTAATTCATACAAAGAAGGCAATGGTATGGGAATCAGACCTAGTAGAAGTAAGAGGAAAAAGCCCAAATATAAGGGATTAGAGAGACCATATATAAGGACACAAAACAAGTCTTAGTATATTTAAAATATTGAAATTACACAGTGTCTTTTCAGAGATCAATGGAATGAAGTTAGAAATCAATAACAGAAGGAAAAACAGAAAAACTCACACAAAAAATATGAATTTAAACAACACACTCTTGAACAAATAATGGGTCAAAGAATAAACTCCCCCCAAAATTAGAAAATACATAAAGGCAAATGAAAACAATGCACAACATACTAAAGCTTATAGGACTCAGCAAAAGGAGTGGAATTTATAGTTGTAAATATCTATATTAAAAAAGAAGAAAGACCCCAAGCCTACACCTAAGTTTATATTTTAAAACAGTAGCAAAAGATGAGCAAGTCACACCCAAAGGTAGCAGAAGGAAGAAAACAGTAAAGAATAGAGCAAAGATAAACAAAAAAGAGAACAGAAAAATAATAGAGAAATACTAGTATAACTAAAAGTTGGCTCTTTGAACATATAAACAGAATTAACAAACCTTAAGTTAGACTGACAAGGAACAGAAGAGAGAATATGCAAAAACTAAAATTAAGAAGGAAAGTGGAAACATTACTACCAACCTTACAGAGATAAAAATAATTATGAATACTATGAAAAATGTATATTAACAAATTAGATAACCTAAAAAAAGACACATTCTTTGAAACATACAAATTGCCTAAATAACTCAAGGAGAAACAAAAATATCTCAGTAGATTTATAGTAAGTAAGAGACTGAATAAGCAAACAAACACTTTCCAACAGAGAAAAGTTCTGGATTAGGTGGCTTCATCAGTGAATTATACTGAACATTTAAAGAAGAATTAATATCTATCTTTCTCAATCTCTTCCAAAAAGTTGAAGAAAAAAAAAACACCTCCTAATTCATTATATGACGCTAGCATTACTCCAGTACCGAAACCAGATAAAGATATCACAAGAAAGAAAATAGCAGATTAACATTTCTTGTAAGTATACATATAAACCTTCTAAACAAAATATTAGTCAGTCGAATCCACCAGCATATTGAAGGAATTATTAACAAAGACCAAGTGGGATTTATCTCAAAAATGCAAGAGTGGTTCAAAATAAGAGAGTAAAGCAATATAATAATATCACATTAAGAGAATGAAGAAAAAAATCACATGATCATCTCATTTGATGCAGAAAGGCATTTGACCAAATTCAACACCATTTTATGATTAAAAACTCTTAGACAACTAGAAATTTAGGAGAAATTCCTCAAAATAAAGGGTATTTTTTTATTTTCCTCCAGCTTTATTTAGGTAACATTAATAAATAAAAATGGTATATATTTATAGTGTACAGTGTGATGATTTGATAGACATATATCATGTAAAATGATTACATCAAATCAATTAACATATGAACACCTTATGTATGTATCAGTTTGCCTGTGGTGAGAACATTTAAACAATCAAATCTTAGCAGTGTTTAAATACACAAAGCATTGTTATTAACTATAACTAGCATGCTGTACATAGATCTCCAAACTTATTCATTCTAACTGAAACGCTGCAATATTTGAACATCTCCCTATCCTCCTCCAGTCCCAGCCTCTATTCTTTGCTTCTGTTAGTTCAAATTTTATAAATGGTATTTATGAAAAGCCCACAATTAACATCATATTCAGTGATTAAAGATTGAAAGATTGAAAGCATTCTTCCAAAATCAGAAACATGACAAAAATATTTCAACACTGCTGTTCAACATTGTATGGTAAGTTTTAAACAGAACTATTAGAAATAGAAATAAAGAGAAAAGAAATAGAAAGCATCCAAACTGGAAAGGAAAAACGAAAACTATATTTATAAATGATCTAATCCCAAACATTCAAAACTTCAAACAATCCACAATAAAGCTACTAGAGTAATAAAGTTATGTATTTTGTACAATTAAATTATAAAAAATTATTTAAAGTTGCAGGACACAAGATCAACACACAAAAATCAGTTATTTTTAATATACACTATCTACAAACAACCCCTAAAAGAAATTGTGAATAAATACCTTGTACAATGTGACTAAAATAATTAAATACATAGAAATAAATTTAATCAAGAAAGTAAAAGCCTTGTACACTCAAAATTTTAAAACACTGCCAAAAGTAATTAAAGACCTTGAAAAGTGGACAGACATCTTGTACTCATGGAAGAAAATTTGACGTTGTTAAGATGTCAATACTACCCAGAGCAATTTATAGATTTAACAGAATGCCAATCAAAATTGCCACAGATTTTTCATGCAAAAATGGAAATGCTAATCTTTAAACTGATGTAAAATCTTAAGGGTTCCTGAAAAACCAAAACAAAATTGAAAAAGAAGAATAAATGTAAGGAACTCATACTTCCTGACTTTGAAACTTACTAAAAATATACAATAATCAAGAGAAACTGATATCGGCTTAAGAACAGATATGCATACTAGTAGAATTAAAGAGAGAGGTCAGAAATAAACTCTCGTATATACAGTCAACTGACTTTTATTTTAAATTCAGGGGTATATGTGCAGGTTTGTTACATAAGTAAATGTGTTTTACGGGAGTTTGTTGTACACATTCTTTCATTACTCATATTAAACCTGGTACCCATTAGTTACTTTTCCTGATCCTCTCCTTCTTCCCACCCTCCACCGTGCAATAGGCCTGAGTGTGTGTTGTTCCCCTCTATGTGTCCATGTGTTCTCATCATTTAACTCCCACTTATAACTGCAAATGTGCAGTATTTGATTTTCTGTTCCTGCATTAATTTCCTAAGGAAAATGGCCTCCAGCTCCATCCATGTCCCTATGAAGGAAATAATCTCTTTTATAATTATTTTTTTTTACGATTGCCTAGTATATGCCTCATGGTGTATGTGAATCACATTTTCCTTATGCAGTCTATCATTGATGGGCATTTAGGTTAATTCCATGTCTTTGCTATTGCGAATAGTGCTGCAATGGACAAAAGTGTGCATGCATCTTTGTAACAGAATGATTTACATTCCTTTGGGTACATATGCAGTAATGGGATTGCAGGATCAAATGGTATTTCTGCTTCTAGGTCTTTGAGGAATCCTCACGCTGTCTTCCACAATGGATGAAATAATTTACATTCCCACCAACTGTGTATAAGTGTTCCTTGTTCTCTACAACCTTGCCAGCATCTTTTGTTTTTTTGACTTTTTAATAATAACCATTCTGACTGGTGCAAGATGGTATCTCATTGTGGTTTTGTTTTGCATTTCTCTAATGACAGGGATGTTAAGCTTTTTTTTATATGTTTGTTGGCTGTACAAATGTCCTCTTCTGAGAGGTGTCTGTTCATGTCCTTTTGTCACCTTTTAATTTTTTTTTTTTCTCGTAAATTTTAGTTTTCTTATAGATACTGGATATTAGACCTTTATCAGATGCTTAGTTTGGAAAAATGTTCTCTTTTGTAGGTTGTCTGTTTATTCTGTTGATAGTTTCTTTTGTTTTGTAGAAGGTCTTTAGTTTAATTAGATCCCATTTGTCAATTTTTACTTTTGTTCCAATTGCTTTTGGTGTCTTCATCATGAAATCTTTGCCTGTGCCTATGCCGTGAATGATATGGCCTAAGTGATTTTCCAAAGTTTTTATAGTTTTTAGTTTTACATTTAAGTCCTTAATTTATCTTGAGCTAATTTTTGTACATAGTGTAAGGAAAAGGTCCAGTTTCAATCTTCTGCATATGGTTAGCTAGTTATCTCAGCACCATCAACACACATAGGCTCAAAATAAAAGGATGGAGAAAATTCTAGCAAGCAAATGGAAAACAGAAAAAAGCAGGGGTCACAATCCCAGTTTCTGACAAAACAGACTTCAAACAAAGACCAAAAAATACAAGAAGGGCATTACATAATGGTAAAGCGTTCAATTCAACAAGAAAATCTAAATATCCTAAATATATATGAACCCAGTACAGGAGCACACAGACTCATAAGCAAGTTCTTAGAGACCTGCAAAGAAACATAGAATCCTGCACAATAATGGGAGGAAACTTTAATACCCCACTGACAATACTAGACAGATCATCGAGACAGAAAATTACCAAAGATATTCAGGACTGGAACTCAGCCCTAGATCAAATGGACCTGATAGAGATCTACAGATCCTTTCACCCAAAACCAACAGACTATGCATTTTTCTCATCAACACATAGCACATACTCTAAAATCAATCACGTATTCAGAAGTAAAACACTCCCTAGCAGATACAAAAAAACTGAAATCATAACAGTCTCTTGATCCAGAGTACAATCAAATTAGGACTCCAGACTAAGAAATTTACTAAAATCCACACAACTACATAGAAATTGAACAACCTGCACCTTAATGACTTTTGAATAAATAATGAAATTAAGGCAGAAATCATCTACATTTTTACAGTCAATTGATTTTTGACAAATGTACCAAGAGCACACAATGAGGAAGGGATAATATCTTCAAAAAACTGTGTTGGGATAACTGGATATACACGTACAGACAGATAAAAGTGAACCCTATCTCGTATCTCATGTCACAAAAAATCAACTCAGTTGGGTGCGATGGCTCATGCCTGCAATTCTAGTACTTTGGGAGGCCAAGGCGGGTGGATTTCCTGAGCTCAGGAGTTTAAGACCAGCCTGGGAAACATGGTGAAACCCCATCTCTACTAAAATACGAAAGAAATTAGCCGACTGTGGAGTTGCGCACCTGTAGTCCCAGTTACTCCGGAGGCTGAGGCAGGAGAATTGCTTGAAGCCGGGAGGCAGTGGTTGCAGTGAGACGAGATTGTGCCCCTGCACTCCAGTCTGGGTGACAGAGCGAGACTCCGTCTCTAAACAAACAAACAAAAAAAACCAAAAAAAACTCAAAATAGATTAAAGACTTAAACATAAGATCGGAAACTATAAAACTAATAGAAGAAAACATAGGGGAAAAGGTTCTTGACATTGCTCTGGGCGACGATTTTTTTTAATATAACCTTGATAGAACAGACAACCAAAGCAAAAACAGACAAATGGCATTGCATCAAAACTAAAATATTTTTGCACAGCACAGCTAATTAAAAAAAGCAACAAAGTTAAGAGAAAACCTACAGTTTTCTCCTATGGAAGAATATATTTGCAAACCATCTGATAAAGGATTAATATCTAAAACATATAAGGAACTCAAACAACTAAATAGCAAAAAAACACAATACCCATTTGAAAAATGAACTAAAAAATACTAAACATCACCAACCAGCAGGGAAACGCAAATCAAAACCACTATGAGATATTATCTTATACCTATTTAAACAGCTACTATCAAAAAGACAAATGTGTTGCTGAGGATGTTAAGAAAAGGGATCCTTTGTGCACCATTGGTGGAAATGCAAATTGGTATAACCATTATGGAAAATAGTGCGAAGTTTTCCTAAAAAATTAAAAATAGAGCTACCACATAAAATAGCAATTTCACTCTTTTTGGATATATATATATATATCCCTAAGAATTGAAAACAGAGACTTCATCAAAGTTTTTATACCTATGTTCATAGTGGCACAGTTCACAAAAGCAAAAAGGTAAAAACAACAGAAATATTCATCAACAGATGAATGGATAAAGAAAATGTGGTATATGTGTACACAATAAAATATTTAGCCGTGAAAAGTAATAAAATGTTTGATATGTGCTACAACATGGATGGACCTTGAAAATATTATGCTGGGTGAAATAAGCCAAACACAGAAGGACAAACAGCATATGTAAAAATACACAGAAGTACAAATAGGAGGTTCTTCAAAAACGCTAATTTGTAGACAGAGGATGTAGAACAGAAGTTACCAGGGGATGGGGAGATGGGGAGAGAAATGCTATGGTTTAATGGGTACAGAGCTTTTTTTCAGGTTGATGAAAACATGTTGGGTATCAATAGTAGTGATAGCTATACTACAATGTGAATGCATTTGATGCCATTAAAACATACACTTAAGAATGGTTAAAATGATAAATATTGTGTATATGTGAGAAGTATTGAGGCCAAACCGAAGACTTTACAAAAAGGAAAATTATAGACAATACCTATTATGAACCAAGTTGTGAAAACCTTCAATAAAATATTAGTAAATTTAAAACAACAAAGTATAAAGGAATTTTATACCATGACCAATTCCAGATTTATGCTAAGTGTGCATGGCTGGTTCAACATTTGAAAATTAATTAATGTAATCCACCACATCAACAGGGTAAAGAAGAAAAATTGCATGATTATATCAATTGATATAGTAAAAGCATTTGACAAAATCTAATACCCACACATGATAAAAATTTTCAGCAAATGAGGAATTGAGAAAAATTTCCTCCACTTAATAAAAGATATCTACAAAACAAACTAATAAAAACATCATAATTGTAAGAAACTAGATGCTTTGTTTTCCAAGATTGGGAAAAGTGAACATGTTCCCTTTTACTTCTCCTATTTGATATTATACTGGACATAGTAGATAGCGCTTTAAGATAAGAGGAATAAATAAAACAGAAATTGGGAAGAAATAAACAAAACTACATTTTTCATAGATTACATGACTGTTTATGTATTAATAGAAAATCCCAAATAATCAACAAAAAAATCCCAGAATTAATAAGTAATTTTAGCAAGAGCACAGTATACAAGGCAAATATCCAAAGTTAATGGTTTTTCTTTACATAACAATGAATTGGAGTTTGAAATTAAAAAAAAATCATTAACATTAGCATCAAAAGTTAAATACTTAAGTATTAACAAAATATGTTTATAATCTATATGCAGAAAACTACAAAACTCTGACAAATGAAATCAGAGAAAATCTAAATAAATAAAGATATATTCTGGTTTACAAATTAAATTACTCAGTATTGTTAAGATGTTCATTCTTTCCAACTTAATCTATAATCTAAGTCAAAATCTAGTCAACATACAAGCAAGATATTTCATGGACATTGCTAAAGTGATTATAAAGCTCATATGAAAAGGCAAAAAAAAAAAAGTGCATAATGGCCAACACAATACTGAAGAAGAATAAAGTTGGAGGATTGACCACACCTTCTTCAAAATTTACTATACTGCTACAATGATCAAGACAATATAGCACTGACAAAAGAATAGACACATAGAACAATGGGACAGAATAAAGAGTCCAGAAACAAATCCACACAAATACAGTACACTAATCTTTAACAAAAGGAGCAAAGGAAACTCAATGGAGAAAGAGCTGTCTTTTCAACAAATGATGCTGAAACAATTAGACATTCATCTAAAAAGAATCTAGACACAGACTTTATTATACTTTTCATATAAATTAACTCAATGTAAACTTAAAACTATAAAACTTCTACAGCAAACAAGGGAGAAATCTTGGTGGCCTTGAGCTTGATAAGTTTCTAGATACAACACCAAAAGTAAAATGCATGAAAGAAAAAAATTGATAAGTTGGAATTTACTAGAATTAAGAACTTCAGCTCTGTAAAAGACACTTTTCAGAGAATGAAAAGATAAGATACAGATTAAGCAAAAATATATGTAAACATATCTGATAAATGTATTCTATTCAAAATATACAAAACACAAAACTCTACAATAAGAAAACAAAAAACAAAAATGGGACAAATATCCAAAAAAACATCTCACAAAAGAAGACATGTAGATGAAAAAATAAGTATATAAAAAGTTGTTCAACATCATTTGTTATTTAAAAAACGCAAATTAAAACAATGAGAGACCACTATACATCTCTCAGAATAGCTGAAATCCAAAAAACTGACAATACCAAACCCTAGCAAAGACATGGAGCAACAGAAACTTTCATTTATTGCCTGTGGGAATGCAAACTGATACAAACACTTCAGAAGACAGTTTAGCTGTTTCTTACAAAGTTAAACATAGTCTTATACAATCCAACAATCATGCTCATAGTTATTTACACAATTGAGTTGAAAGATTATGTCCACAAAACATTTGTGCATGAACACTTAAAGCATCTCTATTCATAATTACTAAAAACTAGAAGCAACAAAGATGCTCTTAAATAGGTGAAAAAACTGTGGTACCATCATACAATGGAATACTATTCAGCAATAAAAAGAAACAAACTATCAAATCATGAAATGATATGGAGAAACCTTGAGTGCACACTGCTAAGTGAAGAAAGTCAATATGAAAAGGCTATATATTGTATGATTCCAACTATATGACATTCTGGAAAATATAAAATTAATAGAGACAGTAAAAAGATCAGTGGTTACTATGGGTGTAGGAAAAGGGCAGAAGAAATAAGTGAAGCATACAGGTGAAATGATTCTGTATGATACTGTAATGATAGATATGTGGCATTATGCATGTATCTATAGAACTTTATCATAGAAAGAATGAAGCTTAGTATATGCAAATTTTTAAAAACTTATATTTTTCCCAAATACAGATTCTAGGTTATTGACAGGAATTTTATAAGTTTCATGCTTTCAGAGGCTTACTAATTATTCTCAGTGATATGTAAATTAAACATGATTGAGGAGTATTCCTTATAAGAACACAAATTCGGGGGCAGTGGTAGGCAGAATGGTTCATCAAAGATATCCCCATCTAATCCCTGGAACACAGGAATATGTTACATTGCATGGCAAAAGGGATTTAGATATAAGTAGGTCACAGGCTGTAATATGGGGAAATTATCCTGGATTATCTGAGTGAATTCAATCTAATATCATGGAAGGGCCAAGGTGCCAAGGAGTGTAGGCAGCCTTAAGGAGGAAAGGGAGGCTCCCCACTGACATTCAGTAAGGAAAGAGGGACCTCAGTCTTAGAACTGCACAGACCTGAATTCTGGCAATAACCTGAATTAGCAAGAAAGCAGGTTCTCCCCTACAGCCTCCAGATAAGAGTGCAGGGCCGCCAACGCCTTGATTTCAGCTTCAAGACACCCATTGTAGAGGACCTGTAGAGGTCTGACTCCATCCAGACTTCTGACTTATAGAACTGTGGGATAATAAGTTTGTGTTCTTTTAAACCATTCATTTTGTGGTAATTTGTTACAAGAGACAATTGCAATTTTGCCCGACTCAAAAATAGCTTTAAATTTAAAAATGTTTAGAAACAGTGAGTTTAGCCCTTATGTAATGTATAAGTGAGCACCATGAAAAAGATACCAGCAGATAAAGTATTACATAAATATTTCTAAACCCTGTACTACCTCTGCTATTCTGCTCTAGGGTTTATTTATTCATTCAATTCACTCATTCACTTAGATATATTGAAATGGAAGTACTGAAAAGGCTTGAAAGAGAAAAGCATAAACAAAAATCCAGCAACATGAATGCAAATGAAATAAGAAATAATCGGTCTTGATGGATTAAAGAAAAACAAGTGCATAGAGAAGGAACCACGAGAAAAAAACAAAACAAAACAAAACAGAAATTCATGAAATTACACATACAAAATTAGCAACCAGTAACCTTACAGAGGCTTA
Organism: Chlorocebus sabaeus; assembly: GCF_047675955.1. NCBI lineage: Eukaryota > Metazoa > Chordata > Mammalia > Primates > Cercopithecidae > Chlorocebus > Chlorocebus sabaeus. The sequence goes on along the minus strand of NC_132916.1, from coordinate 25,536,745 downwards.
ATAAAAACAGTGGTAGGGACCTGGGTTCTGGTTTCCGCTCTGCCTCTGACTGAGACAGAACTTTAAACACGTCAATTAATTTAACTGGCCACTTTGTGAGCTAATGAAAATTTTCTAGGACCTTTTGGATTTCAAAATTGGAAAAATAATAAAAGGAGGAATGGCTCTGGGAAATGTTCTAATATTCATGGAGTCCTTGTCTCTGACATTATTGCTGTGGACTCTATCTCAGAACTCCAAATGGTGCCATGACTTTTGTGGGACAGGAGAGCACTTTGAAAAGGCGATTATCAAGAGAAAATGAGGCTGACATGAAAACAGAAAGTGACTGTTTAAGATAAAGTTCTTTTAAGGGACTAAAGTGATACAAATGGGTACTAACAACTAGACAATCATGAATATGATCTTTTTTGCTAAAAGAATAGCTCTCTGAAGACTTAAGGACTTGGCTGACTATTGAAGGTTGAGTGTAAATGGGAAGTTTCACCAGTTTGTTCCTCTGCACTGAAATCTCATTCAATTACACTTTTAATTTAACTGTTATTGAGATAGTTTTATGCTAGCAGTAGATAATTTAGTGGGGGTAATAAGCAGGATTTATTTGGGCCATTAACTATTCCCTAAATGTTTCCATCTGAATGTTGCATCTTATTGAAACTGAAACTAAGTTTGTGTAAAAATTCCCCTAAGAGTAAATTGTAGGATTATCTGTTTTTCTTCTATTCTAAGAAAATTTGGTTAAGGTAGCATTAGCAATGATAAGGAAACAATAAAGTCATTTTTTCCTAATTACTATAATTACAAGCTTTAAATGAGAAACATGAGTGTTTAAGACTTCATACTGAAAACAGGGTTCTATAAGTTGCTGTCTGAGGACTTGTAAACTCTTAAGAGGGAAGGACTCCTCTCAGCTGGGGACTGAGTTTTCTGCAACCATCTTAAAGAGATGACAAGATTTTTACAGAATTTATTATGCTCATGTAAAATGTTAATAATTGTAAATTATGTGCAAAATGTAAAATTAAGAATGTATGGCTTTCTTAACATAGTTAAGATTTTTGAGAAAGGTTGAAGAATAAATTAAGAAAAAGAAAGGTTGGATCAAGGAAACTTAGTGGGGAATGGAGTGGGTAAGAGAGAACAACCTGAAGACATTTTACAGAATTTCCAATAACTCGGATTTCTCTGACTTGGTAATTTCCAAGACACACTTTGATTTGTATTTGAATTATGACAACTAGGGTCAGAAGAGTCAGTTCACATGGGAAAAATAAATCTTTCAAATGCTAAATCTCATGAAAAAGCAGGATGATGGAATAAATAACAAATATCCTAAGACTCATTACAAAATTTTCAAGAATACATAGGTCAAGTCTATGTCACAAAAACATTTTTAAAAGATTATTTTTCACCTCAAAATTATTTTTTTAAGTCAAGACAGAATGAAATCAGTTAAGGTGCCTCAACTTTCAAGGAGCTGCTAGTCCTCTGCTGCCTGCAGCTGCAGAGACAATCTTTCATTTTTCACTTTGCAAGGCTATTACCTAAGGAATTGTACTCCTCTCCTCAGAGAAAGCCCATAGATTGGACACTGGATTTAGGAGTTGTAGTAAAGGAATAATCATCCCTATTTTATATAAATTGGTTTTATATTTCTTAAAGTACTATATCTAATAATATTAGCATGTGAGTCAGAAATATTAACACAGAATGCATATATCACTGAAGTGTCTACAAAAATTTTCTTGTGTTATATTTATATATTATTTCATCTTCACAATAAACTTGTGAGATAATTACAATGCTCACTTAACTTGTAGCCCATTAGTTGGCATTTCAGTAGCAGGAAGACCAAATTATTGAGAGCCTGATCAAGTATCTGGAAAGAATTAAAAAATTAATCAGCTTAAATCAAGGTCTGGAAAGGCCATATATTAAAATGTGTCTGTTCTACTATTAAGAGAGTCATTCAGTTTTACTCTGTACCTAACCCAATGCTCACTTGAGGAATAACTCTAAGAAAATGAATCATAACTGAGTAGAAAATCAACTAGAAGAGGTATGGGGAAAAGGAGCAACGTGCTATTGATGGATACATTGAGAGCCAGTGGTCTGATATTTGAAACACTAACACATTTTTATTTTAAAGCAGACTTAGAAGCTCAAAATGGGAACATTTATTGGTGGTCCAAATGCTTCTGAGTTATTTTATCAATAAAATAACTTATCAAAAAGTAAAATTTTAATTGTGGTTATTCACATTTATCAACTAGTGTACTGTTCATAGTACTTTATAAATATGTTGGCATTTATATTCATCACAACACTATAATGTGGAAACTGTTAGTATCTCTATTTTACAGATAAAGGAACTGACACATGGAGAATTTAAGAACTTTGTTCAAGGTCTCACAGCCAAGGAAAGACTTCTACCCAGGCAGTGTAACTCCAGAGCATGGATTTTTAATTATTGTACTTTAATTCATATGACCACTCTGTATAATCAAGGAACAAATGTATTACATACATTGAACTTGCTTTTTGAAGGCAGAGAAATAGATATGTTTAAGAAACATTTTCTTCAAAAATATTTTATATGTTTTAGTTTGTTTTTAAGTTCATACATTTGTTATGTGGGAAAAAAAAAAAAAAACTTTAAGAGATATCCCACTCCTTAGTAATATTAGTTTAAAAGTTTTGCAGTATTTAAAAGTTCTGGCTACCTAACTGTCCCTCTGAAAAGCTAAAGAGCTAGAAGAACCAAAATGAGAAACTGTTAATATCTCTGATCACTTTAGTAACAGGAGAAAGGGAGAAAATAATAGTCAGTTCAGACTAATACATATTGTCTTCTGCATGCCAGGGCTGCCCATACTAGTGGCAGGCAGGAGGCTTGCACACTCCTCCACAGGGATCCTGGAGGTGTGTGTGTTCTGCTAAGAATGCCGCGCCTGACAACAGACACATGAAAAAATGCTCATCATCACTGGCCATCAGAGAAATGCAAATCAAAACCACAATGAGATACCATCTCACACCAGTTAGAATGGAGATCATTAAAAAATCAGGAAACAGCAGGTGCTGGAGAGGATGTGGAGAAATAGGAACACTTTTACACTGTTGGTGGGACTGTAAACTAGTTCAACCATTGTGGAAGACAGTGTGGCAATTCCTCAAGGATCTAGAACTAGAAATACCATTTGACACAGCCATCCTGTTACTGGGGATATACCCAAAGGATTATAAGTCACGCTGCTATGAAGACACATGCACACGTATGTTTATTGCGGCACTATTCACAACAGCAAAGACTTGGAATCAATCCAAATGTCTATCAGTGACAGACTGGATTAAGAAAATGTGGTACATATGCACCATGGAATACTATGCAGCCATAAAAAAGGATGAGTTCGTGTCCTTTGTAGGGACATGAATGCAGCTGAAAACCATCATTCTCAGCAAACTATTCCAAGAACAGAAAACCAAACACCGCGTGTTCTCACTCATAGGTGAGAACTGAATAATGAGATCACTTGGACACAGGAAGGGGAGCATCACACACTGGGTCCTATTGTCGGGGGTGGGGAGGGATAGCATTAGGAGATACCTAATGTAAATGACGAGTTAATGGGTGCAGCACACCAACATGGCACATGTATACATATGTAACAAACCTGCACGCTGTGCACATGTACCCTAGAACTTAAAGTATAATAAAAAAAATTAAAATAAATAAATAAATTAATTAATTAAAAAGAAAGAATGGGACGGCTGAACTTTCGATGTAAATGGCTACACAAAGGTAACTACTCAGCCCAGTTGTCCTGGACAGTCCTTTTGTAGGCCAGTTAGGTCAGTATGCCCCCTTTCATTCTCAAAATATACTGATATGGACTAAAGCTTGGTGTGGCTAGAAAGGTTGGCTCCTAACTACCAAGTTTCCAGTCCAGCAAAGTATCTTCAGCAGCAGATACAGAACAATGAGCTTGGATGAGGAGCATTTCAGTAGCAGGAAGACCAGAAGTCTTCAGTGTCTGAAAGTCCCCTACACCACCAAGCTGGAGAGGTCAAAAACATGTGAAATGTATGGCAGTCTAGTAGAATAGGATTTGGGGAATCAGTTTAATGTAAAAGGTAATACTAATATAATGTGACATTTCTACACACCATACTTCTCACCAGGGCTGAATCCATGGGCATTGCAACCTGTGTGGCTGCACAATGCCATAGTCAGAAAGGCCTTGTGATTGATTTAATGCTCTGTTGTCGACATATTGAAATTCATAATAGTTTTTGAACAAGAGGCCCTGCATTTTCACTTTGTACTAGGCCTTGCAAATTATATAGCCACTCCTGTTTGCAAGTATGCAGAGTGAAACCTACATGTACTACACAGAGTTTTGAACATTTCTGACATCTCCACACTACCTGACTTGAAACTTACCCATTATAGTCAATAAGTTTTAGGGCTGAATTAAAACCTTACAACAAATACCTAATTCAATTTTTTTCGTTTGTTTCACAATTTAAAATCTTATCAGATTAAATTTTAGAACACAAAACCTTCCGGGCAAAGTGGGTTAAAAAAATCCTTGTAGAATTGTATATTTTAAAGCCAAGTAATAATGGAATCCCTGTGGACTAAACAATATCACTTAGCAGCCTGCACAACGTGAAAGACTAAAAGCTTTTAATTAGACTTTTACTCAATAGGGGAGAAAAAAATAATTTGAAAGACTCACGGCTAAAGCTGAATTGTTAGTTTTAACTTTGAACACAATGAAGAAACAATTTGACTAAATTAGTTTAGCTGTGTATTCATTAGACTTTAATAGAAATGTGAATGCAAACTGACTCCAGGTTATTGTACTTAGATCCAGCTTTTTAATTAGTGATTGGCAAAATGTTTATCTAGTTTGTTGTGGGAATGTTGAATCATTTATACAACAGGACTGTTGTAAACCTTTATGCAATCTTAATTGGATCTTTTAGGAAAACAAGATTTCATGTATATAAAATCCAAACTATAGTAATAAAGTTAGCTAATTTATATCAAACTTGGCACTTAAAAAGAAAAAGTTGTGTTCTGTGGCTCAGTGAGGTGAAGAAATAGTTTATGTCTATGTAGTTAACTACAATGGTCAGTTGAACTTGGGTAAACCTTGGTTATCATTGGTTTTGAAGTTGTACCTGATTTCCAGGCGGTAAGTGGCGTACTAATCCTGTAATACTGGACACATTAATTAGCCTCTTTGAACCTAATTTCCTGATTTGAGTTATTGTGAGTGTTCAAGATAATATATGAAAGGCCCTGTCCCTGTCATGGGCACTCAACATGTGGTAGCTATAATCATCATCATCATTGTCATCAATCAGGTGCTCTTTTAATGTACTGAAATTAAATATATTTTAACTATATTCTACCTATACTTTATAGATAAAATGAATCACATGTTGTAAAGATCAAAATCCTACAAAATTTAATATACAAAGGGCCATACAGAGAAAAGTACTTTCCCATTCACCATGAATAATATGGCATATTGTATGCATTATTCTATAGGTTATATCATAATTATACAATACAATAGTAGCTTATCTTAGAGATTATTCTACATCAATACATATAATATGTGCTCATCCTTTTAGTGGTCACATGGATATTTCATAATTAAAATAAGTAATGCATTATTATTGGAAAAATAGGTTATTTCCACCCTTTTGCAGTTGTAAATATACTGAAGTAAATATCTTTACTCATAGATTATTTTGTACCTGTGTAAGGACAGCTATAAAACAATGTTCTTAAATAACTTTTCTCTTTCTGCCATGGTAAATGATTTGTTTAGTATTTCCATCTTTCCAAAGTTGTTTTCAGTAATTTATAATCATAAATATTTATAATTCTATTCAAAATCATATTAATATTTTTTATTTATATTTCCATATTTAATCTCTTATTCATTATAGTCTCTTCTGACTTTTTAGTTTCTTCCAAATGCATGGTTACTTGCCTATTTTTATTTATTGATTAGGTTGGCTAATATGTGATCTCTTATTGTCTTGTCGTTAACATTATTGATATTGTCTTTGTTACTACAATAGCTTTGGGATTTATTTCATTATGGAACTTTTATGATTTTGCTTATTTCTCTCTCTCTCTTTTTTTTTTTTTTTTTTTTAAAGACACACAAGATCTTGCTCTGTCACTTACACTGTAGTGAGTAATGCAATCCATGGCTCACTGCAGCCTCAAACTCCTGGGGTTAAGGGATCCTCCTGCGTCAACCTTCCCAAGTAGCTAGGTCTACAGGCATGCACCACCACACCTAGCTAATTACTAAGTTTTTTGTAAAGATGGGGCCTCACTATGTTGCCCAGGCTGGTCTCCAACTCCTGGCCTCAAGTGCTCCCCCTGCCTCAGCCTTCAAAGCACTGGGATTACAGGCATGAGCCATCATGCCCAACCTTGTTTCCTAATTTTTAGTCTTCTGACTCTTTTTGTCCTTTTCTTTCTTCTGCTACAATGTAACTATGTTTTTGTTTTTATAACTTCTTGAGTTGAATGTTTACTTTAGTTATATTCTTATTTTTTTATTTAGATGAATTTTTAAGTTTATGTATTTATATTCTTTAAAACCAGAATATTTTTACCCTTATTTTATTTTTACAAGTTTTTTAGTATATGTATTTATACTTTTATAAGTATATGTATTATGCTTTCTTAATATGAGTTTTTAAGTATGTATATTACACTATTTTTAAGTGTATGTATTATACATTTTAAGTACATATATTTTTTATGTATATGTATTATGTTTCCTAAAGTATAAGTATTACGCTTTTATAAGTATGTTTTTATATATGTATTATACTTTTATGTTTTTAAGAATATGTCTTCACACTTTTTAAATTAATTATTTATTTATATGCATTTTTAAGTATATGTATTTATGCTTTTTAAAATTAGAACTATGTTTATGCCAGTAAACTTCATAACAGATAATACATAGACTACTTAAAAGACAAAAAATTAAAACAGATTTAAGAAAAAATAGAATACCTGAGTAACTTAAATGAAAGTTTTTCAGTTGATTGTTACAACAAAGGAAGTATTTTCTCTGAGTACTATTTTAGTTGGATACAATTGGTTCTGCTAGGTACTATTATAATTATTATTATTATTTTCTAGATATTTCAAAATTTTAATTGTGGATTCCTATAATCATAAGAGTATTTCAAGACAATTTTTAATTTTTAGGAGCTAGGATTTTATTTTCTACCTTTATTTTTCTCTGAGCAGAGAATTTTGCCTTTACTGCTTCTATTTTGTTAATTCATTTCATTTTGGTTGTGCCTAATATAGTCATTATTAATGTACTATATATTTATGTATAGTATATTAAATACATTATATACATAATGTACTATGTACATAATGTACTTTTTGAGAAGAAATATGCTCTGTTTTTTTAGTATAGTTTGATATTTATCTATACTTAATTAGATTTAACTTATTATTGTTTTATTTTTCTGTGTATTCACTTATTTTTCATCCCTTTAAATTCATATTGTCTGAGAGAAGTATATTAAAATCTCTTGCTACCAAATTCTGTCTGTATCATATCACATGTTCTATGTTTTGCATCTATGTTATTTGGCACATGATACATGATTGTTAAATACTCATTGTGAATTATCATAATAAAGATTTTTTTGTGTCATTTAGGCCTTTTGTTCTATATTAAACCTTATCTGATACTAAAACAGTAAGCTAGACTTTTTTGGTTGTTTGAATTGTCTGGAACACCTTCATATATATTTTTATTTTTAACTTTTCTTAGTCGTTTTGTTATAGTTGCATTTATGTATTCAGTAAAATTAAAAAGTGAATAAAAGGAAAAATCAATAAAACCAAAAGCTGTAGTTCTATAAAAACATAACGAAATGGATAAACTCTAGGCTTACTGAGAGACATCCAGAGAAAGAGATACAAGAAGAAAGAGAGAGGGAGATACACAGAATATAATTATCATTATCAGGTATGAAAGAGAGCATTTCTACAAGTTCAAAAGGTATTAAAAGCATAATAAAAATACAAGAACTACATTTATGCCAATAAATTTGGTAACAGATCAAATAGGTAAACTACTTGAAAGACAAAATCATATATAAACAGATTTAAGAAAAAAAATAGAAAACCTGAGGAACTCTGTATCTATTAAACTTTTTCAGTTAACGGTTACAACAAAATCCAAGGCCCAAATGACTTCAATAGTGAATTCTATCAATCATTAAATGAGAAAATAATACCAAAATGACAAAAACCTTTTAAGAAAGTAAAGCACGTGAGACTACTTCCCAACTTATTTTATAATGTTAGCATTTCTCTGATACCAAAATAAGACACAGATACTACAATAATCTTTTATAAATGCAGCTATGAAAAATTTTGCCTTAGCAAAATATTATGAAATCAAATCCAACAATATCTAAAGGTACGATTACACAATGACCAACTATATTTTTTCCCTGGGAATGTAAGATTGGTTCAAGATACAATTATACACACACACACACACACACACACACATTCTAACACACACACACACAGAAAAAGAGGAAAACCACATGCTTACCTCAATAGATGTGGAAGATAACTTAACAAAATTTGACATTCACTTATAAAATTCTCAGAAAATTAGTGATAGAAACGAACTTCCTCAATGTAATAAATAATGCCTATAAAATACTTACAACTAACATCATGCTCAATTATGAAAGAGTGAACGCTTTTTTTCTAAGACTGGAAACAAAAAGAGGATGTTTGGTAACACTACTTGTATTACACATTGCAATGAAACAAGTAGCAAGTTCAGTAAGTCAAAAAATAAAAATAAAAGAAAATAAGCAACAAAGGTATGAAGACAGGACAAAAAAATATTTTTAAAACTGTCTTTTTTCTAAGACTACATAATGTGCACTTTGAAAATCTTAAGAAATCTACAAAAAGCCACCATGAATGGTGGCTCACACGTGTAATCCCAGCACTTTGGGAGGCCTAGACAGGCGGATAAGCTGAAGTCAGGAGTTCAAGACCAGCCTGGCCAACATGGTGAAACCCCATCTCTACTAAAAATACAAAAATTAGCCACACATGGTGGTGGTAGCCTGTAATTCCAGCTATTTGGGAGGCTGAGGCAGCAGAATCACTTAAACCTGGCAGGTGGAGGTTGCAGTGAGCCAAGATCACGCCATTGCACTCCAGCATGGGCAACAAAAGGAAAACTCCATTTCAAAAAAAAAAAAAAAAAAACAAAGAAAAGAAAAGAAATCTATAAAAAGCTATTATAATTCATAGGTAAATTAACAAAGTAATGAATAAATCACAGGATACAAGGAAACTATTTTAAAAATCAATTGCATTTGTATGTACCACGAATTTAAAAATTAGAACTTAAAATTTTACTGTTTACTTTTAAATTTATTCTAACATGAAATAACTAGAGCTGAATGTAATAAAATGCATGCCAGACCTGTAGACTATAAACTACAAAATAGTCTTGAGAAAAATTAAAGATCTAATTTGATAGAAAGTTATGCCATAATCATGAGTCAGAAGATGCAACATTGTTAAGATGTAACAATGTAACAATGTTAACATTGTTGAAGACATAATTTAATATAAAAAGCCATGGCAATTTAGCAGAGGCATGAATAATTTTAGCAAATATTTTAATGTAAAACTGAATAACCATATAGAAAAAATACAAATCTGAACCTTTACTCCATAACATACATGAAAATTAAATAAATGTAACTAAAATATCTCTAAATGTAAAAACTAAACTTTAAAAAATTCTAGAAGAAATAGAGAAAATTTTATGATCTTTGAGCAGGCAAATATTTCCTAGATAATAAAAAATGATAAATTGGACTTCACCAAAATAAAAAATATTTTATTTTCAAAAGACATTGTTAAGAAAATATAAAGACCAGCCACAGACACAGACTGCCAGATATTGCATATACAGTAATACATCACTTGATGATGGGGAAACATTCTGGGATATACCCTACCACATTGATCTGGGCAAAGATTTCTTGAGTAAGACCTCAAAAGCACAGGCAACCAAAGCAAAACTGAACAAATAAAAAACTGACTTTTTATGGGGACTTGGATTGCACTCAGATATTACAGACTAGATTCTGAGTAGACACATTATTAGATTTTAGATTTGGATGCTTGAATGCAAAGCATTCAGCTGATTCAAAATGAGGCTCAGGACTTCTCACCAAACATCATTTCAAAATTGGGCAGAAGAGGTCCAAACTTTCAGCATAAGACTCAGGAACTTGCTTGGAGGCATCCTCCCTCAGGGATCTCTAAACAGTGCCTGATTTTTGTATGGAGTTGTAGAAAGAAAACTTACTGTTTGAAGTTGTTTCAGTTCAAAGGATTCTATTTTTCCCATGGAAAAATAGGACTGTACATCACACTTGTATCCTTTGTGTGTATATGTATGTCTATTTCTCTTATGTCTTATTTCATCTTTTTATTATTTTTCATTTTATCCTTTTAGTGTGTACTTTACCTTTATTTACTTTTTAATTAGCAGCACCTGTAGCTGGCATCATTGTTGAATGTAGTTTTCTATACTGTACGGATAACTATGGTGTCCACACATGTAAAAAAATACTAAATCTGAGAGTTCTAAGTTATCCTCATAATAAATAATAAATTACCCAGTTGAAAATATAATGTATTAAGCTATTTCATTACAAGTAGACATTAGGGTAAGATAAAGTTATTATTAGGCTTCTACTTCTAAAATACAGAAAGCAGATGCTTTTGTTGCTGGTGGGCTGGTTCAGTTCTTGACTTTACTGCACAAAAGAATGTGAGAGAGAGTCCAAAGTAAAAGTTACTGTAAAGCAAAAGTATACTCTGACAGTGGATCAGAGCGAGCTGCTCAAAGGTGAGATAGCACTGACTGATACTGGGGAAATTCCCTTTATGGGAGTATTACATGATTTTTCATGAAAGGGTGGGAAGGAGTGTTGATGTTAAGCATATTACAGATGGTTTTTTAAGCCTGCATGCACAGCAGCTCTACATGCTGGTATATACATCACATGCCTCATTAGCATCTTAAATTTCTACCCAGAGTTTACTATTGTAATGAGCATAGGTCAGCCCAAAGACATTGATCAAGGGTTTCTGCACTTGCATGAGTTTGGGGATTTTCTCTTCTGCTCTTCTACCTCATTGCTGCAGGATGTTCTAACCACAAGCCCAGGATGCAGTTTGTGCATCGTTGTGTGTTTTGTTCCTCCATTTATTTGGCAAGTTTCGCCCCTAAAGGGGAGGCTATGACCACCATATCTAATCTACCTCACTTGGACTTTTATCTTGTTGTTCTCCTCAGCCCATTTCTTACATTTCATCTGTAACTAAACAGAGTATATTATTTCAGGTAAGAAAGATCTATGTTCAAATCCTGACTTTGTCACTTACCTTGATCCTTAAGTCACAACTCTCTGATCCTAAATTCCCTTCTCTATTAAAATAAAGAATAGGATAATAGTGGGAATCATAATATTCCCTTTCATGAATGAGAGAGAAACTATAGAAGGTGGGCATGCCAGTAAGGCTTAATAGAGAAAGTGATATTTAAACTGTTCCTTGATTCACAGGTAGGTCACAAACAGATGAAAGTGTTGCAGTCCAGTTGGTTTTTTCTTGCCCACTACCTAGAAAAACCCAATACCCTGAAACAGTAGGGAATTGCAGCAGAGAAAGTTTAATAATCACAGAGCAGCTGTGCAATGAGGATGGGAGATAATTCTCAAACCCACCTCCTTAAGATATTGGAAGCAAGGGTTTTGAAGGACAATTTGATGGGCAGCAAACTAGGGAATAGATATTGCTAATTGGCTGGGTCAGGAATGAAATAATATGCTTGTCAAAACTATCTTCAGGCCCTGAGTCACACTGAGTCAGTTCCTGGGTGGGGGCCACAGGACCAGCTGAGTCAGTTTCCAGGTTTGGGTCACTAGTCCAGGTGCCATCAGTTGTTCTATCAAAATGCAAGGTCTGAAAAATATTTAAAACACAAGTCTTAGGTTTTACAATAGCAATGTCATCTATAGGGGAATTTGGGGACACGGAGGTTTTACATCTTGTGACCATTGGCTATGTAATCCTAAGCAATACACAGTTATAAAAAGTCCAGTTATAAAACTGTGACTTGTTAGAGTTTAACTCTACTGTATCAGTCTGTTTCACACTGCTATAAAGAACTACCTGAGACTAGATAATTTCTAAAGGAAAGAGGTTTAATTGACTCACAGTTCCACATGGCTGAGGAGGTCTCAGGAAACATACAATCATAGCAGAAGGGGAAGCAAGGCACATCTTACATAGTGGCAGGAGGCAGAGAATGAAGGAGGAAGTGCCACATACTTTCAAACAACCAGATATCATGAGAACTCACTCACCATCACAAGAACAGCAAGTTGGAAGTCTGCCTCCATGATTCAATCACCTCCTGCCAGGCCCCTCCCCCAATACATGCAGATTACAATTTGTGATGAGATTTGGATGGCGACAAAAAGCCAAACCATATCACAAACCTACATCTTAGCAAAAGAAACAATGACTGGTTAGAGTTTAACTATGCCTACATCTTAGCAGAATTCTGGCCCCCCTACCATAATTCTAACCTTTGTGGCTTTTCATTAGTTTTACAAAACTGATTTTAATCCCCAAGAAAGGAGCGGTTGAGTTTTGAGACGTGACTATTATCATTCTTGTTTTAAAGCTAAACAACAAACTAAATACCTCCTATAGTTGGTCTAGCCTACATGTAAATATGAGCAAAGACAGCTTCTGAGGTTAGAAGCAAGATGGAGTCAGCTGTGTTAGATTTCTTTCACTGTTATCATTTTGCAAGGGAAGTATCAGAATGAAGAATGTAGCATTTGAAGAATGTTTTCTACAGCAAATGAACATAGATAAGACATTACAAGGTATACTTTACAGCTATTCCAGTTTGTACATGGAGTAGGAAATTATGAGAGCTGTGAAAGATGACTATAAAGGCAGATTGGGATTAGATCATAGAGAGCTTTAAATTCGAAAACACAGAATTTCAAATTCATATGATAGCTAATGGGTAGAAATAAAAATTCTTGACCAAGAAAATGATTGTTCAAAATTATACATAGAGAAGAGTATTCTGGTGATAATGAAAAGTACAATTGATGTTTGACCAACCAATGACCATAATTCAAGAGAGGGTTAATTAGGAATTCACATAGAATGAGACAGGTCTAAGATACTATCAGTTGTAACATGCATCCCTATTTTATGTACCATCATGAAAAAATGCAAAGCCCTGATAATTAAACTCTGACACAATCCTAATACACCACTGATTTTAAGACATGTGCCAGTTTCAGACATTAACATTTGAACAAATATGCATGTTAGAATTGATGAAATACATTTTAATGGTTTAGTGAAAATGAAGAAGAAATTAAAAGTCTTGACAGAATTTGATTTTCGAATTGCTGAAGATAGAATGGAAAAGGAAGAAATCAAACATGGACTTGAGATTATTTTAGTTGGATTTCTTGATGCCAGTATAAAAAAATGGGAAGTCATAATGAGAAAAAATGGTTTAATTGTGATGCCACTGGGATTTCTGGGTGTTGTCAAAGAGTCAGAAATGTGAAATACAGCTTGAAAACATGGTTGTTATTTGAGAGTGACATTTAAAAATCATCTCCTTAGGAGTAATTTTTAAAGCCATGGGAATATGTGAGCTCACTAATTAGCAGAGGATGTAGAAAGAAAATAGAACTAAGGTTAGGAAGCTAAATTTCTGAAGGAGGATAAAGGAACAAACAAACAACAACAAAAACAAAAACAGAGAAAAAAAGAAGTAGAGAATAGAAAACCAGTCATTCTAGGATAGGGAATCCAAGCTGGGAAAGAAGAGTTTCCAGAAGAATGGGTTGGCCATTAGAGTCAGTGGTTATAGAACCAGAAGGAAATCAGTTACTGCAGGAAGAAAAAAAATGGTTCATTTTCAACCAAAGTTAATTAAATGAAGTTAAACTTTTACATGCTGAAAAATAGTCTCAGAGAAACATGCAGAACAGATTTTATGTTCTTTTCTTTTTTGAGATTTTTCCAGTGTTTAACAGGGACACATTTTGTTTAAAAAGCTAGCATATAGGTGTTTAGAATCTGCCCCAAATTTTTAAAAGCTAATGCATGCAATTTACCAGTAATCTTAACTGAATCTGAAACATAGTGTCATAATAACTTCTCTAGTTCCTAGTACTGCAGATGGTCATTAGAATTTTCAAAGAGAAAAAATAAATGTAGCATCCAAAAATATAAAAACAAAGAGCAAAACATTTCTCTAAATGAATAAATAAAAATATTAATATGCATTATATTACAAGTACTTTCTAATGGAGATTAAGGATATCTGGTATATATTCATCCAGAGCCAAAAGCTCTACCAAGTCACACCTTCTCATAGAAAGCATAATTTCATTGAAAGGAAGCACCTTACCTTATGCCCAGCTCCTCACTCACCCCAATAGCAACCTGCTTATGTCACATGAAGAAATGACTAGCACTTTCTGGGTCTCCATGTATGCATGGGCAGGGACAATGGGACTACTTCCGTGTCAGCTTTTGTCCAGCTTCTGTTGTGTTTCCCAATTAAAAGAATAAACCAGCATTCAGATTCATTTATTGTTATACATTGCAGTTTTTGAGGAAATTGTAAAGTTAAATTCTCCTCTAGAAACATGCCTGGGTAAAGAAAAGGAGATTAGGGAGGAGTGAATCACCTTCTTCAAGTGCCCCCACCCTGAACATTCTATACTGGCAAAATCATAGTAAAATGAGTATTAAGGGGAAGACTTAATGCAGAAAATGTAGGCTCAAAAAGTAGGGACAGAAACTAACATTTGTTGAGCATTTAACTATGAGCCAAATCTTCTGCTCAGTGCTTGAGATACATTATTTTATCTCATTCTGAAAACTACACTGTGCGATGTATATTATTGGTCCCATTTTACAAGTTCTGATACTGAAGACCAAAGAGGTTATTTGTAATCTGTGAAAGAGGTTTAACAATATCTACCTTCTAATATTGTTGTGCAAATTAGAGATTATTCATTTACTCAAAAAATATTTATTGAGTACCTGTTACATTCCAAGAACTGTTCTAGTTACATGAATAATCGAGCACTGTGCATGCAACATACTCGCACTAAAAAGAAGGGCATGGATTTCATCTTATGGAATCACAAGCGAACAGAGAGGCAATCAAAGGGTCTGCTCATGACTTCTGAGGAATATCCTTTTCCCTTAGTTTCCAGGCAGGCATTGATCATTGATCATCATCAGTGGACGCTTTGTTGTGTTTCCTTTCTAGACAGCTGTATACCTGGATAACACATTGTTAAATAAATGGACCAAGATGGCTCCTGTATATTGGCCTCTATGTTAATATAACAGGTTAGGACCATTATGTCAAAGTCCACCAAACTCAAATTATTACACATCCAATTGCTTTAAATATAGACCAAATAAACATATTTTTAACCAGTTAGAGTGTGCCTAATTTGGCCACCTGTGAAACTGCACCCAACACTTGCTGGCCATAGATAAGGCAAACTAAGTATGCAAAACAACAAAAACAATTTGCAAGAAAATAATCATAAAGAAAGATTATGTTTACAAGAGCTTATTATACCCCACCTCCCTATACACATACACGAAACCAAAAAAAGTCTCTATTAAAGGACCGTAAACAAAACTTTGCTTAAGAATATAGTAAATTGAAAAAAATGACACTGATTGTGCCTCTATCTACAAAATACTCTTATTAAAATACAAATTGTATGCATTTTATGTACTGTAGTTATATTTCTACAGTTCTTTATCAAGAGTTAATGTATAGTGTATTAAACAGAAAATATAGGGGTCTTCTAGTAAGAAAAATATATGGTAGGGGCACATTTAACCCATTAAAAATATAATTTGAAAAGTATTTGATGTATTATTCACATGTAAATAGAAATAGCTATATACTTCTTAATCCAGTTCACAGAAGCAATATTTTATGAAATATTGAAAAGAGCAGACTAAGTTTAAATTCCAGATTGGCCACTTAATAGCTGCAACATGGGCAAATTACTTATCTTCTCTGAGTCTCAGTGTTCTGATTTGCAAGCTAAAGATAGTAATGTTTAGGATGATCCACATGAAATTGCTGATATGCAACAGTTTTTTCACCTACAGAGAAGGCAAGTTCATGTGGTTTAATCAAATAATTAACTTTTATATGTATGGTGAGGGAATTACAGAGATAATCTGTGACGAGCCTCCAGCATACTTCCTGGAATACAGTCAACACACAATAATGTTCCCTTATATTTCTCTCAATTCTCCATGGATGATGCTAACCATTAGGATGATCTGTATTCAATTTTCTGTGTTAGTGAAGATATCCACAGGATGGGAAACCAAATGCTGCAAGTGATAGTCATATATTGTTACAGTTGAATATAGGTAATAATTATTTCAGCCTATTATTTTTCTTTTCAAATCAGGAACCTGAATAGAGCCACTAATAGAGAACGTTTTACCATCCTGGATTAGAACCATGGTCTATAAACCCACAAATTTTCTTATAGAGCTAGTTCATCTTAACTCAAACTTCAAATGCCAGAAGGTCCAAGAGGGCCTCTTTGTGGTAATGTAGAGTCTAAAATGAAATGTAACATCAGTGTTAATTTAGAATGATGATATATTAGAACTTAATAAATATTACCAACTGTAGCCATTTCATAATAATTAAGTTATGAGGAACATTTATTAAAATATTTAAAGGAAAGATCCCTAAAATAGAGCTAAAACATTAAGTTAGCAATATAGATCTTAATATATTTTCCATGCTGCCTCCTATAAATTTCTTTTTCTCACACTTACTATTTATACCTTTTCAAGGCCCCTTAGGCTTACTTATTTTATTTAAACTTTAGCATAATAATGCAATATTCACAAAATCTTTAAAAAGAACAGGCCACTCTCATTTTATAGGCATGCTGTTGTTTTATACACTGTTTGTTACAGAGCATATACATGCTATATTCAAAATAAGAATACCAGCAGCAGGGAACAGCAGAATGTCATGACCACTTCAATTAAGAAGTATAGTTATGTGTTAGATTAATTAAAGCTCTAGGCTTTGATTCAGAAAAATATTGACTGCAATTCAGCCTCAACTAGATTCAAAACTGGCAAACAGCAAACGTATTAATATGTGGTCAATAATGACTGACAGCCTTAGCAAAATCTGGTAGAAAATCAAGAAATGATTTTCTGGATATAAAGTTTAAGCATACTATAATCCATTTTTCATCTGCTCATACCCTGTCAGTGGTATTATTATATTGCCTATGGAACTCAAATTACAAAGCAATCTTTCTTTGCTTATGTTATACCATGCCAAGTAGGCCCAACAATTCAGAAATATAAAACCACTACTGCTGCCCATTTTCAATAGAAAGTAAATAATTGGCTAGGTTTTTATTTGAATAGTAGCCTTGCTTTCCACAGATCAGAGGAAAGATAAAGTGGAACAAGTTAAGAAGGAAAAAAAGAAAAAGAAAAAGATTGCCTCAGAGGTGACTGAAGTTAGCAAGGGCACCCGAGAGTCAGGATCATAGCACCACTTTGTCATTTGTTTTTCTCAAAGTGTACCCAAAGGTTGTTTCTAGCTCTTGATTTAGGATCTAAGCAATCCTGGCAGTACTGTCTCCTTCATCAACTATTCTGTATTCACTCCCTAGCAAAGCTGGTTATCAATTAATTTTTTCTGATTAAATTTACAAGAATAATACAAAAGCAATTGCCCTGTGAATTTTGCCTCTGATACCCTAGCCGACCAAATGTAAAAGTGGCATATGGCATAAAAGCAAGCTGCAGATGGCCCAACAACAGCCGTGCACATCTGGCACATGGCTGTTTGATTTTGTCTTTGCCAACTCGCCAGATGACTCTTTCTGGAGAGAAGCCCAATAAGAGAAATTCACTCATCTTCCTTCTTTCACAGGCTCAATGTTTTAGTCACTCTTCTCACTCTCATCTGTACATCCTGAAACAATTATAAGATTCTCAGCCATTCTAAAATAAAAATATATCTTTTTTTCTGGTTCAATATGACAGTAAATAGAAACCAGGTTCTCCAATTTTACAACCTCTGTAACTAATTCAGAGCTTTATATCTGGAAGCTAGTTAGCCTATAAAATGGAAGAACATTTGGTGCAATCATTATTTAGTGGTAAAAATACACTGATGAAAATCCAGGAATATCACTTTCCCTCCAAAAGCTTTGCAGCTAGATATTGGAATCAAGCTATTGAGATATTTTTAATCTCATTCAATTTGACAGTAGAGATACAATTGGAATAGAATATTAAGAAATCACTCTTATTACAAAAATTATTTTTATGGGAGGTAGATTTGTATGTTCTAAGATAAGAGCATATATGCTTTAAATACGAGCTATCAGCATAAGATGTCTGTGGTTGGTATTTTTGCTAATCCCCAACTATTACCTATTCTCCCCATTTCCAGACACAGGATGTGATTGATGTTTGTGATTATGTGACTTGCTTTGGCTAATAAAATCTGAGTGCAAGTGACATATGCCATGTCCATGTGAAAGACTTCAAAGCCAGTATGTGATTTACTACATTTCCTTCCCACTGATGAAGTGACCCTGAAAGCATGTATAGAAGGAGCCACCATCAACCTGGGTCTCTAAAAACTACAATGAGTAGATGTTTTGCTGCCAAGTCACTTCAGACATATAGACTAAGTGAGAAAATTTCGTTAAGCACTGAGATATGAGAGGTTTTTTTTAGTGTATTATTAACCCATCCTCACTAATACAAAGTCAAACATAAATTTCATTAATACAATCATCTTAACTTCAAGTTCAATAAAAAAAAATCCAGAGTGATTTAATAACTCAGGCAAACTACCTTATATAATCATATTGAAAAAGACAGGATTTTATTGATAAGTTGAGAGACTTTAGTCTCTGACTTAATTACCCCTCTTTCTTCTTGCTTTGCCGCAGAGAGAAGTGAAATCAGATAAATTGGAAGTACAAATGGAACCTTTATAGTAGAGTGTTATAATCCAGCATTTAATCTATTTCCATGCTATTGTATGATCTGAAGCTTAATAGAAACTACTAGTAGAAACTCTAGAAACCATATTTCCTTCAAGTTCCTGGAAAACAGAAAACATGAAAATACCTAGAGATGATTTTTTGGTTTTTTACTGTAGGAAAAAAGTATTTGGGGAGCTATCAAGGATTTTTGTTTTGCTTTTTTTGCTGTTTTTTGGCCAGTTTTTTTTGTTGTTGTTGTTCAATTTTAACAATTCTAACCTTGATTTCTCTTGGGCTGATAAAAGTTAGATATTAAAGACTTGACTTCCCATTATGGGTGACTGACACCAAGAGTCCAATGACTCACAGGGTTATGTCTGAACATTCCCCAAATTTTTCTTCAGTGCCTCACAGTCAACATGTCCAAAAGAAAACAAATCTCCTTCCTAAAATTTATTTCTTCTACTCAGTTTCCCAGCCACAATAATGCAACCACCATTTCCTCAAGTTTTCTGAGTTAAAGGTACACGATCCACCCTTGACTTTGCTATGTTTCCTGGTTTACGAGGTGATATGGCTTGGCTCTGTGTCCCCACCTAAATATCATCTGAAATTGTAATCCCTATGTGTCAAGGGAAGGATTCAATGAGAGGTGATTGGATCATGGGGGCAGTTCCCCCATGCTGTTCTCATGATAGTGAAAAAGTTCTCATGATCTGATGGTTTAAAAGTGGCAGTTTCCCCTGTACGGACTCTCTTTCTCTACTGCCACCTTGTGAAGAACTTGCTTGCTTCTCCTTTGCCTTTCACCATGATTATAAGATTCCCCAGCCATGTGGAACTGTGAGTCAGTTAAAAACCTCCTTTGTTTATAAATTGCCCAGACTCATGTAGTATCTTTATAACAATGTGAAAATGAACTAATACAGATAATTGGTACCAGCAGAATGGGGTACTACTAAAAGCCTGAAAATGTGGAAGCAACTTTGAAACAGGCAGAGGTTGAAACAGTTTGGAAGGCTCAGAAGAAGACAGGAAGATATAGAAAAGTTTGAAACTTCCTAGAGACTTGTTGAATAGTTTTCACCAAAATGCGGGCAGTGATGTGGATGATGAAGTTCAGGCTGAGGTGCTTTCAGATGAAGATGAGGAACTTGTTGGGAATTGGAGCAGAGGTTACTCTTGCTGTGCTTTAGCAAAGAGACTGGTGGCATTTTGCCCCTGTCCTAGAGATCTGTGAAACTTTGAACTTGAGAGAGATGATTTAGGGTATCTAGTGGAAGAAATTTCTAAGCAGTAAAACATTCAAAAGGTGACTTGGCTTTTCTTGAAAGCATACAGGTATATATGCTCACAAAGAGATGGTTTGAAATTGGAACATATGTTTAAAGGAAAAGTAGAGTGTAAAAGTTTGGAAAATCTGCAGCCTCACCAGGTGGTAGAAAAAAAAAATCATATTCGGGGGAGAAACTCAAGCCAGTTGTAGAAATTTGCATAAGTAATGAGAAGCTGAATGTTAATAGCTGAGACAAAGGGGGAAATGTCTTTATGACTTCTCAGAGATCTTCAAGGCACTGTCTCCCATTAAAGGCCTGGAGGCTTAGGAGGGAAAAATGGTTTCAGGGGTCAGGCCCAGGGCCCCACTGCTTTGTGCAGCCTCAGGACACGGCACCTTGTGGCCCAGCTAATCCAGGTCTAGCCATGGCTAAAATGGGCCAAGGTACAGCTTGGGCTGTGGCTTCAGAGTATGCAAGCACTAAGCCCTGGCAGCTTCTACATGGTGTTGGGTCTGTGGCTGTGGAGAAGAAAAGAATTGAGGTTTGGGAACCTCCACCTAGATTTTAGAGGATGTCAAGGAACACCTGGATGTCCAGGAAGAAATTTGCTGCAGGGGTGCAGCCCACATGGAGAACTTCTGCTAGGGCAGTACAGAAGGAAAATGTGGGTTTAGAGCCCCCACACAGGGTCCCCAGTGGGGCACTGCCTAGTAGTGCTGTGAGAAGAGTTACTAAACTTCAGACCCCAGAAAGGTAGATCCAATGACAGGTTGTATCATGTGCCTGGAAAAGCTGAAGGCACTCAATGCCAGCCTGTGAAAGCAGTGGCAGGCACTGTACCCTGCAGAACCACAGAGGCAAAGCAACCCAAGACCATGGGAGCTCACCCCTTGCATTAGTGTGCCCTGGATGTGAGACATGGAGTCAAAGGAAATTTTAAAGCTTTAAGATTTAATGACTGCCCAGCTGGGTTTCCAACTGGCATGGGGTCTGTGGCCCCTTTGTTTTGGCCAATTTCTCCTATCTGAAACAGGAACATTTACCCAGTGCCTGTATGTACCCCCATTATGTCTTGGAAGTAACTAACTTGCTTTTGTTTTTACAGGCTCATAGGTAAAAGAGACTTGCCTTATCTCAGATAAGACTTTGGACTTGGACTTTTGGGTTAATGCTGGAATTAGTTATGGCTTTGGGGGACTGTTGGGAAGGCATAATTGGTTTTGAAATGTAAAAAGGTCATGAGATCTGGGAGGGGCCAGAGTGGAATAATATGGTTTGGCTCTGTGTCCTGTCCAAATCTCATCTCTAACTGTAATCCCTATTTGTCAAGGGAGGGACATAGTGGAAGGTGATTGGATCATAGGGGCAGTTTCTCCCATGCTGTTCTCATGATAGTGAGGGAGTTCTCACAAGATCTGATGGATTAAAAGTGGCAGTTTCCCTGCATGCACTCTATCTCTCTCCTGCTGCCTTGTGAAGAAGATGCTTACTTCTCCTTCATCTTCTGTCATGATTGTAAGTTTCTTGAGGCCTCCCCAGCCATACTTAACTCTGAGTCAATTAAAACTCTTTTATTTATAAATTACCAAGTCTCAGGAAGTATCTTTGTAGCAGTGTGAGAACAGACTAATATACTAGGTCTTGTTGACTTTTTTTTTTTTCCTCCAAATTTTTCCCTTCTGTCATAACCATTTCCATTGTTTTAGGTCAAGATTTTATTATATTTCATGGGGATATTGCTATAACAAATTAACTTCTTTTGGCATTTAGACTTGCCTCTCCCAAGTCCACTTCTTTTTGGCTACCAGAATTAACTCTAATCATGTCACTCTTCTGCTTGGCTCTCACTTTTCCAGTTGTTTTTTAATTTTTTTGCTTCATATGGTCATGTATCTTAATATTACAAGTGTCCAGCTGCAATAATTGTTTTATTAGTTGTCTTAGTATTTTTCCTCTGTAGACATCCATCTTAATATCATAGCATTTTTTCATTATTGTCCATTGTAATAATGATTTTAAAACTTTAAGAGCAAATGGGCAAAGTTGGGCAAGTGTAGTTTGTAAAAGACCCAGAGAGGGTTCTTATATATTTCACTCTGATTGAGAATAACTAACCTATGTAATAAAGTCTAAATGCATTATCATTGCATAAAAGATGCTTCATAATCTGAAAGCTGCCTGATTTCATAGTCTCAACTCCTCACCTATCTCCCTGCTTGTTCTTCATACCCCTACCCACTAACACACATGCAAACACACATGTACCAATATATCCAACTCTACCAAACAACTTGGATTTACCTGAATCTTCCATGATTTATCATGTCTTCCTATATTTGCATATACTTTTTACTTTACCTGAAATACTCTTCTCCTAATTTTCCACATATTATAATCCTATTCATCATTCAAATTTCAATGTTACCACTTTGATGAAGATTTTTTTCTTCTTTCCCTAACCCCTAACATTACCTGATCTCTTATTTGTGCTTCTATAGTACTTCAAAAATCTTATTTTTAAAATGCACTCATCCAACTTTATCTACCTGACTAGCGTATTAGTTTGCTGGGGCTGCCATAACAACATATGACTTAAACAACAGAAATTTATTTTCTCACAATTATGGAAGCCAAAAGTGTCAGATCAAGATGCAGCATGGTTGGTTTCTTCTGAGGCTTCACTCTTGGCTAGCAGATGGCCACCTTTACCCTGTGTCTGTACATGGTCTTCTCTCTGAAGATATCTGTGTCATAAGCTCCTCTACTGAAAGGATATTGGTCATATTGAATTAGGGCCCACCCCAACATTCTCATTTTAATTTAATTACCTATCTAAAGACTCTACCTCCAAATATAGTCACACTCTGGGTACTGGGAGTTGGGACTTCAATGTATGAATGTTGGAGGAAACAATTCAGAATATAACAACTAGGTCATAATACTTTGAGTCAAGATCTGTCTTAGTGACTTATGTATTTACAGTTTCTAGCAAAACCTCCAATACGTAACTTCAGTGAGAGCTCTCAAACCATTTCCCCTAAAAATAAACAGAGATGGAAGTTGAAGGTGGTCCAGATCCATAAGGAGGAGAGGTCAGAGAGAGGACATGAGTATAGCATTAGTTGACAGGATTCAGTCAATGACCTAGGTCACTTATTTACCATGCTGCTGACCAGGCAAAAAGTAATCAAAAAAGGTGAAGGTGAAAAAGGTAAAGGCAAAGAGCTTATTGTCACTGAGGATGAAACGGATTCAGTCACAAGTACTGGGAAACCAAGACATAAACCAGAAAATATAGTTCTTGATAGACAAAATAATGAGGCAGAAATCCTAACACTAAACCTTAGAGCTATTATTCGTGCCAACTTTTTAGTTGTTGTGGTCACATCTGTTAGCTATTACCACATGATACTATAACAAATTGCCCCAAATTTATAGGCTTAAAGTGGCAACTCAGGTATCTGTGGTTCAGCTAGGGTAGGGAGAGGTGGTTTACTCATCTACTCTAGGCCAAGCTGGCCAGCTCTGCTTCAAGTTTTTGTTGTTTAGGCTTATCCTCACTGTGAGTTGGATTCAGGTCAGCTCCATGTGTGTTCATTCTGGGGTCCAGTGTAAATAAACAGCATCTACCCAGGGGAAGCTATTCTCATGGTGACAGCAAAAGTGCAAGAGGGCAAGCCCAACCAGATTAGTCCATTTCAAGCCTTTGTTTGCATCATATCTGCTAACATTCCATTGACCAAAGCAAGTAACATGGTTGCATACAAAGTGAAGGTGGAATTTCACTCCACCTGTAGTAGAAGGGATAGCAATGTCACATGACAAAAGCCGTGGGTACAGGAAGTAGTGAACAATTGGGACCAATTACACAATCTACCATAAGGACCTTCAAGATATTGAGGTTAACTTTACAGGAGAAAATGAAGTCAACCTTCAGTCACTTCATAGATTGTTTTCTCCTTACTTAGCCTTAAGTAAAGACAAAATTTACTTAGTAAAGATAAGTATATTTATCTAAAGATAAATGTACTTAGTAAAGATAAAACTTACTTAGTAAAGATAAATATCCTTATAAAAATGGAAAAAAAATCATAATTACTCAAATAATATATAAAAAGATTTATTTAATCATCAACCAATATCTTATTCCAACATAGAATTATATAAACTTTTATTAATTTTTGGTCCCTCCCAACATAATACCTTTTACCTGGCTGAATCTTACTCTTTGTACAAATCTCAGCATAAACAAAACTGTCAATGTTGCACTTGCTATTCTATGTTCTCACAGCACTTTCAGATTCCTGATTTTTGAAAATTTCCTTCTATTTCAGTATAGGGACAACAAGGTCTACGGTTGTATTGTTAATTGCTGTAACAGAAACATCTAATACAGTATCTGGTGCATAGTGCTCCCCAAGTAAATGTGTGTTGAGTGAAAAAGAAGGATATCCTTGGCTTACAGTCTTCTCAGAGTTAAGTGATGAGTCTAAGAATATTACTGGATCTTAGGAGGGCCTGAGACTGTGTCCTACATCTAAGTCAACAGGACCTCTAAAGAATGCAATACAAGGCCCCTGAGTACAAACTAAATGCAATAGCTAACTCCAATTTAAACTCACACTTGAGCTATTCTGGTCAATAAATAATACTTTTTTATCATTGTATTTCTTTATTAGAGTAGGTAAATGCTCCTTTAAGATGATTTATTGGATATCTGTCCTTAGGATCAGAATATGTAAGTTAAACTCATTTTGGGGAGGTGAGGGGAATGTCTGAAACTGAGGGCAATTACCTTGTTAATAATAGAAATCCTTCTGGCATCAGGATTTAATGCAGGCCTATGTCTGAAGCTTGAGTAAAACCTCCAGATGATCTGTGTGCCTGGTGAACCAACAGAGCAGCAGTAGCTTCTGTGGCTCAGGAGAAATGTGCTGACAGTTCAACATCACAGTTAGGCCAAGTTTCAAAGATGTGGAGGGAACAGGCCAAGACACTGGCCCCTTAGGGGAGATGAACAGGAATTCCAGGAAACTATTACTGCTACTAAATTTGCTACCATCTAATACAGTAGGTTATTGAATGCACTAAATAATGAAAGCCACATATAAAGGCAATGGTAGTCCAGTTTTTACCTCCCTAAAAATATTGTTAAAGGCATGTTTAGACATAGTACCTAGTTCGAGTTGATTTGGGGTTAGTGAAGCCGCAAAGTTAATAAGGGAGTTGGATATAAATTATCCAAACTCCTTACCACAGCCTTTAGAGCCTCTATGATCTACCCTCCCAGCCTTGCTGACCCCTTCTCATCTTGGAAGCATCTCGATCAGGACTGATTCAAATATACCAGTATTAATTCTGACTGTCTGAAACTCAAATGCCAAAGTCTTTCCTGTGTCTATCCTTTTATCTCCACCATCTCCTATACTTACAATGTTTTTCTAAAATGTCTTCCTGGATGGCTCCACATCTTCATTCACATCTTTGCTAAAACACCACCTGCTGAAAAAAGCCTTCCCTGACCACATAATCCTTACTCCAGCCACCCTTGCGCCCTTTATTTTTCTTCATAGTGCTTGCCATTCTATGAAGTTATCTTATTTGTTGATGACACTCCCTACTAGAATAGAACTTCCTCAAGGATAGAGATTCAGTAAGTATCCTGAATGAATACATTCATGAATGAACAAAAGAATACAAGCAGAACCGACAGTAAGACTGCTGAATTTGACGTGAGTGACAGAGCCTTGTTGTAGGATTGATCTCAAAGTTTGGTATGAGATTAATTACAATAACAATTGCTAATAATATTATCCCGCTTTTATAGAACGTATGCATGGGCCAGGCACTGTGTAATGCACTTTACATGCATTAACTTATTTAATTCTCAAATAACCCTATGAGACGGGGTACCATTTTTATTTCTGTTTTACAGGTAAAGAAATGGATAGTCTCAGGGACTATAAGTTGAAGGACTTTAGGTAAGTAAAAGGCAGCACAGAAAGAGTCCAGAATGTTTTATTTAAAGCATAAGCCCAATGCTGTGATGTCTACTGGGATACACAATGCAGCCCTGTTTGGTCCTTTGGTTTCTGGAAGTTATGCCAGTAAAGTATGAATGCAACTACCTCATAGTTTTGTTTTCACTTCATTTTCACCCAAAATTCTGCTCATGTCACAGAGAATTTGAAATCTGTAATAAGTTTGATTTCAACTTTCCCTTTCCCTTCTGGGTCGTTATGACCTTGATGACCTACCATGGTTCCACAGAACTTTCCTACAGGTCGCTAAGTCCTTGAAACATGTACATTGCCTTTACTCTTTGTTTATTTTGGTTACTTCTTAGTAATATTATGCTTTTCTCACCCAGTATTCATCCTCTATTCTCTGTCACTGACTACTGCTTTCCTGGCCTCCACAGCACATTGTAACTAAATTTATAATCTCTTTTGTACATAAGATAAGGTTATTAATATATAAATTGGAAATTCCAATTTAGTGATCAATGTGTAGTGTCTGTTTTGAAAATTTTAATATTCCCATCACAATTAGTAATAACAAATGGCATTACGGTCTTTCCTGTTCTAATCTATTTTGCTTTCTCATAACTATTTTATTAAGAGTATTTCAAAGAATAAGAAATGTCTCTCAGGCAACCTCAGCACCTAATTTTCTGCTTTGGCTCCCATGCTTGGCATATACACAGACATTCACACTACTAGAGTTTAAATGAGACAAATATGTTTGTGGTTATAGATCTGGAGCCCAAACAGTTTCTTCTTTTCACTGTGTCAACAAAAACATAATGACAAACAAAAGAATGACTGGCACACAAATTTTCTAACCAGAGATAGCAATTAGACTTACAGTCAATGCCTGCAGTGGTAAAGTCAATATTAAAAACCTGAGCTGGGTGGTCAAAACTAGGCTATGTTCCTGGGAATTATGAATCCTGGCCTTGGAAGAAGGGACTATGGGATATAGTATTGCTTTCCGTGTTCACCCTCCAATGCGGTGTTCTGCATATTGTTAACATTTCTTAATTTGTGCAATAAAAATCTATTGTTTGCCAGGCAATTCAATTTGAGATTTGGCTCAATGTTTACGGACTAGTTTAGAAATAAGTCAATCACTCTGATAGAAATTTAAATAAATACTAGCTCTATATAGTCTTTCTTCTAATTCACAGCTCTAAATATGGGGTTTTCCAGTCATCCATTCATCTTTGGCATATTTTCATGTGGCTCCTTTCACTTACATGTTTGCATATGGCTGGTTAAATATAAAGTGGCATGAAAATCAAAGTTAAATAAATAATAATTAAAGGGGCATAGCAAAAACAGCACATATCAATAGGGCTTTGTGGAGAGGGGACACAGTAGTAATTGAGACATGCATCTGAGAACTGCTGCTGCAACCAACACCTCTGAAGGAGGAAATATCTATGTTCTAATCAGATTTGATCTTAATAGGAAATGTCATACACAAAATATCCACGTGTAAGAAGGTCTAAGGCCATGGCTCTGAAATTAATTCTATAGTAAATCCACACATCAAACTCCATAAACTTTAACTGGAGTTAGGAAAGACAATTTCAGAACCTGGCTATGGGTGGATAATTTATGATGTGGTATGAAATAAAGGACTTTCTATACCTGAGCAACACAAAGGGCCAAATTTACTGCTGTCAATTACTTTTATACAACAGCAGGGTCAGCCTATGCCCCCAATTACTCATGTGCAGAAACAGAACTGGTAGCAAGAAAATCAACAGATCCTCAGAGGTTGTAAAAGAAACATGGAAATGAATTGAGCAGATAACATTGGTCTCTCCATCCTCTGGCCCTAGGCACCAGGAAAGTCTAGTAGTATTAAAGAACCCACAGTCAGACATTTTGAAATTCTGACTCTAAAAGAATGCCTTAAGTTTGATTCTCCTTATTGTATGCAAGAGGGTATAGTCTGGAGATAAGTAGGAGCATAGTTGGAGTATCTCACACATCTTTTTCCTTTACCAATGACTGAAGCAGGACAGAGTGCTGTCTGGATACCAGAGCAGCTCTTGAACCAAGTAATTCTATGCAGAGGGGAAAGGTTTTACCTACCAGCTTAGTAACACTTAGCCTTTCCCTATATGTATGGTACATGTCAAATCTACCGAAGTGAACAAGACAAAAGATAGAGCCATGGACCTGGCAAACCATAGTCCCAGTCTTCCCTCCCTTTTATAAGCCCATTTTCTGCCTACATTTTGGGAGTACGGACCTGGACCAAGTGTTATTGGTCACCTCTTCTCACATTTAGGTTAGTTGTTTTCAACAGTGCTCCAGTGTCTAGGGTGCTCCCTGTTCCTTAATCACAGAATTCCTGTATTTATTAGGTTTACATAATTTGGATCTCTGGTAAGGTTTTATTAAAATAAGGCGTTACACAGCTAAAGATTTGAAAAGCAGCCTGTAATCCCAGCACTTTGGGAGGCCGAGGCGGGCGGATCACAAGGTCAGGAGATCGAGACCGTGGTGAAACCCCGTCTCTACTAAAAATAGAAAAAATTAGCCGGGCGCAGTGGCGGGCGCCTGTAGTCCCAGCTACTCGGGAGGCTGAGGCAGGAGAATGGCGTGAACCCGGGAGGCGGAGCTTGCAGTGAGCCGAGATTGCGCCACTGCACTCCAGCCTGGGCGACAGAGCGAGACTCCGTCTCAAAAAAAAAAAAAAAAAAAAAAAAAGATTTGAAAAGCATTGTAGAAGTGTAAGCTCAAGTTTTTCTTCCATCTTCATTTATACTCCCTGAACTCCTCTTGAAGACATAGACAAACTATAGTTCTGATGAGACAATGAGGCCAGACTATGTGGAAGTGTAGCTTTTAGTATGTGGAATTATATATTGAACATGGATGCAGCCTGCCTTTCTTTTCTTTTCTTTCTTCCTTCCTTCCCTTCTTCCTTCTTCCTTCTTCCTTCTTCCTTCTTCCTTCTTCCTTCTTCCTTTCCTTTCCTTTCCTTTCCTTTCCTTTCCTTCTCTTTCTTTCTTTCTTTCTTTCTTTCTTTCTTTCTTTCTTTCCTTTCTTTCTTTCTTTCTTTCTTTCTTTCTTTCTTTCTTTCTTTCTTCTTTCTCTTTCTTTCTTTCTTTCTTTCTTTCTTTCTTTCTTTCTTTCTTTCTTTCTTTCTTTCTTTCTTTCTTTCTTTCTTTCTTTCTCTCTCTCTCTCTCTCTCTCTCTCTCTCTCTCTCTCTCTCTCTCTCTCTCTCTCTCTCTCTCTCTTTCTTTCTTTCTTTCTTTCTGACAGAGTTTCACTCTTGTTGCCCAGACTAGAGTGCAATGGCGCAACCTCGGCTCACTGCAACCTCCGCCTCCCAGGTTCAAGCAATTCTCCTGCCTCAGCCTCCCGAGTAGATGGGATTACAGGCATGCGCCACCAGGCCCGGCTAATTTTGTTTTTGTTTGTTTGTTTGTTTTGAGACAGAGTCTCGCACTGTCACCCAGGCTGGAATGCAATGGCACAATCTCGGCTCACTGCAACCTCTGCCTCCTGGGTTCAACTGATTCTCCTGCCTCAGCCTCCTGAGTAGCTGGGATTACAGGCACCTGCCACCACACCTGGCTAATTTTTGTATTTTTAGTAGAGACAGGTGTTTCTCCAAGTTGATCAGGCTGGTCTCGAACCCCTAACCTTGGTGATCTGCCTACCTCGGCCTCCCAAAGTGCTGGGATTACAGGTGTGAGCCACCGCGCCCGGCCGAATGCAACCATTCTTACTAGGGAAGCTTGCTTCCATTTTCTTGGAAGAGCTCACTTCATTTATTCCCATGTAAGGTGAAGTTGCAGAGGTTCAGGTAAGGGTGCTTTCTAATGAGGAAGACTTACGGGATCAAGCTATAGTGTGGATACCCAGAGCAGCTGACATTGCTCTGTAAGTGGGCATGGCCAGGCTGGGGCCCTAGTAGAGGCCAGCAGACCAAGGAGTGCTCAGGTCAAACCAGCCCTGTCTGATGTGCAGGACCACCCTGTAGAGATCAGGTCCAACAATTCCGCTATAGCAGAGCACGGCCAGGAAGGCTGGCCGCTCTGCTGCAACATCTGTAGCAGATGTAGCCATCCCTCTAGGCTCTACTTGCTCTCATAAGAGCTAAAGTCTAGAGGGATGACTGTCCCTGGTCATGCTCTGCTACAGATGCTCCTGCACCAGACCCACTGGGCTCCACATCAGTTGGCTTGCTGCTTCACCACTTTGCTTGTCTCCTGGGGGTGCCATCCCAAAGACATGGAGGTCAGCAATTAGTACAATCAGCCCAAGACGGAGGGACTGTGCTGTGGGCCCAAGCCAGGTGTTCCCTGTCTGGTGATGAGCAGTGGAGTGGTGGGGGGTGGGGTTGGAATTAGGGACGATTCACTGGCCTCCTCTTCTTGCATCAACTTCAGCTTGTTGGAAGTGTGGATAAGGTACTGGGGGTCTTTGCTCCTTTGTTAGCCAGAGGGTACCAAGGACAGTTTCACAGCAGAGGCAGTGGCAGGGAGGCCCTGACAGAGCTATTGAGCCAGTAGCAACTTGGCAACTCCCTGGACAGAACTTCTAGGGGCAACGAAGGCCTCAGTGCTGGAGACCCCAATTAGGAGGCTCCACCTGGTGATGAACAACCGGATCTGGAAACTACTTGAAAAAGTAGTCTGGTCATGTTTTTGTAGGGCTGTACTGGGGTACCACTTATGCCCCTGGTTGGCTTGGACTTTCCAAAGCCCAAAGGCTAGAACCGCTAAGTCACCCAAACAGCAAAGATAATGGCTTGCCCCTCCCTCTGGGAGCTCGGTCCTAGGGAGGTTTGAAAACTTTGTCCGTTAGAGAACACTGAGGGGGGTGGCTGGAGACCCCAGTTGGGAGGTCCTGCTCAGTGAGGAGGAATAGGATCAGGGACCCACTTTAAAAAGCAGTCTGGCCACATTTTCTCAGGACAGCTATGGCTGTTTTAGGGGACCACCTCTGCCTCCAATCAGCTTGGACTCTCCCAAGTCCAAAGCCTGGAACCACTAAGTCACCCACACAGCAAAGACGGTGACCTGCCCCTCCCTCTGGGAGCTCTGTCTCGGGGAGTTTTCAAATCTCTGTCAGCCAAAGAACACTGGCAGGGGCGGCAAGAAACCCCAGTTGGGAGGTCCCACCTAGTGAAAAGGAATGGGATCAGGGACCCATTTAAAGTCTGGCTATGTTTTCAGAGAGCAGCTGTCCTGTGCTTGGTACTGCTTTTGCCCTCCGTCAGTGTGAACCTCACAAGGTCTGAGGGCTGGAATGGCTAAGTCACCCAAACAGCAAAGATGGCAGCCTACTTCTCCCCATGGGAGCTTTGTCTCAGGGAGGTGTAACACTGCTACTGGTGGCTGGCCGGAATCCCAGGCCAGTGGGACTTATCCTGTGAGGTGCCACAGAAGTGGGGCCTGCAGACTGTGGTCGCTTGGCCCCCTGGATTCAGCCTTCTTTCTAGGGGTGTGTATGGAGTGTCTAACCTCCCATTTAGCCGGAGTTGCAGCTGCTTTCGCGGAGAAGCCTGGAAAGCCCAAGTATCTCCTGGGCCTCTGTGCCTGCCTGAGCGGCTGGTCTCCCCAGACTCCATGTAGCTCTATGTGTCAGACTGAAGGCCCTGGTGGAGTGGGTTCATGAGGGGATCTCCCGACCTGAGAGTTGCAAAGATCTATGGGAGAAGTGTCGGGGGCGGGGGGTCACACATTCACTCACCACTTCCCTGGGCAGGGGAAGTTCCCTTGGCTCTGTGTTGTTCCCTGGATGGGCCATTGTCCTGGCTTGCTTTTCTCTGTTGTCCGTAGGTCGAGTTTTTTCTTGATTAGTCCCAATGTGAGTATTTCAGTTGAAGATTCTGTATTTACTCACCCCTTCCATTTCTCTCCACGAGAGCCACACACACTAGCTGCTTCTAGTCGGCCAGCCTGACCACCTCCCCAGCTGTTTTTGGTTTTGGTTTTAATAGAGAAACAAAACAGCATTTAAAACAAACAAGTAGCACTTTGGGAGGCCGAGACGGGCAGATCACGAGGTCAGGAGATCAAGACCATCCTGGCTAACACCGTGAAACCCCGTCTCTACTAAAAGAATACAAAAAAATTAGCCAGGCGGAGTGGCGGGCGCCTGCAGTCCCAGCTACTCAGGAGGCTGAGGCAGGAGAATGGCGTGAGCCCGGGAGGCGGAGCTTGCAGTGAGCTGAGATTGTGGCGCCACTGCACTCCAGCCTGGGCAACAACAAAAAAAGTGACCATCCTGGGTTTACAGGCATGATACAATCGTGGTATCACAAACCACAGATGAGCAGCTGAGCTTGAACAACATATGGGAAATGCAGCTTGAATCATAATAGTGACTGGCCTCCTCAGCACACACAGAGGAATTTTACTGTACCTCTTAAAGATGAACTGGGAGTGTGTATGAGAACTTTTAATGCATTTTATAATGTGTTGCATACTCAATGTGTATTGTTCTAGTTCTCTAGTATGGCTTTAATAACTCTCCTTCTTTTCTTTTGTTTATGAATCCAAAGTTACAATACATTTCTAAATGTTAGTATGTCTGCTGTGAGTGGATACTATCAGAATATTTCAATCAAGAGTCTAATATCTGCAAGGAAAATTTCTCATTGCATAATTCTATTTAAACATCAATATTTCAGTGCTGTTATGCTATATATCCCATTTTTAATATAGTGTCTTAGTGAGGTCATGCTTCTATAACAAAATACCATAGGCTAGGTAGCATAAGCAATATAAATTTATTTTCCTATAGTTTTGGAGGCTGGAAGTCCAAGATCAAGGTGAAGCATGGTCAGATTATAGTGAGGGCTCTCTTCCTAGCTTC
Source organism: Chlorocebus sabaeus (assembly GCF_047675955.1). Classification (NCBI taxonomy): domain Eukaryota; kingdom Metazoa; phylum Chordata; class Mammalia; order Primates; family Cercopithecidae; genus Chlorocebus; species Chlorocebus sabaeus. Next base: position 25,503,398 of record NC_132916.1, on the reverse strand, counting down.
TTTCCCACAGCATTGTTTTATCAAACAAGAACATCACCAATTGCCCCATGAGAAATGTGTACAGCTGTTACCAAGATGGCATTGTATACATGTGTATCACTTCATGGTCACCAGATGACCAATGCAGCTCCAGTATCAAACCCAAATTCCATACAGTAAGAAGGGAGGAAGAAAATCTCCAGGGGTATCTGTTCATTTTACCAGGAAAGCAAGTTTCTAAGTTGACTCCTAGTCAGGTTCTTCTTAATGCATTATTGGTCAAAACTGGGTCAACCAGTCACCCTACCTGGAAGAGAGGCTGGAAAACAGGGTATGCAGCTTTCAATTTCTATACTTGGAAATACAGAAAAAATATTTTCAATTTCTATACTTGTGTCATGGAAAAAATGGATTAGGAGTGGCTAATGGGCAAGTCATCTGTGATAGGCAGAATTCTGACAGCTTCTGGTTTACATATACCTTCTCCCACTTATATTACATATACCTTCTCCCACTTACACACTCAAACTCTAATATAAGTACTGTTGTGAAGGGATTTTTTCAGATATAATTAAGGACCAGAATCATTGGAGTTTAACATAGGGAGATTATCTGGGAGAGTCTAACCTAATCACAGAGCCCTTTAAATATTAATCTAGATGTCAGTGGCAGAGAAGCCAAGGTGATTCCGAGGCACCCTTAATCCTTAAAGAAGGAAGAGGCTGCATGACAAGGAATGTGGCAACCTCTAGGAGTTTTGAATATTCCTTAGCTGACAGCAAGCAAGGAAATAGGGACCTCAGGTCTACAACCTTAAGGAATTGAATACCAATAAAAGTGAGCTCCAAACAGCTGGGGGGTTTTCTTCCTCCCACCCTTTTCTCAACAAAGTCTGGAGATATGAATTCATTTTACCTGATATCTGGACTTCAAGTCTAAAAGAAGCTAAGCTAAAAAGTAGCCATGCTGTGTAGCACTTCTGACCAACAGAACTGTGAGCCAATAAATGCATGTTGTTTCAAAGCCACTGTTTGTGGTCATTTGTTACACAGCATTGGGGAATTAATACACCTCTAACACTGCCTACCATAACTCCTTTTAGTTTAGGAAAAGTCTAAAGAGTTTATTTATATAATAAAAGTAATGTAGGAAATAGTATGTCATGGGGAGGTCAGAAATACTTTGAAGGAAGAGAGATGATTTGCTCAAGTTGGTATAATGAAAAGAGGCAAAAAGCAGGGAGCAGTGGTGAGTTTTGACTCAAGTCTCTAGACTCGAACAATCCGGGTCCTAAATTCGGAGGTCACAGGAAGATTTTCTGTATTCAGCAACTAAATCAAATTATTTCTAATAAGAAGAAAGTTTTCAAACTTAATTCAAAAAATAATAAATTAAGCATTGTTTTATAAAGCAATGACAGCATCATTTGTGCTAAGATACTTGCACATACAATTAAGATATGAACTTAGTTATGTTATGGCTTCACTTGCAAAGGGACTACTTGAGGCCTGGAGCACAAGAAGCATTTCTACAATTCAAATTTATTTCTATTCTAAAAAGCAACTTCAACTAAGCTATTGTAAGTGCCCCAAAATCATAACCGATTACCCAAAAACCGTTCATTTTACCTAAATACATGTAACATCACTTTCTCAATATTGTATTTATACAAACTAAAATAAGGAGTGAGAAAACAGTCAAAATCCACAAAAATGAACACGTAGTATCTATATCAATGTCAGAAAATTTGATTACCATGGGAGCCTTTGACACTTATTCAGAAATACAGAATCACTACCTAATTTCCTAGGGTCAATAACAAGAACACTAACCCCATACCACCTGAGTCAAGTGGACACTGGGTCCAGTATTCCTACACTGGAAAAAAATTAACCAGATGTACATATATGATCCAAATCCTGGCATCTTGCCGATTATATGATCATTTGTCGGTATAACACTGGGATACTTCGAAAAAAAAAGTGAAGCCTAAAAGTCACCCAGCATATTAGAATTCTTGAAGAGAAAAGTAAAAATCACCCTGTCACTTGATGGAACTGAAGGATAGAAAAATTAGACTTCCTTATGATTAATGTTAGTTCCTTCAGCTTCCACTCTGTCACCTACTGGTGACAGAAACCCAGACTGCAATCTGGGTTTGCATCGTGGGCAGGAAGGAGCAGTGAAAGCATGCATCAAGGCAAAGACAGAGCTAGCTTTTAAAGAAAGATTGCTTTAACTCTGCAAAGGACCTCCCCTTTCACATACATCATGTCTTTCTCTATGGCTCGCTCAGATCAGTGAGTATAATTAGACTGACTCTCTGGTGGCAGGATAGGTAGCAGCTGAATGGCTAGAAAATTACATGCTTTACTTCTACACTGCCAGAAGCTCATGTTTCCCTGTTTCAGATTTTGTTTTTTGGAAAAAAAAAAAAAAAGTTTTCCCAAAGAACAACTTCAAGTAGAGCTACATTCAAAATCTTTACAAAACAGCTAACATTATAAAAAGATAGTCTATAAGCACTGGGTCTTGTTGAATATGATAAGTAAGTTAATAAAATGTAATATTAACACAAACCAGACAGGTTAAGGAAGAAAAGTCATGATATTAATTATACATGAATTATTTCAAGTTCATATAAAAATCTAACCATATTTATTCCTTGTATAAGTTGAAGGTAAAATCTTGATCTTTAAATCCTTACATAGGCATGCTTATTGTCATCTTGGACACCCTCAATTATAAATCATCTCCATAAGAAAAATGCATATGCATACATTTATGGCAGAGTACCTGAACTTATAGAATTATAGAAACATCAGTTTTAAATCTTTCTCAATTAAAATTCTATTCATTATAGATGAAAAGATTTAAAAAATCCAAAATATAAGAAGGACATATAACTATTAAAAAACAATCCCTTCCTTCAAGAAGTGTACACCCTATGCTTGTCAAATGTTCAAATATGATAGTTCCTTTCTCAGAAGCAGTACCTGGGTAAATGAAGGTGTGCTGTGAGACAAATTAAGGAATAACTTTTTAAAAAGGATGTTTAAGTTAAAAGGCGGTTGAGAAATACCAGTAAGTTATTCTAACAAAAGGGGATAGTGGGATACAGTTTAGGCAAGACTTTAACAGATGAAGCAAACAAATAGAGAATGGCTGTTCAGATGGAGTCACGGGAAAGGACAAAGGATATATAAAGATATACAGAAGGATGTTGAAAGAGTACTCTGAAGCCAGGAAAGGAATCTGCTGCAAAGAGCAACAGATGGACATGTGAAAACTATAAAGGGTGAGGATCATTTTCAAAGTGGTGTCAAAAGAGAAAGAGCAGAGGAGTTAGTAGAAGTTGATGAAAAAGAAAGTTTATTATTAGACTAAAGAAATTAAGAAACACAAGGCTTAAAATTCAAAAACTAAGTGGTATAATTTAGAAATAGTAAAAGTAAATGAGTGTCAGGGGCCAGAGGGTGTGATGGATTAATAACTATCACAACAATTTTCACAAATGAAATAACTACACTACTTTACTGAGGAATGCAAAACCAAGGTCGAGAAGTCACAGGGGATGGGGGTGGCGATCCCTTTACTGATTGGTCTCAACCATACAGCAGGATATGTCCTGAAATTTCTAAAATGTCTGGTTTCATAAATATTCCCTAATATCCGTGGAATGTCTTTAAATCTCTCAATTCATTCTCAAACAAAACCCCTTTTGTCATAGCAAGAACAGTATTCTTACTGTTCCTGAACCTCTTAACTTCTCTTTATCGACAGGCTCTCTTTCTCTGGTTGGAGTCAGCTTCAGTGGGCTATGATCTCTCTCAAATTCATGTCTCCAGCTTTTATCTTTCTCCTAAGTTCTAACCCTACATTTGCAATTGCCTCCTGAATGGCACAATGTGGTCATACTGAAAAACAATGATTAAACCTAACTTGTCTACTGTTTCCCTGTTAGTGAAAGGAACAGATAGACTTTCACTGTGTCCATCTCACAGTTTCTTCCATCTTGTTAAAGACATCTCCACTTACTAGTTTGCAAAGCTATGGAATTCATAATTGTTTCATCTTTCTTTTTCTTTATAGCAAATTAGCCACTGAGTCTCATACAGTTTTCTCTAGAAATATACCTTAAATCCAATGCCTTTTCTTCACCACCATTATAACTTAAACACTCATCACTGACCTAATCCACCCAACACTCTTTTAACTGGCCTTCCTGCTACCAGATTGATTCTTCTTCCAGCCATCCTCTTTTGTGTCGAGATAACTATTCCCAAAGTCAAACACATATGTAACAGTAAGTTATACTGCTCCTTTGCTTAAAAGGCTTCATGGTTTTCATTTACCTACTGGAAGAAGTTAAGATTCCCAATCAAGATAGTGAAGGTCCTTTGGGATCACATATAGCTTATTTTTACAACTTCACCCCCACTCACCTCTTGCTTTGTAGTCCACAGTCAAACTCAGCTTCCCTAAATACAATGAGCAATGTGCTCCTCTGGCTTACCAGGAGAATCCTATTCACTCTTCACAAAACTCAAATATTACTTTTTGAAAGCCCTTACACTCCCTAGACACAGCAATGGACCCAATCTATCCACCTCCAATACATTCCTCTGTATTAAAATAACCCATTTCTATATCTGCCACTCTCATGATACTTTGAGTGACTAGAGACAAATATGATAACATGCTCATCTCTTCAACTAGCACAGTGTCTGCTATGTCTTGTTTCCAAAAATATATTTCATAATTCACTACAAATGATGTGATTTCAGACTTTGATTTCAACTTAAAGTTTTCCTAAAGTATATTGACTGGTTTCTCCAATGTACAGAGAATATCTATGCAGCTGGAAAAAAAAGATGTCAAAATGAAATAGGAAAGGACATTTGCCAAGTGCTTAGAAGTAGCGAGGAGAGAAATTGGAAGCACATATATTGTTTTGTCATATTATTTTTAGTTTCGATATAGCATGACATGAATTTAAAAGTACATGTTTATATGTAATCAAATGGATGATTATCAAAGTCCTAGAAGCCCATAAGAAAAACAAGGATGGTTACAATTTTCTTTCAATAATTAAACCAAGAAAGTAAACACAGTAGATATAAAGGTATTTTCTTTGACCAGCAAAAATTGATCATAACCAAATTAATATTATGGATATAACTGAGCAAAGAATGTTTCATTCAAAAGAAGGTTGTTCAGCTATATGAGCACAAAAATGATTGTCACAGAGGCAAACATCCACAATGCCAATACAAGCACTAGCAAGGAAAAAAGATACCTTTCTAGGCAAGTACAGATGTAAAGCTGATCTCACTAAAATATTTCCGTGTGGAGCTGGACATAGTAGGCCATCTCTAAGACATAGCCTTTATAATTACATGCTATCTCCTGACAAAATTTTCTCAATTAAAAATAGGAAAATATAGAGCAATTGGCACCAGTCTTAAGAAAACAAACTCTTAAAAATTAATGATAATTGAGACTTACAAAGATTAAGAATGGGGAATAGGATGACTATACATACTACTGGAATCTGAAGTGTGATTTCAAGGAGGAAAGAAAGGAAATAATGCAATCTGAAAGGATAAGTAATGAGATCATATGAGATCATACACTTAAAATTGGTAATAAGGACATGATTTTAATGGACCAGAAACTAGACTGCTGAAAGTCAAGGAGAAAACAAGACAAAGAAAAGTAAAGACAAAAATACAAAGCTTATAAAGCACAAGGAAAAGTGACACATTGAGATCACACTTACAGAAAGATAAGAGCTTTCAAGTTTTGCTCACAGACCTGCAACATACCATTTTGTTCACGTAACTAGAAGTGATTAGAAGCAGGAGATGTCGGAAAAGTGGTAATCAAAAAAAGAAGATAGTGATCAATAGCAATAAATAAAATACAAACCAAAGTGGCTCTACAATTTTTGCTTTCCATAGCAAACCAATCCCAAGAGGAAAAGATCAAAGTTTAGTTGTCAATACAGAGGATATTGCATCCAATGTAGATTTCAATATTAGGCTTCTCTTATTTTCTCTACTACAACAAAATCAACATTATCATGGTCTGCTTTGCGCTCAAGTATACATTTTGCCACCAGTTATGGGCAGCTGAAGGGAGACTCTCAAGCCCCATTTTATCAAGTTAAGAAGCTTTTATTTTATTGTAAATACATGTGTATTCCTTTCATATACAGAAAAAAAGTTCATTATTTTTGAAATGGAAATTTTTAACAGTAAACAGATCAGTAACACGTTCTTGGCAAAGATAATCTGAACCGCTGCCATTTATCAGGATTTATCTAACCTTTATTACTTAGGATACTTTCTGTTATAATTTAAATATAGAACTAGGATAATCCCAAGCAGTTATTTGTTCTCTGAAATGGTCTCCTAAAGCAAGTGGTTCAAGTTCAGTAATTTAAAATTTCAAAAATCAAACAGAAAATTACACACAAAGCTGCTGAGAAGGTAATCTTTTTTTTTTTGGCACAGGTCCAGGCCACCAAACAGGTCTTTTCCACCTTCTATTTCCGCATGGAGAGTAAAAATTCTGCGATCTTTCAACTCTTATGGGATTAGCCAAACATGAACAGTAAGCCTACTAAAAGTTTATGAAACCTCCTTTAAAGCAAGGCTGTATGTTGTAACACATTACAGCAGCTTAGCAAATCTCAAGCTTTGAAGCAGATTACTTGATAATGAGCAGGGTCAGTGTTTTTACTTAGTTCTGCAGGGGATTGTAGTAGTCAGAAGGCAGGAGAATGAGTGTATAACAAATAAATTGTATTTATTTAAATTCTCCCAAATATTAATCAATAAATTGCACATCTAATGTTAAAATATGTGTAGAGAAAATTGAAAACAATATTTCAAAGTATGATTTATCTACTTATTACTTCCTATAATTCATAAATTACTTCTAAACTCCCTCTCTAGTAAAAAATGATACACACACACGCTCATATGCACATATATACACACATACACATAAATTGACCCCAAACGTTTACCATTTCTTTTTGTTAGGAACATTCCACTTCCACTTTTCTATAATAGTAACCTTAAAATATAAATAAATTATTGTTAACTACAGTCACCCTATAGTGCTATAAAGCTCTAGAACTTATTCTTCCTATCTAGCTGTAATTTTGTATCCATCGACTGACCTCTCCCCACCCTGTCCTCCTCACTACCATTCCCAACCTCTAGTAACCATTATTCTACACTCCACTTTTACGAAATCAACTTATTTAGCTTCCTCATATGAGTCAGAACACGTGGTGTTTATCTTTCTGTGCTTGACTTATTTAACCTAGCATAATCTTCTACAGGATCATCCATATTACCATAAATGATAAGATTTCATTCTGTTTTGTGACTGAATACTATTCCTTGTGTATACATACCACATTTCTTTATCCATTCATCTGTTGATGGACACTTAGGTGGATTACCTATCTTGACTATTGTGAATAGTGTTGCAATAAACATGGGTGGGGGGGTGAAGATACTTTTTCAATATATGATTTTCTTTCTTTTGGATAAATACCTATTAGTGGGATTGCTGGATCATATGGTAGTTCTATATTTAGTGTTTTGAGGAACATCACCAGAAAATAAAAAATATTATTATCATTTGTCTTTTATAACAGTCATTCTAACTGGAGTGAGATAATATTTCATTTTGGTTTTGATTTGCATTTCTCTGATGATTAGTGATGTTGAACCTTTTTTATATACATGTTAGCCATTTGTATGTCTCTTGAGAAATGTCTATTCAGATGCTTTACTCATTTTAAAATCAGATTATTATTATTTTTGCTATTGAATGTTTTATATATTGTGGATATTAGTCCTTTGCAAAATAAATAGTCTGCAAATATTTTCTCCCATTTTTTATGTTGTCTCTTCACTCTGTTGATTGTTTTTATGGCTATGAAGAAACTTTTTACTTTGTCTATTTTTGCTTTTCTTGCTCATTCTTTTGAAATCCTACCCATATAATCTTTGCACTGACTAATGCCCTGAAGTATTTTCTTTAAGTTTTCATCGAGTAGTTCATATTTTTAGACCTTAAATTTAACTATTAAATTCATTTTGCATTGATTTTTGTATTTGGTTGGAAACAGGGTTCTGATTTTATTCTGAATATGTAGTTTTTCCAGCACCACTTATTGAAGAGGCTGTCCTTTCTCCTTCAGTTCCTTTGTTGAAAATCAGTTAGCTGTAAATATATGAATTTATTGCTGGGTACTCTACTCTGTTCCATTGGTCTATGTGTTCATTTTTATACCAATACCATCCTGTTTTGGTTACTATAGCTTTGTATTATATCTTGAAGTCAGGCAATGTATCACCTCCAGTTTGTTCTATTTGCTCAGTATTGCTTTGGTTATTTGAATTCTTTTGTGGTTTCATGCAAATTTAAGAATTTTTTTTATTTCTGTGAATAATTTAATTAATATTTCAATTTGGATTGCATTGAATTTTTAAATTGCTTTTGGTATTACAGTCATTTTAACAATATTGATTCTTCCAGTCCATGAGAATGGAATGTCTGTATTTTTCATGCACTCTTCAGTTTCTTTTATCACTCTTTTATAGTTTTCATTGTAAAGATAGATCTTTTACTTCCTTGGATAAATTTATTCCTGGACATTTTATTTTTATAACTATTATAATGGGATTACCTTATTAATTTCTTTTTTAGTTATTTTATTATTGTGTATGGAAACATTACTGATTTTCGTATGTCAATTTTGTACCCTGAAATTACTAAATTTGTTTATTAGTTCTGATAGGTTTTGGTGGAGTTACTAGGTTTCTCTCTATATAAAATCATGTCTGCAAAGAAAAAACATTGACTTTCTCTTTTCCTATTTGAATGCCCTTTATTTCATTCTTTTGCCTAATTTTTCTAGCTAGAACGTCCAATACTATGTTGAATATGAGTGATAAAGGTAGGCGTCTTTGTCTTGCCCTGTTCTTTGATTTTAGAAAAAGAGCTTTCAGTTTTTGACCATTTAGCATAATATTAGCTCATACAAGGTCTTTACTGTGTTGAGGTATGTTCTTTCCATATCTAATTTGTTGTGAGTTTTTATTTTAAAAAGATGTTAAATTTTATCAAATGCTTTTTCTGCATATATTGAGATGATTATATGGTTTATATCCTTCATTCTGTTGATGTGATGTATCAGATTTATTGATTTTTCATATGTTCAACCATACTTATATCTGTGGGATAAATCCCACTTGATCATGGTATATTATCTTATTGATGTGTTGTTAAATTCAGCTAGGTAATATTTTATTGAGGATTTTTGCATTTTTGATCATCATGGATATTAGCCAGTAGTTTTGTTGTCATGTCCATGTCTGGTTCTGGTATCAGGGCAACGCTCATAGAACAGTTAGGAAGAATATATAGTTATATAGTTATATATAGAATATATAGTTCTTCAGTTTTAAAAAATAGTTTGATGGCCAGGTGCCATGGCTCACACTTTGGGAGGCTAAGGAGGGCAGATCACGAGGTCAGGAGTTAGAGACCAGCCTGACCAACATGGTGAAACCCCATCTGTACAAAAAATAAAAAAATTAGCCAGGTATAGTGGTGCACACCTGTAATCCCAGCTACTCAAGAGGCTGAAGCAGGAGAATCACGTGAACCCATGAGGCAGAGGTTACAGTGAGCCAAGATCACGCCATTGCACTCCAGCTTGGGCGACAGAGTGAAACCCTATCCCCCTGCCATCAAAAAAAAAAAAAAAAAAAAAAAAAAAAGTTTGAGAGGCATTGGTGTTAGTTTTGGATGGTTTGGTGGAATTCAGCAGTAAAGCCATCCAGTCTTGAGCTTTTCTTCATTAGAAAGTTTTTATTACTGATTATATCTTGTTACTCATTATTGTCCTGTTCATGTTTTCCACTTCATTCTAGCTCCATCCTAGTAGGTTGTATGTGTCCAGAAATTGATCCTTTTCCTCTGGGTTTTCCAACTTGTTGACATGTAGTTGTTCAAAGTAGTCTCTACTAATTCTTAGTATCTCTGTGGTATCAGTTGGAAGATCTCTTTTTTTATTTCTCATTTTATTTAGTTGTGCCTTCTATTTTTTTTGTGTGTGTGTGTAGTCTAGCTAATGGTTTTTCAAGTTTGTTTATCTTTTCAAAAAAAAAAACACTTTTTTTTTGTTTCACTGCTGTTTTGTAATTTTTTGTCTCTATTTCATTTAGTTCTGCTCTCACCATTAGTATTTATTTTCTTTTACTAATTTGTGGTTCCTACTTTTCTAATTCCTTGAGGTGCATCACTAGGTCTCTTATTTGAATTTTTCTAGTTTTTGAATGTTAGTGTTTATTGTCGCAAACTTCCTTCTTTTTTACTGGTTTTGTTGTATCCCAAAGGTACGTTGTGTTTCAATTTTCATTTATTTCAAAAACATTTTAGGCCGGGCGCGGTGGCTCAAGCCTGTAATCCCAGCACTTTGGGAGGCCGAGACGGGTGGATCACGAGGTCAGGAGATCGAGACCATCCTGGCTAACACGGTGAAACCCCGTCTCTACTAAAAATACAAAAAAAAAACAAAAAAAAACAAAAAAAACAAAAAAAAAACTAGCCGGGCGCAGTGGCAGGCACCTGTAGTCCCAGCTACTCCGGAGGCTGAGGCAGGAGAATGGCGTAAACCCGGGAGGTGGAGCTTGCAGTGAGCTGAGATCAGGCCACGGCACTCCAGCCAGGGTGACAGAGCAAGACTCTGTCTCAAAAAAAAAAAAAAATTTAAACTTCCTTCTTGATTTTTTCATTGACCCGTTGGTCATTTAAGAGCATGGCATTTAATTTCCCTGATTTGTACTGTTTCCAAAGTTCCCCTTGTCATTAATATATGATTTCAATTTTTAAAAATTTGTTGAGGCTTGTTCAGTGGCCTAACATGGTCAATCCTGGAGAATGTTCTATGTGATGATGAGAAGAATATGTATTCTGAAGCTGTTGAATGAAATGTTCTGTAGATATCTGTTAGTTCTATTTTTGTCTGTGGTGCTGTTTCCGCAAGTCTTAGGCTTCTTTGTTGATATTCTATCTAGATCATTTGTTCAGCACTGAGATTGGGCAGTGAAGTCCCCAAATATTATTGTACTTGTGTCTATCTCTCTAATTCTAATAACATTTGCTTCATATGTCTGGGTGCTCCAGTGTTGAGGGCATATATATTTGTAATTGTTATGTTCTCCTGCTGAATTGATCCCTTCATCACTGTATATTGATCTTTGTCTCTTTATTTTTTATTTAAAGTCTGTTTTTCTGATAGGGGATCTTTACAGCTGAAGTGAGTTTAATGAATAATGAAGAGGAATTTCAGTATATCATTTGGTCTTCTTTTAAGTCCATCAGCAAGTCTATATCTCTTAAGTGGAAAATTAGTCTATTTACATTCAAGGTTATTATTGATAGATGAGGATTTTTCCTGTCAATTTGTTAATTATTGTCTGGTTATTTTGAATATCTTTCATTCCTTTTTTCTCATTATCATTGCGGTATGGTGGTTTTTCTGTAGTGATAATATTTGAGTCCTTTCTCTTTCTCAATTGTGTGTCTACTTTACTAGTGAGCTTTATACTTTTGCATGTTTTTATGATGGTAGTTATCATCTAAATGAAATAGATACAAACATCACTAAATAAAATAGATACAAATATAACTAAATAAAATGGACACATAAATACAAAAAAAGAATAAAATAAACAGTTGTTTTTTAAAAAAGATAGACATGATAGCTTTGATGTAGGACTCCCTTACACATTTCTTATTTGCTGATCTAGTAGTGATGAATTCTTTAAGTTTTTGCTTGTCTGAGAGATTTTATTTCTGCTTCATTTTTAAAGGATAGCTTTTCCAGGTATAGTAGTATTTGCTAAAAGGTTTTTTTCTTTTAGCACTTTAAAAATATCATCATATTCTCTCCTGGCCTGTGAGTGTCTGTTGAGAAATATGCTGTTAGTCTGATGGGGATTCTCGTATATGTGATTTAACACTTTTCCCTTGCTCTTTTTAGAATTCTTTGCCTTTGACTTCCGACAGTTTTATTATAATGTGCCTCAGAGAAAACCTTTTTGGATTGAATCTATATGGGGAGTTTTGAGCTTCCTGTATCTGAATGTCCATATTTCTCACGAGACTTTGGAAGCTTTCAGCTATTATTTCATTAAATAAGTTTTCTATACATTTTCCTTCCTCTTATTCTAAAACTTCCATATTGTAAATGTTTGCTTAATGGTGCCTAATATGTCACATAGGATTTCTTCTTTAATTATTTTTTTTGGCCTGACTTGGTTATTTCAAAAGATCTCTCTTGAAGTTTAAATTTCTTTTTCTTCTTTTTAATCTAATCTATTGTTGAAGCTCTCAGTTGCATATTTTATTTACTCATTGAATACTCCAGTTCCAAGATTTCTCTTTGGTTCTTTTTTATGATATCTATTTATTTGTTACATTTCTTATTCAGATCATGAATTGTGTTTCTGATTTCACCGAATTATTTACCTGTATTCTGTTATATCTTACCAAATTTCTGTAATATTATTATTCTGAATTCATTTTCACGCATTTCATAAATTTCCTTTTTGGGGGATATGTTACTGGAGAATTACTGTGCTCCATTGCAGATAATGTGTTGCCTTGTCTTTTTGTTTCTTGTGTTTCTATGTTAATATCTGTATATGGAACAGTTGCTTCTTGCAATTTAGTGTACTACCTTTCAAAAGGAAAGACTTTTTCCTGTAGATGTGTGCTATAGTTTCATTTGGACAGGATCCTTTGGCTTTGTTCTCAGTGGGCACAGTAATGTAATCTTCATGATTTTTTCTTCTTTAATCAATGTCAGCAGTGTCTACAGGTGCCTCAGTGGCCTAGGATGCTGTTACTTGTGGAGGGTTGGGGACAACAGTAGACCCAAGCTGGACAGGCTTCAAGCCCCTAGGCAGTGCATGTGAGTGTAGGGTGACCCTTCCACTGCAGATGGTGGGGTCCACATTGGGGGTTGTAGTGGGCCCCAGTTAGGCAGCTCTCAGGCTTTGCAGTATTTGCATGTTGGCTCCCTCTTTCCTGGAGGAATTTTCCCTGCTATGCTGGACTGTTAGTTCCCAGGAGTATAGGGTGATGTGTGGACTCATGTGCCAAGGGTCACAGCCTCACTGTTAGGTCTGACTGGTGTTGTGATGCTGTAGACCATTGGCTGGGTGTGGCAAGATGTCAGCGGGACCCCAGTGATGTGGAAATACAGGGGCTATTCAACCTCTAGGCAGGATTTACTCTGGTGGTGGCTCCACTCTCAATATGGTGCCACGCTGAAGCAGCCTGGGTTCTGTTGCCCTGGGTCCTGGAGTGGGGATGATTCAGCATGAATTTCCTCCCTGAAATAATACAGTCACGTGGACTCCAGGCAATGCCCTATGCTGGGCTCAGGACTGTAAGTGCTCTGAGGATCTCCTGTAGCTAAGATTGCAGCTATCTGTGGTAGAAGTGTTGACTTCTGGGTATCTCTCACGTATCTTTTCTCTTCAACGGAGACTCCCTCTTGATTCCAAGTCAATCCTGGCTGACTTCTTTATTTCTCTCTATATACTGCCATCCTGAGTTTTCATGCCTCATGGGGGTTTTTGTCACTCCCTTGTTTCATTCCGGCGCTCTCCCTTAGATGGTCCATTTAATGCGTGGTTATCCAGTTGGTGTTTTGATTTTTTTTGTGGATTAGGTAAGTGCTGGGTGCCTCTAGTCAGCCATTTTGATCTATTTTTTAAGCCTGAGAATATAGAAGTGGGAAGAGTACAAAATGACTTGGTTTAGTGAAAGCTGAGTTTGTTTAAGATATGTTAATTTTGAGATGGTGGCAGAATACTAATCAGAAAGAGTAGGAATTTAAACATGTAAGGCTTGAGCTCAGACTTGTAGTCAATGTTAAGCATTTAGATCTATAAATAAGTATAATGTGGAAACTTGTGTATGCATAAATAACAGAAAATACAGAGGTTAACTAAAGAGTGAAGATTAGATGCAAATGTCTACAAAAGACATGATCAATTAATGAAGTTATCAGGGACCTGTCCACCATCTGACAAGCTTCCAACTCAACTGAAATTTCCTCAAGAGCACAAATTGATGTATTTTATTTATCTTTATATCCCAAGTGCTTAACGCAGTACCTGGCCAATAGAAGATAATCAAAAAAGTATATAAAACCTACATCAACAGAAATCATGGACTTTTGGTTTGTTGTATCCAGCTCTACCTCATGTAGCTCCTTTTCAGGGTTCAATACTCATCTTGTCACACAAAATCCTTCTCTCTGGGTTTACCTGCCACCCTCCCCTGGTGCCAACACTTTGCTATAGCTAAGCATAACTATTTAAGCTCACACAAACATATCACTTTGTTGCAAAAGTACATATCATACACATGCTGTTTCTGCTAACAGAAATCAATTTTTCTGCCCCACTCATCACCTTTATCTGGATAACTCCTCCTCATTCATCAGTTTCATCTCAAATGTTGTTTTCTTCAGGAAACTGTCCTTACAACACATCTAATCTGACTTAAAGTTAGTTTAGTTGGAGCTGGTTCAAACAGGCTCCTGAGAATCTATTGTGCAGGTTTCTTCCCACCTCTATGTTCAGTGGCTTCATATTGATGCCCCAAATTATCCATAGTAGAGGTAGTTACACCAGGGGAATGGACACCTGCCTCAAATTGCTTGTTTTTCCTCCAAAGAACTCGTTGTTGAACATTTACCAACCCATACTGAGTTTCTCTTTTCCATGTTTTTATACTCCCTAGGAATTACATTATTAAAAATACTATATTATCTCACTGTCCTAAAATCATTGATTTGTTTGCCTCTCTCTCTTTCTAAATCTTAAATTTCTCATAGATTTTGTATCCTTAGCTTCTGCCATGTATACTAGGTACTCAAGAAATGTTTATTAAATAAATCAATGAAAAAGAAAAAGCCTCTTTCAAGAATAGAAAAATCCAAGGAGTCAACATTGCAAAATGTATATATCTGGAGGCATTCTTTGGGTAGGGAAAAGCAGAGTTGGAGAAAATAGGGAGCAGAGAGCAGAGGGGGCAATAAAAAGTATATTTTGAGACATCAGAGACTATCAGGATAACACATTGTGGTAGAAGAGAAAAGAAAGGATTTATAAAGATTGGGCTAATCAATTATTAAATGCTACTCATTGTAATTGATAATCCTTAATAATCCTTTAAGAGGAATAATTTGCCCAAGTTTCAGCATCAACATTGAGGATAATACACAGATCACATAATAACAAATGGGCTTTAGGATCACATATGGTGGAAAATTTTACTATGAACATTTCCTAAGCAAAGATTTTACTTTTAAACAAATGTCACAAATATCTGCGGAATTGGAAAATAACCAAACCCCCCCACCCCCCCCACACACACAAACACACATATAGTAAACTTACATAATTGGAAAAACATATTTATCTCTTCCTAATACTTCACTGCTAGAAAAATATTTTGCATTAACATTTATTTAAAAGCAATACAGTATTCTGTTAAAATGGTAAACTGATAATTTCAATAATCTCTTCAAATAAAATTTTAAAAATATTTACCATCTTTTACCATCTTAACATACATTTACCATCTTAACAATTTTTAAGTGTACAATTCACCAGTGTTAAGTGTATTCACTTTGTTTTACAACCAATCTCCAGACCTTTTTCATCTTGAAAAACTAAAACTCTTTACCACATCAAACAAAAACTCCCCATTTCCTCCTCCCTCAGCCCTTGACGACTACCATTCTACTTCCTGTTTTTATGAGTTTGACTACATTAGATACTTTCTGTAAGTGGAATCATACAGTATTTGATTTTGAGGGGATGGCTTATTTCACTTGGCATGATGTCCTCAAAACATGGTTCATCCATGTTTTAACATGTATCAGAATTCTCTTTCTTTTTAAGGCTGAATACTTCATTGTATGTATATACCTTGTTTTGTTTATCCATTCACTCACTGACAGACACTTGGTTTGCATACACTTTTAGATATTGATATGGATGTGTTCATATGAAATTTTAAAATTATTTTTCTTAGTAGTTATAAATAATAATTATATTGAAAGTTTGCAAAACTAGAAACCAATAAATCAAACATTATGCTTTTGGCAATAGAATAATAAAAGTTTCCAGATAAAGTAAAAATAGTCAACTTAACAGCCTTTACCAAGTTCAACATGAAAAAATCATATACTTGCCAAATATATAATTAGAAGAAACTTTTAGAAAATGAAAATAATATGCTTCACTTTTACATACATTATATATGTAAAAATCTCTAAATTTTACTAAATGCTTTGAATAATTAAAAACTAAAAGCGGATATAAAGCCATTGCTTTAAAATTGTTCAGTGTAATACAGAGAAATATTTCTTTGTTGATCACTATAACCAAACTCCCTCAAAATAAATGGCCTGTGTTAAGTTAAAAAATATCTTGCAATGTATTTTACAGGATATTTGGACAATAGCAGATGAAGGCTTTTTTAATAAAAACTGTATACATTGGATAAGAGAAATGACTTCAACATATGGCTAGTTTTGCAGCTAGAACTTAGCAGATGGTTAATACTGTTTGAAAAACTGAAATAAAATTTGTTAGCATCTTAATATACCATGTGATCTTATTTACCTGTTAAATTACTGCTGTATCTTTCTATAATGTAAATTGCTTTAATTATGGCAAAAGAGCCAAAATAATAGAAAAATACTTGTTAAATATAAGAAAAGGAAGTAAAAAAAAATTTACTACAAGAATAATAACACCTGTTTACTCCATTCAGTCTTCAAATAAAAGTGTAGTAAAACATCAATCTAATTACCTAGTTGTAAATTCTACTAAATAATGTCCACCATGTCTTGCATATGTAACTCTTACTCTAATGCCAGCTCAAACAACAGTGTTAATTATTCTGGGTCCCCGAGACCTGGAGATTTATGATAGAGTTCTATGCCTCGAAAACTAATGAAATTTCTAAGAAACAACCCCTGCCCCCTCTAAGACAGGCTCATGTGTTCACTAGAAAATTTTCCAAATGGATTGTGATATGTCCATAGGAAACAGGTATTTTAATTTTTAACTATCTATAGTCTACTTATTTTAATTTTTTATACAGAGAGTTCTAAAGTGTCCATTTTAAACTTTTTCTACACGGAAGAAGAAAGAGTTGCTTGCAATTAATTGCATTGTTCAGGGGAATAAATATCTAATAGTTACAAAGAAGATTACTCACTGATACAATGTAGCAAAGGAATTCAATTTTGTAGAGAACCAAATCATAATTAAATACATAGGGTTGATTCTTGTTATTCTTGGTGGTTATGTTTTATAAACTAGAACTCTGAACTGTTGCTCTTAGGGGAAACACAACATTAGGTTCCTAGAAGCCTCTAGTCACAAAATTTTCATCAACCAAAACACTGTCTAGGTTATTTTACCACTGCCCATGTTCAGCAAGCCATTCTCATCAGCGTTGAAAACCTGTTCTTTCACATAACTCTTTTCTTGTATAGCACTTGACAGTTATTTTTAAAAATTATTCTCCAGTATCCTGATCTATAGAACCCACTTCACCTGAAAGTTAAACATTTTTCATACTATATGGCCTTTTGCAATATGTGAGTCAGCCGGCATTTGCTAAGAATGGCTTAACATTTTTCTGATGCTGGGTAACGTGACCATAACTTTCTTTGACTTTCAACCTCACAGCAACACTATTCACTACATTTTAAAAATCAGTTGTCATCTCATGAATCCACAAATATAGCCATTTTCCCATAGCTTTATCACACACCATAGATGTTACTTTAGTACTTTATGGAGTGGTTTCACAAAGATATCAAAGAATTTATTATTCCCTTTTCTAGATATACAGTATTCTTGATTAATATTGAACTGATGACCAACCCCACCATACCCATACCTGAATGAAGCTTATCTAATGCCCATATTTGGCTCCATAAAGAATATTACAGTAAACTTGTGCTTTGGAACACCACATAGCACTTCAGCATTACACTTTGGGGCCATTTTAAAAAGTGAAATCAGAAACAAAAAGCCCCAAAATGCAAAAAACAGGGTATTCAATAGACCTGGAAAAGGTCACTTATATACAGTATGAGAACTGAAACAAGAAGGCAGAGTCTCGCTTTGTTTAACCTCAGCTAGAATGTGTGGGTCAGGCAGATGCCTCACATTTTTAGCAGTTCTGCAGGTTTACAAAAGACCACAAAAGCACAAGTATATTAATTTGAGGGTTAGAAATAAATTTTATCAAGTAGATGAATTCACAAATGCTGAATTTGCAAATAACAAGGACAAATGCAAGTCACAAATAAAAATTGTGAGCTTGTGTTTTGGGAGCAGGACTGACAGAATTTCATCAATGTGGCAGAAAGTTCTGGAGCAAAATAGAGCACTTGAAGAGCTGAGAATATCTAGTCTTGGTTCTAACACATTGCTCACTCACCACAGGATATGCCTTCTTTTACATTTTTAAAAATCATCGTTACCTATATGTTAATTTATCATAAATTGGAAAATCAAAATCAACCAGAAGGTCCTAATACATGGTCAGCATAATGACACAAAACTAATATTCATTACAATTTTAGTTCTCTTGCAATGAACTTACCTGTTAATGAGGTAACATAACACTTAATACAGTTTGTCAAAAGAGCTTTAAAAACTAACAACCACAAGTAGAAAATCAGGCAAGTAGAAAAAGAAAAACATATACATTTACCATGTGCCAGATTTAAGAATTTAAGAGGAAGGAAAAAGAAAGCCAAAATTTATTAAATCCACTATTATCTATCAGGCAATTCAGTACTCCCTTTTTACAGAGGGAGAAAATAAAAATCAGAGGATAGCATGCCCAAGAACACAGTACAAAGTGATGAAACCATTATTCAAACCTGCTGTTACAATGCAAGGGAAGTTTCTTTCCAATCAAGAATGTAAGGCCAACATCGGTTTAAGGGACAATGTTATAAGGAAATTAGCTTCTACTAGTGAGTTTGTAGATGTGTCTAGGATTGCAACTATGAGCAGGGGAAACGGACTTGTTATTCCCTGTTTGTCCCTCCATCCCATGCTTTGGGCCCTGACCTCTGAGGACTGTGCTACCAGGATTCTATTACCCTCTGACTTGCAGTTGGGTTTAGCCAGTGGGAAGCAGCAGGAGGAGAGTAGACGTCAAGATAGAACAAGGTAGTCCTAACAAAAAAGAGGTAATAAGGCTGCTAATATGCATTCATAGTTTAAAGAGATGTGGGGGAGGGAGCAGGCACGGTAGCTCACTTCTGTAATCCCAGCACTTTGGGAGGCTGAGGCAGGTGGATCACTTGAGATCAGGAGTTTGAGACTAGCCTGGCCAACATGGTGAAATCCCATCTCTACTGAAAATACAAAAAATTTAGCTGGGTGTCATGGCACATGCCTGTAATCCCAGCTATGTGGGAGGCTGAGGCAAGAGAATCGCTTGAACCTGGGAGGCAGAGGTTGCAGTGAGCAGAGATTATGCCACTGCACTCCAGCCTGGGAGACAGAGTGAAACTCTATCTCAAAAATAAATAAATAAATACAAAAACATAGTTTAAAGAGATGGGCATAGTGAGGAGGTTCCTGTCACAAAGCAGGATATCACTATTTAATGTATAAATGGTGACAATGATACCTAGTAACATTGTTTTGAGAATTAAATATTAAGATAAAAGGGTAAAATTAGATGCAAAGTTGCCAAAACCATTGCATACATTCATAGTAATTTCTTTACTTTTTACTTAAAATTTAGAATATAAAAAGTTTTAAAACTTTATGATACAAATAGTTAAGTGACTTATACAAAATCAACAATAAACCATGGACTTCTAAGTGAATTTGAATTTTCTGCTTTCTGCTTGCCACTATACAAGGTCAGTAGAGTCTTATCAAAAGTTATAGCTCAGTTAATCCCATGAAATTCTCCTACCCTGGGCGCCACTAATCCCCAGGTGAGGGCACTTTAGTATAGCTACAGACACCCGGTTAAGGGTAAGTCTAAAGAACTTGAGGATGGTGACCTTTAATCTTTCTAACAGTAGGAAAATCTATTCTTGTCCCTTTCTCTTCTTATGTAACTCTAAACCATAAAAATCAAATAAATATATATTAAAGTCTAGAGGAACTGGCTGATTCTTATGATTTTAAACAGGTTTATCATGGTACAAATGACATAAAATAAATTGCAAATATTTAAATCATACAACTTGACAGGTTTTGACATATGTATAAACACATGGAAACATCACCTTCATCAAGATAATGAATATAGCCATTACACACAAAAGTTTTACTGTACCCTTTTATAATCCTTCCCTCCCATCCATCCCAGTCCTTCTCCTCATCTACTGTTTCCCGATACCCATTGAGCTGGTTTTTGTCACTCTGAATCAGTGGTCCCCAACCATTTTGGCACTAGGGACTGGTTTTGTGGAAAACAATTTTTCCATGGACCGGTGGGGGGTGGTGCGAGGGGAATGGCTCAGGGATGATTCAAGCACATTACATATAATGTGCACTTTATTTCTACTATTATTACATTGCAATATACAATGAAATAATCATACAAATCATAATGTAGAATCAGTGGGATGCCTGAGTTTTCCTGCAACTAGATGGTCCCATCTGGGGGTGATCGGAGACAGGGACACCCAAACTGTGTTCCTTATGTCTGGTGTATGTCTTAATCTTGTTTTAGTTGCTGTCTCTGCAGAAGACCCTGCTTCACAAAAACAGGATGTTGGATATGGAAGCATGTTTTTCCATGCTTTTGTGGCAATCTCAGGACATCCTGCTTTGACTTTAATCCAGAACATATGGAGATTTGAAGTTGTCTCAAACATACTTTTAAGGCCGCTGTCATTTGTGATCTCAACCAGTTGATCCTCTTCTAGCACAGACAAAGTTGATTCACCTGGCCTATTCACAGATGGGTCCCAATGGATCCATTCCTTCCCAGTTTGGCAGTTTTTATGGTTAGAAAATAATGCTCAAACTCTTTTGAAAGCTGGGATAGGTGATCATGCACCAACTGGGAGAAAGAAGGCCCTGGCTCAGTCTCTTTCAAAATCTCTGCTAATGTTTGAAACATATCAAAAATTGCAATGTTCACTCATTGCTCCTGTAATTCCAGTTTGGCTTTGAATGCAGCTTTCAAAGCCATGGAAAAACTTTATCTGCTGACTTGACCATAGTTGTCATTCTCCCTTGAAGTGACATGTTAAGTTCATTGAGCAGGTTGGATATGTTACAAAAGTAAGCAAGTTTTGTGACCCATTCTGCATCACTGGAATGTGCTGCCAGTGGTGACTGCTTTTCTAAAAGAAATATCTGGAGCGGTTCTCACAACTCAAAAACTCTTGCCACCTTCAGAAAGTCATCTCACTTCTGTGTATAAGACAAGACGTGTGTGCTCTGCATCTATCTCCTTACAGAACTGTGGGAACAGATGTGAGTTAAGGGCATGTACTTTAGTGTGGTTAATTATTTTAATCACATCCTGCAAAACATTGTTACATTCAGGTGACATTTTTTGGCTAGTCAGCATTTCTCTATGGATGACACATAGATTCACATTCAGAAGTGGCACAGATTCACATCTGTGCACACTCAGAAGTGCATAGATTCATATTCAGAAGCGGCCTCTTTGACCTGAATAGTGAAACCAGAAAGCCGTCCAGTCACAGCAGCTGCTCTGTCTATGCATATACCAACATAAAATAACCAATTCAGTTTTCCTGATACATAATCATTCAAAGACTTCAATAGTTCTCCAGACATGGTGTTGGTTGGCAACAACAGTGCACATAACATATCCTCATGCACATCCTCCTGAAAAATATATCACACAAAAATAAGCATTGTTGCTTTGTTGTCAACATTGGTAGACTCATCAACCTGGGTTGTATACCACAGTGACTCATTAATCCTCTGTAACAACTGTGCCTCAATATTCTCTTCTATTTCATCAATTTGTCTAGTTAAGTTGCTTGCCAAAAGAGGCACACGTGCCACCTTTTGAACTGCAGCCTCTCCTAAAAGTTCTCGACAAACATCCTTAACAGCAGGTCAGATCAACTCTTCGCCAATAATAAAGGACTTCTCAGCTTTAGCAATGCAGTTAGCCACTAAGAATGATGCTCGCAGTGCAGACACATTTGATGAAGTGATGGTCTTCAATAATTACTTCCGTTCTTCATGTTCATACTTAAAAAAAAACAAAACAAAACAAAACAAAAAAACTCCAAAGGCTTGTCTTTTAATGCAAGGAGTTTTGGTCTCCATGTGACGAAGGAGTTTTGAAGGTTTCATGGCTTTGTTGTATAGCCAGTCATCACATATAATACAAATTGGGTTTGGAGAATGTGAATCACCTGTTGCAATGAACCTGTACATTAGGTAGGACTCTTGGTATTTTCTTTTAAATGCAGCTTTCTTTCTGTTGGGAGTCTTAGAGTCTTCAGCTGCCTCATCCTTGAGTCTTTCCCCCTTTTTAAAGAAGCTCTTCAATGACATTTGTTTTTTACTCATTTGGCTAGGGTTAGCTTGTAGGCTTACTAAAACTGTGACTGAGTCAAGTGACCAGTGCAGGAAAGAGGCATGAACAGAAGTGGTAAATAAAATAATGGATGGGCCATGTGCAGACTAAAATAAGTATCAGATTCTGACTTAAAGCCTGTCACCAGATGCAGCTATACAATTGAAGTACATTGCTTGCCACTATAAAGGCTGCCACCAGATGCAGCTTTTCACTGCCACTCACTAATAGGGTTTTGATAGGAGTCTGCAAGAAATTGATTTATTATGATCTCTGTGCAAACCTCTCTGTTAATGTTAATCTGCACTTGCAGCCACTCCCCAGTGCTAGCATCACCACCTCAGCTCCACCTCAGATCATCAGGCATTAGATTCTCATAAGGAGTGCACAATCTAGATCCCTTACATGCACATTTCACAATAATAGGGTTCACACTCCTATGAGAATCTAATTCCACTGCTGATATCACAGGAGGCAGTGCTCAGGTGGTAATGCAAGTGATGAGGAGGAGCTGTAAATACAGATGAAGCTTTGCTCACTTGCTCACCTCCTGCTGTGTGGCTTGGTTCCTAACAGGCCATAGGTTGGTATGGGGGTTGGCAATCCCTTCTCTAAATTAACTTGCATTTTCTAGAATTCTATGTAAATGAAATGATCAAGTATGTTTTTTTTTTGGTCTGGTATTTTTAATTCAGCACAGTTTTTTTGAGATTTGTCCCTGTAGTTGTGTATTTCAATAGTTTATTTCCTTTTATTGCTGAATGGTATTCAATTGTGTGGCTATATCACAATTGTTTATTAATTGACTTGAGACATTTGTGTTGTATCCAGTTTGGGGTACTGAAAATAAAGTTACTGTGAACACTCTTGGACACATTTTGTTTGCATAATATCAGAAAACAATCCTCTACAAATATTTTTGCTTTTCTGAATGATTGAGGCTTTCCGAGCAAAGGATACTGGCTCTTAGATTAGGAGATGAATAGCAACTCTAAAGACAGAATTCTATAGGGAGATATATATAGTCTCATCTCTCCTGAAGGTCATCATTTACTTCCATTTGCAAGAGTAATGGACTTAGGGACTTTCCTTCTTCTACCTAGAGAGGATCTGCTGGCACTCCATATACTCCAGAGCAAATCTTTCTTCTCTCACTCTCTCTGTCTCTGTTTTCTCTTTCTCTCTCAACCCAGAAGGGGTATATTGGCTAATTTCTCTATATAAACTCTGTAATTAATAATTTTGTAGTTCCTTTCCTATGGTGCAAACTCCCCTCCACACACTGTGTCATCCCATGGAGTACTGAAGTGTGGAGAAATGGCAGGATGATAGTCTCTGAATAAATAATTAATCTGTCTATAATCCAGTACTTTATATGTACTATAAGGTTATATAAATAAATATAGACACATTTTTCATTCTCTCACATAAATATTTCAGAGTGAAATAGCTACACTAAATAATAGATATATATTTAACTTTTTAAGAAACTTCCCAATTGTTTTATAAAATAGTTGCATCATTTTTCATTCTCACCAGCAGTGTGTGAGAGTACCCATTTCTTCATATCCTCACCAGTACTTGATGTAATTCACCTTTTTACTTTATCCATTCTTGTAGGTATATCATATCACTTGATTGTTATTTTAATTTGCATTTTGATAATAATTAATGATTTTGAGTATATTTTCATGTTTTTACTTTCCATGTATAAATGTTCTCTGGTGATGTGTCTATTCTTTTGACCCTGTTGGAAATTTTTTAATTGGTTGACTTTTCTTCTTATTGAGTTGAAATATTTCTGTATATAATCTAGTTACAAGGCCTTTGTTGGATGTATGTTTTCCAAGTACTTATTTACAAAACAGTTTATCTTTTTGTGTTCATAATGGTGTCTTTCAAAGAGTAAAAAATTTAATTTTGATACAGTTGAATTTTCACTTTTTCTTTAAAAGTTCATGATTTTTGCATCCTGTTTACAAAATGTTTGCCAAATCTAAAGTCATTAGTTCTTTCTATATTTTCTTCTAGATGTTTTACACATTTATGTTTTAAATGTATGTATATGATCGATTTTGAGGTGTTTTTGTATATCGTATAAGATAGAGATCTAAGTTCTTTTTTTTTTTTTTTTTTTTTTCTGAGACGGAGTCTCGCTCTGTCACCCAGGCTGGAGTGCAGTGGCCGGATCTCAGCTCACTGCAAGCTCCACCTCCCGGGTTTACGCCATTCTCCTGCCTCAGCCTCCCGAGTAGCTGGGACTACAGGCGCCGCCACCTCGCCCGGCTATTTTTTTGTATTTTTTAGTAGAGACGGGGTTTCACCGTGTTAGCCAGGATGGTCTCGATTTCCTGACCTCGGGATCCACCCGTCTCGGCCTCCCAAAGTGCTGGGATTACAGGCTTGAGCCACCACGCCCGGCCAGAGATCTAAGTTCTTTTTTTGCAAATAGATGCCTAATTATTTCAGCAGCGTTTATTGAAAAGACTACTCTGTCTCCATTGCACTCTTATTAAAAATATATTGTCTACACATGTGTGGGTCTATTTCTCTATTATCTTCCATAAATCTAGTTGTCTATCTTTGTCCCAATGCCACGCCACCTTGACAGCTGTAGCTTTATAGTAA
This sequence comes from Chlorocebus sabaeus, assembly GCF_047675955.1. NCBI lineage: Eukaryota > Metazoa > Chordata > Mammalia > Primates > Cercopithecidae > Chlorocebus > Chlorocebus sabaeus. The sequence continues at coordinate 25,478,096 of NC_132916.1, read as the reverse complement.
GTCTTAAAATCATGTAGTGTTAACTCTATAACTTTGTTTTTTATCAAACTTGTTTTTCTTATTCTATGTTATTTGCATTTCTGTATGAATTTTAGAATTACCATGTCAATTTAAAAAAAGACTACTGGGATTTTAATTGGGATTTCATTGAATCTATATACCAGATTGTGAAGAACTGATATCTTGACAATTTTGAGTCTTCTGACCCACTAAGATAGCATATGTTTAGTTATGTCTTCCTTAATTTCTCTCAGCAATGCACTATAGTTTTCAATATTTAGGCCTGCACAGCTTTTCTTAGGGTTATCTCTAAGTACATATTTTTTGCTACTATATTGTTTTCCAATTTAACTCGATTGTTCATTGCTAGTACACAGAAAGAGAATTGATGTTTATCTATCAATTGCTTATCTGCAATCTTGATAAGTGTTCTCATTTTTTACTAGTTATTTTTTGTAAATTTTAGTTACTTTTTTATAGATTCTATAGTTCACTGATGCCCTTCTAATTTTTTCCATTTTTAGTTTTATTTCGGATAGTTTGTGTTATGGAGTGTGCAAATGCATATATCTCATAGTCATCAGTGTCTAATATGTGTATTTTTATCCCAGTCTATTAATCACATATAGTGTGTTTTTCATCTCAGACATTGTAGTTTTCATCTCTAGAGGTTCATTTTGAGTCTTTTAAAATATCTTTCACATTTCTACTTAAGCATTAGAAGATATACAGTGAAAATAATTGCTCAGTATATTTGTCTGCTAATCATAACGTGTCATTTCTGAATCAGTTTATATTGTTATATTTCTCCTCTTTATGAATTGTGTTTTCCCACTTCTTTGTATGTCTGATAATTTTTCACTGGATATCAAACATTGTGCATTTTATCTTGTTGGGTACTAGGTATTTTTGTATTTGTACGAATATTCTTGAGCTTTTTTTTTTCTGGAATGCAGTTAAGTTGCTTGGCAACAGTTTGATCTTTTCAGGTCTTGCTTTTTAAAATGTTTAAGGCAGGGCCAGTGTAGTATTTAGTCTACAGCTAATTATTTCCCTATATTGAATCAAGACACCTCCGGTTACTCTATCCACTGCTCTGTGTTTTATGTGGTTTTCTTGACTGACTTGTAGGTCTGTTCCTAATCCTGTGGTGATCACGGGGAACCGTCCCTCTAACAATTTTGTGTGGTCCTTTCCACAGTCCTAGACTCTTGCCTTGTGTGCTTGCAGTGATCAGTATACTGCTGAAAACTCAAGAGGAAATCCAAAATCTGGTGTTGTCTGTACAGATCTGTCTCTGGTACTCTTTCCTACAAATTTAAACCTTCTTGGTCTCCTTCAATCAGAGGTCTGCCAGGCTCCAATTTTGTCTCCTCTCCCTGAGTCCAAGCCTGAAAATATTTTCAGACCTAGGACAGTCTTAGGATACACCTTGTTTGTTTCTCATTTCTTAAGGAATACTCTTGTTCATTGCCCAATGTCCAGTGTTTTGAAAATCATTGTTTTACATATGGAGTCCAGTTTTTTGTTGCTGTTTCTTATGAGAGGATAAATCTGGTGTCTATTTCTTGTCACAAATCAGAAGTCCCCCTCTGTTCTGTTTTCTTTTGGAAAGCTTACGTTGTCAGAAGACACCTTTACTTAGGATTTTATGACAACTATCAGCAGTTCCAGACATATATCTTCATAGCTTCACTCCCAGAAGAAAAGATCTCAACTCCTTTCTTGGTTACTGAAGTAAAAATTTCCAAGTTGGTACTGATTAAACTTGACTGGCTGGACATCACTCAGGTGTATATACTGAAGCAATCCCTGTGGCTTGTGGGGGTGCTGTGTTCTAATGGGGTCGGCATGCATCTCTGTCAACCCCAGAACCAGAAGATAAATAAAATTTACTTTATTCACTCAATTAAAAAGTTTTAGGTCGTTTTGTTTTGTCGTCTGTTTGTTTTGCTTTTAAATCATTTAATTAACTGTTACAGTTTTATACTAATTCAGTTCAGCGAAATTAATGTTTTGGTCCCAACATTATAGATATTCTCTGTTCAAGATCATAAATGAAATATTCTTTTATTAATAAGATATTTTCATTGCAGAAAAGAATATTCAAAATAATAATAAACTTCTGCTTTATCTCTTTTCTACATCAAATGTTTGCATCAATTTTCCAATTAGTTAACTTCTCAAGTTATCTGTTTTCAGTTCTGTAATATAAAGACTTTCATGGTTTATTTTATATTAAAGACTAGGAATATGCAAACACAGATTCATTGTTAGTAAGGGCTTTTAAATTTTTATCTTGTTCTAAATTAATTTAAAGTTACTGATTCTTTGCTGACCAATGGTTTTCACACTGCTTCTTGTGAGTAAAACAAATGGGGTGAGGTGAAAATGTACTTTTACCTCCCTCATTTATATTTCTAAATGACTTGTGAATAGGTAGATATATCCTAGGAAAGACATCAACAGTATTATCAAATTACATATTACTTATTTTTTTCAATGAACTTTCCCACATTTTCTAGAGTCTCCTTAAAAGTAGGATCATCATTAAAATATAACTAAAAAGTGTTATTTAATACATCTTCCATTTTTAACATAACAAGTAATCATGCACCTTATATTAGAATAATTTCCATCTTCTAACTTGAGCTGTTCAAAATGGCATGAAATTCACTTAAAAACTGATAGAACTATTGGACTGAGATTTATTTAAATAAAAATTTGGTGACATAAATAAAGTTATATCTGCCTAACCTTCAGAACAATGGAATGCCTACTAGGAAATAGCAGCTGGGAGTCACCCCATTGGATAAATTTAATTTACACCTGGCTACTTCTCTTCACAAACCACCTCTAATTGCAGACAGGTACAATTATCTAAAGTCTGAATGACATTTCCTGAGCATGCATCAATGTATTCACTTCAGAAATGCTTAAACTTTCCATTTTTCCTCTATTATTTTCCTAAAATGTTAGTGCTTTGAGAAAAAATGATATAACAGCTCATTAAGTTAGATTGAATAGTCCTTTTTATCCTGAGGACTACATCAATGCAATCTGTATGGTTTTATTTTTTATTTCTCAACATGATTGGATAGTGTTGATTTGCCTCTATACACATTTTAAAACTACATAAAACTCTTGTCAAAGTCCAAGAAGAGTTCTTAATTATAGGACTCTCCCTGTCTACATTTACAAAAACAATGAGTCAGAATGACAGTTGGTGAAACAATTAGCATTTTTGTGTTTCAGTTTCTCTTAGATGGCTATATGACGTGATTTGATTTTTTCAAGATATTTTTACAAACTTTTCTTATTCACTTTATTCCATCATAGTGTCATTTAAGTGAGTAGCTCCTGCTCAGAGACTAACATATAACCTCAAAATGAAAATATTGATTTGTGACACGAACCCATCACTTAGCATGTTGTAAAATGGCAGGCTATTAAAATATTGATGGGTAGCTATCCTTTTTTTTTTTTTTTTTTTTTTTTTTTTAAATAGATGGAGTCTTGCTCTGTCACCCATGCTGGACTACAGTGGTGCAATCTTGGCTAGCTGAAACCTCCACCCTCTGGGTTTAAGCATTTCTTCTCCATCAGCCTTCCAATTAGCTGGGATGACAGGCACCCCCACCACACCCAGCTAATTTTTCTATTTTTAGTAGAGATGGGGTTTCACCATGTTGTCCAGGCTGCTCCCAAACTTCTTCCTTCAAGTGATCAACTCACCTCGGCCTCCCAAAGTGCTGGGATTATAGGTGTGAGGTACCGTGCCTGGCCCAAATTCACTTAAAATTTAGAAGTAAGCATTCATTCAGTGTTGACATTGGAGACTCTAAGCCTCCTTCAATGAGTTAAATATATTTTGTTAAAAACTTGTCACAGATGGCTGTGTGTGGTGGCTCACACCTGTAATCCCAACACTCTGGGAGGCTGAGGCGGGTGGATCACCTGAAGTCAGGAGTTCAAGACCAGCCTGACCCATATGGTGAAACCCCATCTCTACTAGAAATACAAAAAAAATTAGCTGGGCGTGGTGGCTGGAACCCTTAATACCAGCAACTTGGTAGGCTGAGGCAGGAGAATCACTTGAGCCTGGGAGGCAGAGGTTGCGGTGAGCCGAGATCGCGCCATTGCACTCCAGCCAGGGCAACAAGAGCAAAACTCCGTCTCAAAATAAAAACAAAACAAAACAAAGACAAACAACTGGTCAGAGACCAAAGATTTCATTTCTGGCCAAAGCAAAATTATAGAGATCAGATTTACCAAGTCACTTGAAACAAGGAAAAAACAGATATCAGACAAGTGATATCTAAAAACAGATATGAAATACAGTGATTCCTAAGAGACAGAGAAAAAAAATGACGTAATCCCTACTATTGTCCCCAAACCACTGCCTTGAGTAAGTTGGCTGTGGCCTAAGGAGAGGAACATGGGCATGGGCCAGAAGAGCCCATAATTGAAGAGAGGAAGCTCAAAGCCCATGGAGACCAAGGCAGTTAAAGTTCTCAGGAAAAAGAAACAGAGATGGCATAGATGCAAAGAAAAAGAACCCCAGAGTCCTGAAGAAGGTTTTCCTCAAGTATTCAGCAAAGTACTGATTGGTGTATACACACTAGGAAACTCTTGAGTTTAGGGAAGGAACCATCTGAAAGAAATAAAGGAAGTGGCACCTCAGTCAGGGTCAGAATTAGTGAATGCTCCCCTGAGCCAGTTTGGAAAATCCTATAATTCACAGGTATTGAGTGGAGTTATTAGACGAGTATTGCCTCAGAATAAAGTAATTCGCTCTAGACAAAACAGTATCATGTCCTTACATAACAAATCTTAAAAGCAAGACTAAAAAATGAAATTGTTTCCAAGAAACTTAACAACATTATGGAACAAAGCTCAAAAATATTAATAGTAATACAAAACATCCAGCATTAAACAAGGTAATGTTACTTTCCTTATATGGTTAAAAGAGAAGGGACTTCTTTATTACACTGAAACAGGTTTAGCAGAATCTCTTCTTTTATAGAAAAATTGGACCACTTTAAAGTTTAGTTGGATAATGGAACACTTTGCACAAGCGACTTCGTTCTGGTTTAGTCTGATGCAGAAAGCTAGTTCAATCTCCCAGAAGCTGTTTCACAAGTGGTGTTCAAATATTTTCACTTAATCCATAGGTTGTCTTCTCACTCTGTTGATTGTTTTCTTGGTTGTACAGCAGCTTTTTAGTTGGTTGTGATCTCATTTGTGTATTTTTGCTTTTATTGCCTCCACTTTTAGGGTGATATCCAAAAACTCATTTCCCAGACCAACGTCATGGAGCTTTTTCTCCATATTTTCTACTAGTAGTTTTACAGTTTCAGGTTTTACTTTAACTATTTAATCCATCTTGAGTTGATTTTTATATATGATATGAGATCAGAGTCTAATTTCACTATTTTGCATGTGGATATCCAGTTGTTCCAACACTATTTAAAAAACAACTCAATAGTAAGAAAACAATAAGCTGATTAAAAAATGGACAAGAACTTAAGTATACATTTCTCAAAAGAAGATGTCAGTATTCTAATTTTGTTGGTTTTGTTACTTTTGCCACTAAGTTTTATACTTTTAGATGTTTACTTATTACAGGTAAATATCCATTTCTTTCATAGAACTCTACCTTGGCATCTGTCAGCATAGGGAAAATCTCTGTGAGTGGTGTTATGCCAGGTTGGGGGCGGGAGGATGGTGCAATCTGAAATGCCCATTTCCTTAGTGATGATGGCTTTTCTCAATTCTGTTGGCCGTTGGGATAGATTTCTTCACTTTCTCCCTAAGTTCTGCTGCATTTAGGGTAATAGTTTTGTCTTTGAATAGTTTCTAGTGGTATTTTTGTGAATATTTTGTGCCTATTGTATGTATTTGGCACCTTTGTTAAAAATCAATTGACCATAATGCATGGATTAATTTCCAGACTCTCTATTTTGTTCCATTGGTCTCTGGGTTTGTTTTTATACCAGTAGCATGCTGTTTTGATTACTACAGCTTTATAATATATTTTGAAGTCAGGTAGTATGCTGCCTCCAGCTTTTCTTTTATGCTCAAGATTTCTATGGCTTTTGGGGTCTTTTGAGGTTGCGTATCAACCCAGAATAGACCCATTTGTACTAAGTTTTATGTAATCAAACTAATCTTTAAAATAGGACAGTTTTCTTTAAAAAGAAGTAATTCCAATTAGCCTAAATCCATGTAGTAAGTCCCCTTAATTTTAATCCTATAAGGAAAGTAACTTTGAAATGACAAATCAACTTTTGTCCTCTGTTTCTGCTTTTTATCAGCCTTTTCCTTTGCTTAGGAAACCAATCTACCCTGCTCAGTTAATGCAAACACTCATTCTATTGTGTAGAATGAGGTGTTGCCTGATTTTAGAATTGGAGATAGAAACCAATTAGATCTTTAACCTAAATGTGTTGTAATTTCATCTTTTGACACATACATCTGATACACATACATCTGATACATTCTTAATACATATGCAATATGTATAAAGAGCTCAAACAACTCAATAGTAAGAAAACAATAAGCTGATTAAAAATGGACAAGAACTTAAGTATACATTTCTCAAAAGAAGATGTCAGTATTCTAATTTTGTTGGTTTTGTTACTTTTGCCACTAAGTTTTATACCTTTAGGTGTTTACTTATTACAGGTTAATATCCATTTCTTTCACAGAACTTCCTTCAGCATTTCCTTTAAGATAGGTCTGGTGTTGATGAATTTCCTCAGCTTTTGTTTGTCTGGGAAAGTCTTTATCTTTTTTTATGTTTGAAGGATACCTTTCCTGGATACAGTATTCTTGGTTGCCAGTTATGTTTCTTAAGTGCTTTGAATATAGCATCCTACTCTTTCTTGGACTGCAGAGTTTCTACTGAGAAATCCACTGAAAGCTGTATTGGCACTCCATTGAATGTAATATGTTCTTTTTCTCTTGCTTCTTGAATAGTCTTTCTTTGCTTCAATTTTTACTAAAGTGATTATGATGTACCTTGAGGAATTCCTCTTTAAGTTGAATTTGATTGGTAACCTCTGAGCTTCCTGTATCTCGATGCTGTCATCTTTTTCCAGACTTGGGAAATTTTCAGACTTTATTTGCTTAAATGTCTCCCTTGTCTCCTTTGGGAAGTCCAGTGATGCAGAGGTGAGTTCACTTGATGGTGGTCCATAGTCCTCACAGGCCTTCTTTAATCTTTTTTTAAAATTCTTTTAAATCACCTCTAATTGGGATTTAAAATTGGGTGATTTTATATGTTTTGTCTTCAAACTTGCCCATTCTTTTCTCTGTTTGATCAAGTCTGCTTTGAATCTTTCTAATGAGTTTTTCAGTGAGTTATGATATTTTGTACTTCTAGAATTTATAATTGTTTATTATTTTATTATCTCTTTGTCAAATTTCTCATTTTGTTTCTGAATTGTTTTCCAATTTTTACTTAGTTTTTTATCCATATTGTCTTGTGATCCCCAAAACTTCTTTAAGAGGATTATTCTAAATTCTCTGTCAGATATTTCATAGATATTCAATTCTTCTGGGTCTATTGCTAGAGCTTTGTTGGTTTCTTTTGGTGGTGTCATATTTCTCTGAGTTTTCACAATCCTTGTTTTACAATGCTACCTGTGGATTTGAGGAGACAACCACTTTTTCCAATTTTCGTAGATATTTGTGGGTGGTGTTAGACCTTTGCTTCTTAGTATCAGAACTTAAATGCTCGTCTGTTGTTGCTTTCTATTCTCAGGATTTATAGTGAGCACTGGAAAGAAAATACTGCACTGGAAGTAACTCATCCTGTCATTGTTGTCCCAAAATTATTTCCCAATCTGAGTGTGGCTTACAGTGAACACCAGAACTTAAATGCTACTTTGGAACTAAATTGCTGCCCTGCCATTGTTTCCTAGTTTAGGAAAGATTTATAGTGAGCACTGGAGCTTAAGTGCTGACCTGGAACCACATTGCTGTCCTGCTGTTGTTTCGCAGTCTAGGAAAAACTTAAGTGGGCACTAAAAGTTAATCCATACCTTTTCGTTGTTTTGGGGCCAGCAGAAGTCTCCACATAAGCACCTGAGCTTTGTAAACAATATGGCTAGAGATTCAGGGCTTCTCACAGATTGTGCCTCTGTGGTGCTATGGTTCCAGCTAGTCTCTTCAATCTGGTGTCCCCACTGATTAAAGCACTGAGTAGTTGCCAACATCCACATCTCCCTTACTGTAACCAGTGTCTTGCCGTTTGTCCCCAGTTTAACCCAGGTGGCTCAGCCCTCTTGGCACTCCCTATGGTTCCTCTGAGACAGGACATGAAGACACCTAGACCAGTGGGGAAATCAAATATCCACCTACAATTTCTTCCTCTACCTTGGCGTCTGTCAGCATAGGGAAATTGTCTGTGAGTGGTGTTATGCCAGCTTGGGGGCGGGAGGATGGTGCAGTCTGAAATGCCCATTTCCTTAGTGATGATGGCTTTTCTCAATTCTGTTGGCCCTTGGTATTTCTTCACTTTCTCCCCAAGTTCTGCTGCATTTAGGGTAATAGTTTTGTCTTTGAATAGTTTCTAGTGGTATTTTTGTGAAGGGAGTAATACCAGAGGATCTTCCATTTTGCCACCTGGCTGATGCTACTCCTTGTTCAAAAAAAGACATACAAATGGCCAACATGTATACAAAAATATGCTCAAAATTGCTAATCATCAGAGAAATGCAAATTAAGACTACAGAAAAATATAATCTCAGCATTGTTAGAATGACTTATCAAAAAGGAAAAAGATAACAAGTGTTAGAGAAGATGTGAAGGAAAAAAAGCCCTTTGTACATTGTTGGTGGGAATGTAAATTAGTATGTTATTATGAAAAACAGTATGAAAGTTTCTCAAAAAATTAAAAACAGAATGCCATGTGATCCAGCAATACCACTGCTGGGTATATATCCAAAACTAAAAAAATCAGTATGTCAGATATCTGCACTCCCATGTTCATAGTAGCATTTCTCATAATAGCTAGTCAACCTACTTATACATCAACAGATTAATAAAGACAATGTGCTGTATATTGAAACTGGGATACTATTCAGCCTTTTAAAAAATGAAATTATGGGCTGGGTGCAGTGGCTCACACCAGTAATCCCAGCATTTTGGGAGGCTGAGGAGGGCAGATCACAAAGTCAAGCGATTGAGACCATCCTGGCCAACATGGTGAAACCCTGTATCTACTAAAAGTACAAAAATTAGCCAAGCATGGTAGAGGGTGCCTGCAGTAGCAGCTACTCAGGAGGCTTAAGCAGGAGAATAGCTTGAACCCAGGACATGGAGGTTGCAGTGAGCCGAGATCACGCCACTGCACTCCAGCCTGGTGACATAGCAAGACTCCATCTCAAAAAATAAAACAAAACAAAACAAAAAAATAAGGTAGTTCTGTCATTTGCAATAACATGAATGAACATAGTGAAAATGCAGAGATTTGCAGATTAAATAAAAGGTGAGAATCAACTGTATGCTACCTACCATGCAAAAAAATGTCCTTTAAATATAGAAAAATATATGCTAAAAGCAAAAGAATTGAGGAAAGTTATACTATGCTAACACTAATTATTGAAAAGCTGGAGTGGTTATATTAGTATTAGTCAATATCAGAGCAAAGAATATTACCTTGGATAAAGTTATTTTGTGATTATCAAAAGGTCCATTCCTCAATAAGGCATAGCAATCCTACCTAATAATAGCTTTAAAATATATTAACCAATAACTAATAGAACTGCATGAAGGAATTGACAATACATAACTATCATCAGAGATTTTAACACCCCTCTCTCCATCTAAGAGAACAAGTAGAAAGAAGTATTATAGTAGACATAAACAACACTGTTAACCAATGTCATTTAATAAGTGTTCAGCAAAGACTCCATGCAACAACAGAAGACTACAAATACTTTAAAGTGTATGTGAAACATTTAACAAGATAAATCTTATTCTGAGGCAAAAAAAAAAAAAAAAAAAAAAAGGAAACCAAAATTTCAATAAATTTTCAAGTATCCAAATCATACTGTGTTCTCTTTGGAAATAAATTAGAAACCAATAACAGATATATTTCTGGAATATTCCTGAATTTAAAAAAATATAAGTAACACATAGAAGGAACTCACTGGTCAAAAAGTCAAAAGGTAAATTATAAATATTTTGAAGTGAGTTAAAATGAAGAAACACACAAAATTTGTGGGATAAAGGTAAAGTAACACTTTATATAAAATCTGCAGCACTAGATGCCTATATTAGATGAAAATCTTCAAATAAATGTAGGTTCTGCCTTATAAAACTAAAAACAAGTAAATCAAACCCAAAGTAAGCAGACGAAAGAATAAAATAAAATAAAAAGTGAACAAATCAATAAAATAAAAAAAATGAAGAAAAAAACAAAGGAAATCAATGAAACCAAGAGCTGGTTATTTGAGAAGATCGATACATTTAATCATCCATAATAATCAATTTTTAAAAAACAAACACATACAAATTACCAATATTAGTAATGAGAGGTAAGGTATGTATCATTACAGAATTTTTGGATATTAAGAAGATACTAAAGCAACATTATGAAAAACTTTATGACTATGAATCTGACAATCTAAGTAAATAGATAAATTGTTTGAAAGATGTAAAATACCAAAGCTCACTAATAGGATATGGATTACCCTATATCTATTAAAGAAATTGAATTTGTAGTTAGAAATCTTTCCACTGAGAAAACTGCAATCTCAAGCTTCCTAGTTTTTTTTTTTTTTTTTTTTTTTTTTTTTTCAGGAAACCAAAGAGCACAAAACACTTACCAACTCTTCTATGAAGCCAACATTGACCTGAAAGCAAAATAAAAACATTACAAGAAAATGAAACTAGCAAATAATGCCCCCCCAAATACAAATGCAAAATTATTAATACAATTTTAGCAAACAAAACTCAACAATATAGAAAATGAATACTATATTTTGTCCAAGTGGGATATGTCTCAAGAATGCAAGGTACATTCAAAAACTCAAAAAGAAAAAAATTATGTTATTATTACTAAAACTGAAAATTCATAGTTCATAATAAAAGAGATGAATGTAGAAAATAATTGAAATGGAAAAATAATACAATAGCATCAAAAAGTGAAATAAATAGGGATGAATCTAACAAAAGATGTGCAAGGCCTATATACTGAAAACTAAAATACACTGCTAAAGGACATCAAAACAGACCAAAATAAATGGAATTATACACTGTTTGATGGGTCATAAGATCCAATATTTTTACGATGTCAATTCAAATTTGGATTTGATGTCATTATATTAAAATTCTTGTAGACATTGTTTTACAAATTAGGAAGCTAAATTCTGAAATCTAACATCATAAAGAAATACAAGGGATGTAAAGGACCTCTTCAAGGAGAAGTACAAACCACTGCTCAGTGAAATAAAAGAGGACACAAACAAATGGAAGAACATACCATGTTCATGGATAGGAAGAATCAATATCGTGAAAATGGCCATACTGCCCAAGGTAATTTATAGATTCAATGCCACCCCCATTAAGCTACCAATGACTTTCTTCACAGAATTGGAAAAACTACTTTAAAGTTCATATGGAACCAAAAAAGACCCCGCATTGCCAAAAGAACAAAGCTGGAGGCATCATGCTACCTGACTTCAAACTATACTACAAGGCTACAGTAACCAAAACACCATGGTACTGATACCAAAACAGAGATATAGACCAACGGAACAGAACAGAGTCCTCAGAAATAATACCACACATCTACAATCATCTGATCTTTGACAAACCTGACAAAAACAAGAAATGGGGAAAGGATTTCCTATTTAATAAATGGTGCTGGGAAAATTGACTAGCCATAAGTAGAAAGCTGAAACTGGATCCTTTCCTTACAACTTATACAAAAATTAATTCAAGGTGGATTAGAGACTTAAATGTTAGACCTAATACCATAAAAACCCTAGAAGAAAACCTAGGTAATACCATTCAGGATATAGGCATGGGCAAGGACTTCGTGTCTAAAACACCAAAAGCAATGGCAACAAAAGCCAAAATTGACAAATGGGATCTAATTAAACTAAAGAGCTTCTGCACAGCAAAAGAAACTACCATCAGAGTGAACAGGCAACCTACAGAATGGGAGAAAATTGTTGCAATCTACTCATCTGACAAAGGGCTAATATCCAGAATCTACAAAGAACTCAAACAAATTTACAAGAAAAAAACAAACAACCCCATCAAAAGGTGGGCAAGAGATATGAACAGACATTTCTCAAAAGAAGACATGTATACAGCCAACAGATACATGAAAAAATGCTCGTCATCACTGGCCATCAAAGAAATGCAAATCAAAACCACAATGAGATATCATCTCACACCAGTTAGAATGGCGATCATTCAAAAGTCAGGAAACAACAGGTGCTGGAGAGGATGTGGAGAAATAGGAACACTTTTACACTGTTGGTGGGATTGTAAACTAGTTCAACCATTATGGAAAACAGTATGGCGATTCCTCAAGGATCTAGAACTAGAAGTACCTTATGGCCCAGCCATCCCATTACTGGGTATATACCCAAAGGATTATAAATCATGTTGCTATAAAGACACATGCACACATATGTTCCCATCCCATTACTGGGTATATACCCAAAGGATTATAAATCATGTTGCTATAAAGACACATGCACACACATATAGCACACATGCTATAAAGACACATGCACACATACACTCTTCACAATAGCAAAGACTTAGAATCAACCCAAATGTCCATCAGTGACAGACTGGATTAAGAAAATGTGGCACATATACACCATGGAATACTATGGAATACTATGTAGCCATAAAAAAGGATGAGTTCATGTCCTTTGTAGGGACATGGATGCAGCTGGAAACCATCATTCTCAGCAAACTCTCACAAGAACAGAAAACCAAACATTGTACGTTCTCACTTATAGGTTGGAACTGAACAATGAGATCACTTGGACTCAGGAAGGGGAACATCACACACCAGGGCCTATTATGGGGAGGGGGGAGGGGGGAGGGAAGCATTGGGAGTTATACCTAATGTAAAGCACGAGTTGATGGGTGCTGACAAGTTGATGGGTGCAGCACACCAATATGGCACAAGTATACATATGTAACAAACCAGCACGCTATGCATATGTACCCTAGAACTTAAAGTATTAAAAAAAAAAAAAAGAAAAAGTAATACAAAGGATGTACAATAAGCAAAACAACTTTGATTTAGAAAAAAATGTAGGATGACTAACACTCCCTACTTTGAATACTTAAATCTACAATAATCAAAACAGTGTGATTTGGTATAAAGATAGAGAAAAAGAAGAATGGAACAGAATAGAGAGTTCAGAAATAGACTCGAACATATATATAGATAACTGGTATTGAACCAAGGTTCAAAGGCATGTCCTTAGAGAAAGGATAGTCTTTACAACAAATGCTGCTGAAACTACTGAATATCCATATGCAAAAAACTGAGCTTTTATCTATAATTTGCACCATATATAGAAGTTAGCTTAAAGTGGATTATAGACCTGGATATAATACATTAAACATAAATCTCTGGAATAAAACAAAAGAAAATACTTTTGTATCCTTAGATTAGACAAAAGACAAGATAAAACATCAAAAGTCTAGTCCATCAAAAAATATATGAACCTTTGCAAAATTAAAAACATGTATTTTTTGAAAGACTGTCATAAGAATTCAAAAACAAACCACAGACCAAAGAAAATAATTAAAAATCATATATCTGATAAAGGATTGGCATTTACAATATATAAGACATCTTAAACTGAATAATAAGAAAACAACTCTATTTTTTCAAAAATGGGTTAAAAATTTGGACAGTTATTTTACCAAAGAGTACATACTAATGGTAAATAGTCATAAAAAATATAATCAAGATAATTACAATGAGATAATACTATAAACCTACTAAAATGATTAAAATTAAAAATATTTACCACACCAAGTGTTAGTGATGGGACAGGGGAACTAGAACTCACATACACTACTGGTGAAAATGTGAAATAATACAACCATTTTGAGAAAGAGTTTGGAACTTAATTAAGAAGTTAAAAATATATCTATATCGCATGTAATCTCCTAAGAGAAATGAAAGTATATATCTATACAAAATCTTGTATATGAGGGCCTATAGTAGCATTTTTTGCAATAGACAAAAATGGGTACCACTGAAGCATGAACCAACTGGTAAATGGATAAACAAGTTGTGTTGTATCCATACAATGAAATAATATTCACCAATAAATAAGAATTAACTGTTAATATACAAAACGACATGGATAAATTTTAAAATAATTATCCTAAGTAAAAATAAAAAACAAAAACATAAAACAAGCTGAGACAAGAAATGACCAGGATCTGGGTAGCACATTGAATATAGCTAGGCTGGAAGTCAGATATACCCTAGCACTTTTTTTTTTTTTTATATAAGTTCTAGGATACATGTGCACAACATGCAGGTTTGTTACACATGTATACATGTGCCATGTTGGTGTGCTGCACCCATTAAATCGTCATTTACATTAGGTATATCTCCTAATGCTATCCCCCCCTCCCCCTACCCTACAACAGGTCCCGGTGTGTGATGTTCCCCTTCCTGTGTCCAAGTGTTCTCATTGTTCAATTCCCACCTATGAGTGAGAATATGCGGTGTTTGGTTTTCTGTTCTTGTGATAGTTTGCTGAGAATGATGGTTTCCAGCTGCATCCATGTCCCTACAAAGGACATGAACTCATCCTTTTATATGGCTGCATAGTATTCCATGGTATATATGTGCCACATTTTCTTAATCCAGTCTATCATTGATGGACATTTGGGTTGATTCCAAGTCTTTGCTATTGTGAATAGTGCCACAGTAAACATACGTGTGCATGTGTCTTTATAGCAGCATGGTTTATATTCCTTTGGTTATGTACCCAGTAATAGGATGGCTGGGTCAAATGGTATTTCTAGTTCTAGATCCTTGAGGAATCGCCACACTGTTTTCCATAATGGTTGAACTAGTTTACAGTCCCACCAACAGTGTAAAAGTGTTCCTATTTCTCCACATCCTCTCCAGCACGTGTTGTTTCCTGACTTTTTAATGATAGCCATTCTAACTGGTGTGAGATGGTGTCTCATTGTGGTTTTGATTTGCATTTCTCTGATGGCTAGTGATGGTGAGCATTTTTTCATGTGTCTGTTGGCTGCATAAATGTCTTATTTTGAGAAGTGTCTGTTCATATCTTTTGCCCACTTTTTGATGGAGTTGTTTTTTTTTTTCCATGCTCATGGAAAGGAAGAACCAATATCGTGGAAATGGCCGTACAGACCAAGGTAATTTATAGATTGAATGGCATCCCCATTAAGCTACCAATGACTTTCTTCACAGAATTGGAAAAACTACTTTAAAGTTCATATGGAACCAAAAAAGAGCCTGCATTGTCAAGACAATCCTAAGTCAAAAGAACAAAGTTGGAGGCATCACGTTACCTGACTTCAAACTATACTACAAGGCTACAGTAACCAAAACACCATGGTACTGATACCAAAACAGAGATATAGACCAGTGGAACAGAACAGAGCCCTCAGAAATAATACCACACATCTACAATCATCTGATCTTTGACAAACCTGACAAAAATAAGAAATGGGGAAAGGATTCCCTATTTAATAAATGATGCTGGGAAAACTGGCTAGCCATGAGTAGAAAGCTGAAACTGGATCCCTTCCTTACCCCTTATACAAAAAATAATTCAAGATGGATTAGAACTTAAATGTTCGACCTAAAACCATAAAAACCCTAGAAGAAAACCTAGGCAATACAATTCAGGACATAGGCATGGGCAAGGATTTCATGACTAAAACACCAGAAGCAATGGTAACAAAATCCAAAATAGACAAATGGGATCTAATTTAACTAAAGAGCTTCTGCACAGCAAAAGAAACTACCATCAGAGTGAACAGGCAACCTACAGAATAGGAGAAAATTTTTGCAATCTACTCATCTGACAAACGGCTAATATCCAGAACCTACGAAGTGTCCCAGCACTTTTTAGATAAGTATGCGATTAAACCTATACTTTGGGCAACTTATTTTAGATTGTATTTGCTGTCATGTGAAACAGAGAAACAATAATGTAAATTATCTTTTTAATATTATCCTCTGAGGTAAATTATCATTCAAAATTATATCAACCACATTAAAAAGTTGAGACTTGACATAATTAGCAAAGTATTACTTGATCTCCCAAAGCCCTGCCTTCATTGCATGTAGCTTTATTCCTGGCAACCACAGGCTGCATTACTGTGATGGCATTTTCCCTATTTTCCAAAAGCTAGCAGATATCTGACATATCTGCAGATATTGGAACATAGGGGAAAAGCATCATCATTTCCTTTGTCTTAACCATGTCTGAATAGAGTTCACAAGTTTAGCAAATAGAAATACAAATATTACATGAACCATAGATATAATAAAATATTATTCTTTGTTTATCTGAAATTCAAATGTGACTGGGAATTCTGTACCTTCTGTGGCAACCATAGATAAGATAATTTCAGGTCTTTATCTTTGACATTGTATATCCTAGAAACACTTTTGGTACCAGAGAAATCATTTTAGGTATTTCAAGCAGAATGGAATTGAATAAACGGAATTACAGGCTTGCAAATATGTTGGAAGGGGGAAAAATAACTGGGAAGGCTCTTTCTACCTCTTAAGTTTGCCATTAGATTTCAGGAAAATCTTCTGATGTTAGGAACTGCAAGAAACCATTTGCAATGCCCATGGCTACCTACAACACCAAGGAGATAATTCCTGAGGGAGCTTTCTAAAGAGGCCCAGTTGGAGGCTGATGCAAGTTTCTCATCTTCACATATGACCATTAAAGACATATATTTGTAAATGTTTGTATCAGCTTTACTTTTAAGAGCCAAAAACTTGTAACAATACAAATGTCCATTAAGACTACAATAGATAATAAAGTATGGCATGGTCATATAATGGACTACTATACAAGAACTAAAAGATGAAATACTGCCACATACAGCAACATGGATAAGTCTTACAGACAACATACTGAGTAAAAGAAGCCAAACAAAAACCATATGTAACTGTTTGAGACAATTTATATGAATTCCAAAGGCAGGCAAAGCTAATCTGTTAGAAATCAGAATTGTGGTTATCTCAGGTGGGTATTGATTGACAAATGACATGAAGAAAACTTCTGGGATGCTGAAAATGTTCTGTTTCTTTATCAGGGTGTTGGTCACACAGATATATGTATATGTAAATATTCACCAAGCTGTAAACTTAATAATAATGCAGTTTACAGGGTACATTGGTTTTTTGTTTGTTTGTTTGTTTGTTCTAAGTCATGTTTTCTGAAGCTCACACAACTATCTACCACTACTGGAGGAAGAATAACATTCCCCACTTTCCTTACAACTTCCAAATTTCATCAAGTGTCTCTTGGTCGAAACTAAAACTATAAGAGCAAGGGACTCTAGAGAATTCAGTGACCAGGATTCTGGCCCCAGCAAAACAGGGGACAAGATAAGATGGAGTAGGAACGATGCTGAGTGTTCTTCACAATACTTTTATCTTGTAGAGAGTGAATGAAAAGCAAAGAATAAAAGTGTTTTAGATTGTGGTAGTACAGATGATATTTTAAAAATAATTCCCTCGGAATATCCTACTATCTATAATTTGTGGTTAGCTAGGAACTAGAATATAAAAATTATGAGTCCTTATACAATCACATGATAAAAATTTAAATATTCCTAGAACATGGGAAAAAAATCTTAATTAGATTATACTGTAACAAAACAAAACACAAGTTTTAATTCCCTAACAAAAGAATTTTTATTGAAACGGCAGAAAATGCAATACAATTAAAAACATATTTCAATAACTTTCTTATCATTATTGCAAATATGAAAGATATACACTATATTCATGTTTTTATTTTCCTTGTTTTATTTACCTTCCTTAGAAATAAAATCTTTGAATGTATCCTGTCTAGCTTCAAGTCCATCAATCCAATTTTATGACTTTTAAAATTAGCACATTTTACTACAGAGAGAAATACTTGGCATGTTATAAAGTGCATTGCCATTAATGGCATACTTTTTAGGTTTTTCTTCAAATTAAAAAAAAAAATCTGTAATTATGCATGCTACAAACCAATAGTTCAAGGTTTTATCACACCACATTACAATGACAAAACACATTATAGAGAATAAGTGTTGTAAGTCATACAAAATACTATAAAAATATCTTTTTAAAGATTTGTTGTCTACTCTTCTGCAAATTTTCGTCTTTAATACTATCCCTACTGCTATAATTTGTCCTGTGTCTTCCAGCATCCTGTTATGGCTCAGACAGTATCATTTAACAAGCAAGGCCCATATACTTCTTTTTAATTTGGAAGCCTCCAATTGTACTCTTAACTTGGTATAGATTTGTCACATTTCCTTATAAAGAAGAACACAGGACAACTTACATAATAAAGATATGTTGTTTCATTCCATCTGTCATTTTATCTTTTCCCACCTCCACTGAGTATGGGCATCCTAGGTTCATTTGGATACATTGTGCTTATATATCCCAGCACGTTCCTGAAGAGAAAATCACTGTCTGTCTAAACTATTCTCCCTACCTTCCTCAGAGCATATTTTGTAATTTCAAGTTCACTGGCCATTTCCTTCTGATTTGTGGCACACCACTGAGCTGCAAGTGTCAACCAGTAACTATTCATGAGAACAGCTGCAGCAGGATTACTAGGGGAAAACAGCAACTTGAAACTGTTTACCCATGTCAAGGGCCTCTCTTTTCCCATACTCTTTTTAAAAACATGACTAGCACATTATTGCAATATTGTAGTCATTTGACACTTTCCCATACATCATTGAATACTATTGTCAGAAGTTGATGAGAACATTTTCAAATGTCTTGAATTTAGCTTTATGTCTCTCAGACCCACCATAGTATATGTAACTTTTCTTTCCAAGTTTTGGTTTCTTCCTCCCTGCTTTGACTTCCACATGCTATTTGGCATTCTTTTCCTAATTCCTGTTTCTTTAATGATATCTCAACTCATTTCATAGAATTTTCTTCAATTCTTCTCTTCTTCATCACACTTATCTAAATCTGACCACAGTTCTCTTAAATCATTCAATATGCTTTTCTTGAATGTTTTAGTGTATGTAAATTGTACTCACTTTTTTGTTTTTAATTCTCTTTTCCCCCATATTTATCATATTTTTTTCTCTTGTTCTCTTATTTATATTTTAATTTTCTCTCATGCTTTTTTTCTATCTAGGCTTACAAGAGGTTCCATGATACAGTGGGGAAGCATTAAACAGGAAAGAAGTCTTTGGTTAATGTTGGTACATTAACTCTTCCTCTAACCTTGGGCAAACTAGTGCTCCTCTACAGGCCTCCTTTTTTTCACTTGTAAATGGGAAGATTGGTTGGAATGTTTTGTGAGGTTGTATCTAGTGCTGGAAATTTTATAATTCTAAAAACCAGTAACAATATCTATATCTATATCTAAATTTATATTATATCTATGTCTAGCAAGCTAGCTATTTTCCTGCTTTTTCAATCTGCTTCTTGCACTAAAGTAGAATCAAACTTTTTCTCCCAGTTTTCAGTTCTAAATTCTGCAATATTATGTTACTTATTGTTCTTATTCTGGCTTTCACTTGTACTTTATTTTTACTGATTTCTGTCTTGTTTTTGGTCCGAACTCTAGAGAAATCAGAGTATAAAATTTATCAATATCCTGCTCTGTACATTTTAAACCTGGCAACATTTGGTAAACTACCCAACAGTTCTTGAGCATATGCACATGTGCGCGCGCGCGCGCACACACACACACACACTGCTGCCTTTGGAATCAACTGGTCTAAGTTCAAACTCTAACTACGTACAGTTATGCATCACTTAATGATGGAATTATGTCCTGAGAAAAATTTGCCGTGAGGTGATTCTGTCATTGTGCAAACATCATAGAGTGTACTTACAGTGACCTAGATGGTATCGCCTACTACACACCTAAGCTATATGGTGTGCTCCTACACTGCAATCCTGTTATATCATGTGACTGTACTGAATACTTTAGGTAATTGGAACACAATTATTATAAGCATTTGTGTATCTAAACATAGAAAGGTGGAGTAAAAATGTGGTATAAAAGATAAACTGCGGTACACCTGTATAGAGCACTTATCATGAGTGAAGCTTGAAGGACTGAAGGTTGCTTTGGATGAATCAGTGAGTAATTGGTGAGTGAATGTGAAGGCCTAGGACATTACCACATACTACTGTAAACTTTACAAACACTGGACACTTAAGTTATACTAAATTTATAATAACTTTTTTCTTCAATAATAAATTAACCTTATCTTAAGTTTGTCTTTTTAATTTTTAAAATGTTTTGGGTCTTGTAAATACCTTATATACCTTGTATGCAAATGCCTTGTATCTTATAATACAAACACATTGTACAGAGGTACAAAAATATTTTCTTTCTCTATACTCTTATTCTATAAGCTCTTTTCTACTTTTTATTTTTTAACTTTTTAAACTGCTTTATTAAAAACTAAGATACAACACACACATTCACCTGGACATATACTGGTCAGGATAATCAATATCACTGTTTTTCACCTTTATATTTTGTCCCACTTCAAGATCTTCAGGGGCAGTAACACACATAGAGCTGCCATCTCCTATGATAATACTGCTTTCTCCTAGAATACCTCTTGAAGGATCTGCCTTGGCTGTTTTAGACTTAACTTTTTCTGTAAGTAGGAGTACACTCTAAAACAACGATAAAAAGCACAGTATAGTAAACCTATAAACCAATAACATAGTCACTTATCATTATTATCAAGAATTATGTACTATACATAATGTTATGTGCTAGACTTTTATAGTACTGGCAGTGCAGTAGGATTGTTTACCAGCATCACCATAAACACATTAGTAAGTGTTGCGCTGTCTTGTTACAATGGCTAAAGATACATTATAATCTTATGGTACCACTATTACATATGTGGTAGGTCATTGACCAAACTGTTGTTATGAGGCACATGACTATACTTGTGGACAAGTCACTTCCTTCTCTAAACCTGCATTTCCTCAAATGTGCAAAGAAGGTAATATCTCTACCTCAGAGCTCTGTTATGAAGACTGCACAGGTAATTAACGTATAGCACCCAGTACAGCATAGGCATATAGTAGGTCTTCAGTAATTGTACAGCTGTTTTTCTCCACCTCCTCATTATTATTGTTGTTGTTGTTGTTATTATTATTATTATTACTATTTAAGATGGAGTTTCACTCTTGTTGCCCAGGCTGGAGTGCAATGGCATGATCTCCACTCACTGCAACCACCGCCTCCCAGGTTCAAGTGATTCTCCTGCCTCAACCTCCCAAGTAGCTGGATTACAGGCATGTGCCACCACACTCGGCTAATTTTGTAGTTTTAGTAGAGATGGGGTTTCACCATGTTGATCAGGCTGGTCTCGAATTCCTGACCTCAAGTAATCCACACACTTCAGCCTCCCAAAGTGCTGGGATTACAGGTGTGAGCCACCACACCTGGTTTATTATTAATATTATTTCAAATGTAAGAACTTCTTGAGGCAATCCAGATTCCTTGGCCTTCCATGAAGGGAACCATAACTGTGACCTGGTAGAAAGATGGGGTCCTTCAAATCCTTAGATCTATTTTTAATAACCCCTGGAGGAATTCTTCCTTGGGAGATTTTCTGGCAATGATAAAAGGATTTGTTAGCAATGACTGAATCTACTCTATGTAAAGAAAACTACATAAGTTTTATTATATGGTGTGAATGGCAGTTCTAGTTTACCTCTTCATCAATGAGAAACTGATATATCTCTTAGCTAGTGTCATCAAAAGAATAACATTTGCTCTGGTTGTGAACAAATAGATTTGTCACACACAGCTTCCTCCTTCTTTGCCCAGATAGGAACTCTTTTGTCTGCCAACCACCAAATTGGTGGACTTTACTGTATCCTAACCCTCATTCTCTGCCTTCCCTTTTTTCATTAGTGGAAAGCATGTCCTGCCAACTTTTCACTCATGCTCCAGATCCTGTTTCCACTCATCTTCTCTGGGGCTTTTATTCCACAGTCATTCCTGTCTCTCCTGCATTATTTATTCCTTCTTCTCTACCATGCCATTTCTATCTGCTAATGACAGGTTCTAAGATCTACTCTCTTTAAAATATAAACCTTCCTAGGTTCCAAATCCCTCAGTTACTATTTCATCTCTCATGCCCTTCACAGGAAAACTGAAACAATAGAAATAAATGTTCTCATGTTCTTCACTTCCTTACTTTCCATTCACACTCAGGCTTCCTTCACTTTTGAATCAAAATGACTATCTATAATAATCAAAAAACTATCATTTTTGTTAAGTCCATATCTACTTCATTGGTTTTCTCTGCCTTGGCCTCTCAGAAGCATTAACAGAGCACTCACTTTTTCTGAAGTATTTTTCCCTTCACTTCCATGGTGTCACACAGTCCTAATTTTCTTTTTCTTCTATCCTCCATCTCCTTTGCTAGATTATCCTCCTCTCTGACTTATTAATATTTTTCTTAATTTGGACTGCTGAAACAGAATGCCATGGACAGGGTGATTTGTGTATAACAGAAATTTATTTCTCAAAGTTCTGGAGGCTAGAGTCTGAGATCAGGGTATCAACATGGTCAGCTTCTGGTGAGGACCCTATTCTGTCTTCTCCTTATATACTCATATGGTGGGAAGAAGGTAAGAGACTCTCTGGGGTCCCTTTGATAAAGGCACTAATGCCATTCATGAGATATCCACCTTCATGACCTAATTACCTCTCAATGGTCCCACCTGCTAATCCCATCACACTGGGAGTTAAGATTTCAACATATGAATTTGGTGGGGAGGGGCAATACATTCAGTTGATAACAAGATCAGGGAGCCTAAGGGCTCTGTTCTGAAATGTTTGCTTTCATCTTTCTGTAAGTAATCTCTCGGTGTATAATCTCTTCCAGTTCCATGGATAGAATTGCTGCTTTTGAATTGACCTCCAAAATTTTATCCCTGTCACAAAGCTCCACTCCTGTATATCCAGTTTCTGCTTTATATCTCTACCTAGATCTCCAATAGGCATCTCATACTTGACATGTTCTAAATAACTCTCTTAATATAAACCCCTCAGTTCCTCTTAAAATCTTCCCATCTCATTAAATGGAACCATCATCTTTCCTGTTAGACTAAACTACAATCATAGCCTTACTATTGACTCTTCTCGTTTCATTTTATCTCCTTAAATTTAATTTAGGTAAGCCCTGCCTATTATTTCTATCTATGAAATGCATCCCAAAATATACACTTATCTCTACGTCAGATGCTGCCATAAATATAAAGAATACATGGCCCCAATAGTCAATCCTTAGGGATTTTCCAAGAAAAGAGTATAATATAAAGATATTTGAAAATGTGTTAACTACATGTCTATTATTTGAACATGTGTTAATCCAAAGTGCCTTCAAAATGCATAACTCTTTCTAATTTAAATATTTAAATCTGCAACTTTTAAGAATAATCAGAATCTTTATGTTTGCAATACGCTATGGCAATAAATAAAATTTAAAATATGCTTTAGATAGAAAATATCTCTTTATATTTGAAGTTAGAACTTAACATATCTTATTTACTCCTCTATTTTTCTTCCTCTTGCATTCCCATGCTCTTAACTCTTAAACAGCCCAAGAAACAGTATTTGGGAACATTACTATGTAATGTTTTAAAGAAACAAATTGCTAACACATAATGTTTTGGTGTAGGATCTAGCAAATATATCTTTCCCTTTATGTTAATCTTCTGATTCTCCTATTGTCACCTCACTTGGTGAGCAGGTTTGTAAACTTTTGTTTATTTTGCTTAAATCTGTTAAGCCTTACACAACCTTCCTGGGGGCTAATATAAAACAGACCACACAATGATATGCTGGAAATAATGCCACCCTCTGGGTATCCTCTGCTCGTGTATGTAGATTGTGGGCCTCGGCAGTCGGCTTTCCCTGCTCTCTAGGGCAGACTGTCCAAAGCGTTTCTGCTATGGATCTTCTCCAATATTTTAAGAGGACTAAAATCTTACTTTGCTTTCTCCCTTTACCATCTTTCTTTTCCCAGATTTTACAAACCAGTAACTTTTTATCTTGCCCTCCAACTTCCAAGAGGACTCTAGTTTCCTCAGCTGTCTCTTCAAGTATCTCCTGCCAATCAGAATTCAATGCTGTCCTACTCCATAGTATGTTCTGCTGCAGTTTTGTTAAACATATTTGCGTTAGTCATTCTCTCAAGATCTCCTTTGAATTCCTTCTTGTCCTACTGTCATTCTGTCTCACTTTGTTTCCCAATTAAGTTTTTCTCCTATCCTATATTTCCACTTCTAATATAGCTTCTTTATTTTTACCACTATCAAAGTCACAATATCTATTAGCCACTCCTTTTTCTGACCTTTGCTTTTTTCCTGATATTCTTTAGTTTTGGCATACTCAGAAGAATTACTAAAATAATCTCAAGAGTCTTGGCCTCCTTTTTCATATCATGTATTCTCCAAAGTTGAGTCTACTTCTTTTTGCCCAGTATGAAGCTTACAGCAAATTTATTATTAAGAAGGCATTTAATTATCTCAAATATGTCTCTTGTGTTCAATCCAACTGAATTTCTAATCTGTGTTCCCTGGCTGAACAACTCTTTTCAGCCTCCTGTGTCAAATCTTCACTGTGATTCTCCCCTTGAAGGCATCACCAGCAGCCCTCCTATTCTTTTAGAGACTAAACAAGTTCTTTCATGGCTACTCTTAAGCTCCTCCCTAAGTTAATCCTTAAAAAAACACAAAATATCTAAACCAACAGGCTTAGTTTTCTTTTCTTTCTTTTTCTGTTTCTCTTCTCCACACTAACTCAGTTTCTTAGTATTGTCCCTCTTTTTCAAAGTCCACATTTGCATTTGGCCTAGACATGGACAGTGGGCTTGGCCTCAGCTCGGGAATACCACTGAGAGGTCATGTCAGGTAAACTTCGCCCACTGTGGCTCTCCCAGAAAGAGTCTTTCCTTCTCCACTAGGATCACAATAGCCTGAGCACATACTATTCTGTTGCTTTCCCTTGACTCCTTCAACACCTGACCTTTCTGAGTCATTAGCCTTCAATTGAAAGATTGAAGCACTAAAAATTATTTTAGGAGTTCTGGCTCTTTTCTCTAGATTTCTTCTCTAAGTTAAATCTGTGTTGCTGTCCTTACTCTTTGTTCTTCCTTTACTTCTTATCCCAGGAGCCATCATGCTGCCTCATCAGAAATACAAGCCTCTAATGCAGGTAAAAGAAGATCTACAAGCTAAATTTAGCAGTAACTGTATTTAAACTTATAATGACTCTAGCATATGTAATTACTTCTAATCTGAAAATTATAGGGGTCTGCTGTGATCCAGCCAGGCATGGTAGCACAATCAAAGAAACAGTAAAACAAACACAATTAAATACAATTTACTTCAAATCTGCACTCAACTCTTTAGAAAGCCCACAAGACATAGTAAAATATCTTTAAAATCCTTTTTAGCTATCACTGCCACTCATATTCACTATACAGATGGAGATCCTTACAAAAACTCAACCCACATGGCTCTTCTCACTTGCCATATGTTCTCTCTGTCATGTCAATGGCTAAAGGCACTCCTTCTTTAGTTCATCAGTGCACCACCTTTGCTTCACAGTGCTTTTCTATTTTCTTTCCTGCATGCTTATGCCATCACTCTATCCATACCATGCCCTCCTATATTTTTCAGACACCCCACTGTGCAGAGGAAAGAGGTATAGTGTAATACATTGCTCTCACAAGAATCAGCACATCACCCAAACTGTAAACAAAAAAAAAAAAAAAAAGAAGGCCCGTGAACTGACCTATCCATGCAGGATAGAATCCTCACTCCTTTGAAGGGGGCACAAGAGTGAGAAAGCATATATGAATATGGTCAATACTTATTCTTTCTTCTGAAAAAGTTCAAGTCCACATTATTCAACCATCCTTCTGCATAAAAAAGAGCTGGAAGGGATATTTTCTGACTCTATTTCTACCTTTCTGATGTGTTTAATGTAGTCTTTCTACATAAATGTCTAGAGTTAATATCAATCTTAAGTCTAGTATATACAGAACAGTTCCAGAATGCAATAGTAAAAAGAAAACTGGTATAAGACTTAGAAAATCTGGAATTAAATATCTGCACTACCACTGGCATTTAACTAACAAGTCACTTGCTGTCTTTGTGTGGGTTCCCCAGAAACAAATTCTAATTCGAATATTTCAGTATAAGTAGTTGACTTGGAAGGTGATTCCAAGAAACACCAGTGTTTGAACAGGAAAGTGGAACAGAAAAATGAAAAAAGTTAATAATAAATGTATTATGAATTATCACCATGGGAAACTGGAGATTGATTTTGCTAGAGAACTCGGGAGAAGGTATAGAGGATACATCACCAAGTTATTCCATTCCAAGATGAGGAAGCTATGGTACTTAAATAGCAACCCCTATTAAGTGTTGTTTGAGAGCATGTGTGTGTGTGGTGCAGGGGGGTGGGGTGCATGGAAGGTGGGGATTAATTCTAGCCTGCCTTTAGAACAGACAGAGAAGGATCTGTTGATCAGAGTGAGCACTCAGAATCACAAGTTCTATCAGTCGGAAGAGGTGTCAGGATACAGGAAAATAGTAAATACACTGATTCCACAGGTAGAGTACTTGCATGTCTTGCTACTTCCTCCCCTTGCATGACTCAGATTTACTCATAACCTGTATGAAGGTCATTCCATCCCATCACTGATTCACAATGTCTTTTGAAAAATTAGATTAGGAATATTGGTGGAAGAAACTACGGCACTCAAAGTTTCGGTTGATCCTGAGGCCATAACTGGTATGCATTGTCTCCTTTTTTCATCCCCATGCTAGCTTTTCCCCAAACGAATCCTCAACTAGTGATTCAGCTTCTCTAGGTTGCTTTCCTGGTAGGGTGACTCAGACTCTCATCCTTGAAGGATCTGAGTGCCTTGTTACAGCACTCTTGTCAGATATGGCTGCTGTAGTGCCTATTTAGTTATCATCATAAGGAGAAAGCCCATTTTTCTTACTGTCTACTGTCTCTGAAGAGAAGGAGGAAGTAAAAGCTGAAAAACAACAGGAATGAAGTCAGTGGCAAGACCAACCAGTGCCACTGACCAGGCCTGAGGTTAAAAGATTAACCCCCACCCTGACTCTAACCACATGTGCTATCTATAGATCTCAATCTATCATGACCCTTTCACGTGGACCCCTTAGAGTTGTAAGCCCTTAAAAGGGCCAGGAACTCTTTCTTTGGAGACCTCAGTTCTTGAGACGCAAGTCTGCCGATGCTCCCGGTCAAAGAAAGCCTCTTTCTTCTTTAACCCAGTGTCTGAGGGGTTTTGTCTGCAGCTCATCTTGCTCCATTTCTTGGTTCCCTGACCGGGAACTGAGGTGATTAATGGACGGTCGAGGCAGCCCCTTAGGCGGCTGAAGCCAGCCTTGTGGAGCATCCCTGTGGGGGACTCTGGACAGCTTGAATGATGCAAAGCTTGAGAGTGCTTCTGGTAGGCATTTTCCCTGGTGGAATGGCTCATCAGAGCAGTGCATGGCAGGTCCCCACAGAGGATCAACACAGCGGCTGAACACCGGGAAGGAACTGGCACTTGGAATCCGGACATCTGGTATGGTAGGACCACTCTGTTGCAGGAAGTCAGGGACTCCAAATGGAGGGACCGGCTGAAGGCATGGCAGAAGAACATAAATTGTGAAGATTTCATGGACATTTATTAATTCCCCAAATTGATACTTTTATAATTTCTTATGCTTATCTTTACTGCAATCTCTGAATATAAATAGTGAAGATTTCATGGACACTTATCACTTCCCCAGTCAATACCCTTGTGATTTCCTATGCCTGTCTTTAATCTCTTAATCCCGTCATCTTCGTAAGCTGAGGAGGATGTACGTCGCCTCAGGACCCTGTGATGATTGCGTTAACTGCACAAATTGTTTGTAGAGCATGTGTGCTTGAACAATATGAAATCTGGGCTCCTTGAAAAAAGAACAGGCTAACAGCAATGTTCAGGGAACAAGAGAGATAACCTTAAACTCTGACTGCCGGTGAGCCGGGTGGAACAGAGCCATATTTCTCTTCTTTCAAAAGCAAATAGGAGAAATATTGCTGAATTCTTTTTCTCAGCAAGGAACATCCCTGAGAAAGAGAATGGCCCCTGAGGGTAGGCCTCTGAAATGACCACTTTAGGAGTGGCTGTCTTTTACAGTGGAAGCCAAAGGGATGAAATAAGTCCCGATCTCCTGTAGTGCTCCCAGGCTTATTAGGATGAAGAAATTCCCACCTAATTAATTTTGGTCAGACAGCTTGTCTGCTCTCAAACCCTGTCTCCTGATAAGATATTATCAATGACAATGCATGCCTGAAACTTCATTAGCAATTTTAGTTTCACCCCGTCCTGTGGTCCTGTGATCTCGTCCTGCTTCTATTTGCTTTGTGATCTTCTATTACCTTGTGAAGCATGTGATCTCTGTGACCCACACCCTATTCGTACTCTCCCTACCCTATTGAAAATTGCTAATAAAACTTGCTGGTTTTGCGGTTCACGGAGCATCACAGAACCTGTGGACATGTGATGTCTTCTCCAGACACCCAGCTTTAAAATTTTTCTCCCTTGTATTCTTTCCTTTTATTTCTCAGACCAGCCAATGCTTAGGGAAATAGAAAAGAACACACATTGAATATCGGGGGTGGGGATTTCCTCCGATACCGGTCCTTGGAACTTGCCCACTCCATTTGAGTGGAAGTGTGGCCTGATCACCCACATTGTGCCCTTATTGGCACTTTGGTGTCAGTATTGATTTTGATTAGGCTTGACTTGTTTGCACAAAGAAAAGTGAAAGTAAGTGTTTGAGTTTGAGAGGGGCAAGGTGAGTGAGTGACCCTTTTACCCTTTCCTTCTTGTGGTGTGAGTGTTGTTTTGTCTTGGGAGGAAGATGGGTGGAATGCAAAGTAAGCCAACTCTACTAGGAACTATGTTGAAAAATTTCAAGACAGGATTTAATGGAGACTATGGAGTTACTATGACACCAGGAAAACTTAGAACTTTGTGTGGGATAGACTGGCTGGCATTAGAAGTGGGTTGGCCATCAGAAGGAAGCCTAGATAGGTCCATTGTTTCAAAGGTATGGCACAAGGTAACTGGTAAGCCAGGATACCCAGACCAGTTTCCATACATAGACACTTGGTTACAGCTGGTTTTAGACCCCCCACAGTAGTTAAGAGGACAGGCAGCAGTAGTACTAGTGGCAAAGGGACAGACAGCCAAGGAAGAATCTCATTCCACCCACCGAGGGGAGTAGGCTCCTAACGTCCTGTCCAACCCAACATCAGAGGATTCATGGCAAGAAATGGCACCAGTGGCCGCCCCCCTTTCACCAAGGAGGAAGGCCTCCCACTCGTGAGCCCACTGAGCCCAAGCTTCCACAAGGCCTACATACCCCTAGGCCACTCAGAGTAGAAAGGAAGGATATGAGACCTTGGGAGAAACTCCTCCCTTGGCAACCTGTCTGAGGCCTGGAATTGGGATAAAAATTGGGATAAAAATTGGGATAAAATGCCCCTGAGAGAGCAACGGTATACTGAGATAGACAAGGATGGGCATATGGTGGAAAGGCATGCCTTTGTGTACCAACCCTTCACCTCTGCCAATCTCCTTAATTGGAAAAACAATACCCCATCCTCTACTGAAAAGCCTCAAGCTATAATTGATTTGCTCCAAACTACTATCCAGACCCATAACCCCAACTGAGCTGACTGTCACCAGTTGTTCATGTACCTCTTCAACACAGATGAAAGGAGGAGAGTGCTCCAAGCAGCAACTAAGTGGCTGGAAGAACATGTTCCAGTTGATTAGCAAAACCTGCAAGAGTATGTGAGGATCCAATTACCAGGAACAGACCCCCAGTGTGACCCAAATGAAAGATAGGGTATGCAAAGGCTAAACCAGTACAAGGAAGCCCTACTGGAAAGGTTAAAGAAAGGAGCTCAGAAGGCCACAAATATTAACAAAGTCTCTGAGGTCATCCAAGGGAAAGATGAGAGCCCAGCACAATTCTACGAGAGACTCTGTGAGGCCTATCATATGTATACTCCCTTTGATCCTGATAGCCCTGAAAAATCAGTGCATGATTAACATGGCTTTAGTTAGTCAAAGTGCAGAAGACATTAGAAGAAAATTGCAGAAGCAGGCTGGGTTTGCAGGCATGAACACTTCACAGTTATTGGAGATAGCCAATGAGGTGTTTGTTAATAGAGATGCAGTAAGCTGCAGAGATAATTGCAGAGAGAGTGAACACCAAGCCTGGTGAAATGCCGACCTGCTAGCTGCAGCTATTAGAGGGGTACTCCCGAACGGGTGAGAAAAGGGGGGCCCCAGGAAAAATATCCAGTCTGGCTGTCCACGCTTGCAGTGTAACCAGTGTGCTTATTGTAAGGAAATAAGACATTGGAAGGACAAGTGCCCACAGTTGAAAGGGAAACAATGTGACTCTGAGCAGGAGGACTCAGAAAAGGATGAAGGGGCCTTGTTCAATCTGGCAGAAGGGTTACTGGACTAAGGGGGACCAAGTTTATGTGCCCCCAAAGAGCCCATGGTCAGGATGACAGTCGGGGGCAAGGACATCGAGTTTCTTGTCAATACTGGTGCTAAACATTCAGTAATAACCACCCCAGTCACCCCCTTATCCAAAAAGACAATTGATATAATCAGAGCCAAAGGAGTTTCAGCAAAGTGAGCTTTGTGTTTGCCCTAGACCTGCACTGTGGGTGGGCATGAAGTGATTCACCAGTTCCTATACATGCCTGACTGCCCCTTGCCTTTACTAGGAAGGGACCTACTTAGCAAGTTGAGAGCTACCATCTCTTTTACAAAACTTGGCTCTTTACAGCTAAAGCTACTTGAAACAGGAGTCATCATGGCCCTTATGGTTCCTCATGAGGAGGAATGGAGACTCTTCTTAACTCGGCCAGGCCAAGAGATAGGATCAGCTCTGGCTAAGCAGTGGCCAAAGGTGTGGGCGGAAGACAGCCCTCCAGGGTTGGCAATCAACCAGGCCCCTGTACTCATAGAAGTTAAGCCTGGGGCCCAGTCGGTCAGGCAAAAACAGTGCCCGGTCCGCAGAGAAGCTCTTGAAGGTAGCCAGGTCCATCTCAAGCACATGAGGGCCTTTGGAATTATAGTCTTTTGTCAGTCTCCATGGAACACTCCCCTCCTGCCTGTTTGCAAGTCAGGGACCAAGGACTACAGGCCAGTACAGGATTTGCGCTTGGTCAGCCAAGCTACAGGGACTTTGCACCCAACAGTACCTAACCTGTACACATTCTTGGGGTCACTGCCAGCTGAGGACAGTTGGTTCACCTTCCTGGACCTGAAGGATGCTTTATTAAGCATCAAACTAGACCCTGAGAGCCAGAAACTGTTTGCCTTTCAGTGGGAGGATCCGGGGTCAGGTGTCACCATTCAGTACACTTGGACTCAGCTTCCCCAAGGGTTCAAGAACTCCCCCACTGTCTTCAGACAAGCACTGGCTCGAGACCTCCAAAAGTTTCCCACCAGAGACCTAGGCTGTGTGTTGCGCCAGTACGTCGACGACCTCCTGCTGGGACACCCCACGGCAGTTGGGTGCACCAAGTGAATGGATACCCTGCTCTGGCACCTGGAGGACTGTGGGTATAAGGTGTACAAGAAAATAGCTCAGATCTGCAGACAGCAGGTATGCTACCTGGGACTTACTATCTGACAGGGGGAGCGCAGCTTGTGATCATGAAGAAAGTAAGTCATTTGCAACCTATCAGAACCTAAGACCAGAAGGAAGGTGAGAAAATTCTTAGGAGCTATGGGGTTCTGCAGGTTATGGATCCCAAACTTTGTAGTACTGGCCAAGCCCCTGTGCAGAGAAACAAAGTGGGGCAACAAGGAACCTTTTGAATGGGGGTCCCAACAGCAATGAGCTTTTCATGAATTAAAAGAGAAACTCATGTCAGCCCCAGCCCTGGGGCTGCCTGACCTGACAAAGTCATTTACACTACGTGTGTCAGAGAGAGAAAAGATGGCGGTTGGAGTTTTGACCTAGACCATGGGGCCCTGGCCGAGGCCGGTGGCCTACCTCTTTAAACAACTAGATGGGGTTTCTAAAGGTTGGCCCCCATATTTGAGGGCCTTGGCAGCAACTTCCCTGTTAGCACAAGCATGGATAAGCTGACTCTTGGTCAAAATCTAAGCATAAAGGCCCCTAATCTGTGGTCACTTTAATGAATACTAAAGGACATCATTACCTAACAAATGCTAGACTAATTGGGTACCAAAGCTTGTTCTGTGAAAATCCCTGCATAATCATTGAAGTTTGCAACACCTTGAACCCTGCCACCTTACTCCCAGTATCAGAGAGCCCAGTTGAACATAACTGTGTAAAGGTGTTGGACTCAGTTTATTCTAGCAGGTCCGACCTCCAAGACCATCTTTGGACATCAGTAGACTGGGAGATGTACAAGGACGGGAGCAGCTTCGTCAACCCACAAGGAGAGAGGTGTGCAGGATATGCAGTGTTAAACCTGGATGCTGTCACTGAAGCCAAATCATTGCCCCAGGGTACTTCAGCCCAGAAGGCTGAACTCATTGCTTTAATTCAGGCCTTAGAACTAAGTGAAGGTAAGACTGTAAACATTTACACTGACTCTCGGTATGCCGTCTTAACCCTCCAAGTGCATAGGGAATTATATAAAGAAAAAGGCCTGTTGAACTCTCGGGGAAAAGATATAAAGTATCAGTGAGAGATCCTACAATTATTAGAGGCAGTGTGGAAGCCCCAAAAGGTGGCAGTCATGCACTGCAGAGGACACCAGCGAGCTTCCACCTTGACTGCCTTGGGTAGCTCCCGAGTGGACTCAGCAGCATCCACCCTTTACCGGGCAGTCACTGTCCCCCTGCTCCCTCAGGCATCTGACCTTGTACCTACTTATTCTAAAGAAGAGAAGGACTTTCTCCAGACAGAGGGAGGACAGGTGATAGAAGAGGGGTGGTCCGGTTATTGGAAGGAAGAACAGTTGTGCCACAACTGCCAGGAGCTGCAGTTGTACTGACTGTGCATGAGACCACCCACCTAGGCCAAGAGTCACTTGAAAGGTTGTTAAACCGGTACTTCTACACCTCACATCTGTCAGCCCTTGCCAAAACAGTGGCGCAGCAGTGTGTCACCTGCCAACAGCACAATGCTAAGCAAAGTCCAACCGTCCCGCCCAGCATATAAGCTTATGGGGCAGCCCGCTTTGAAGATCTCCAAATAGACTTCACCAAGATGCCCAAATGTAGAGGTAACAAGTATTTGCTAGAGGATCCAGTCTGGATCCACCATAGTCATGTAAAACCTGCAGCACCTGAGACCTGGGAGGCAAGACCAAGCCTGGACAACCCCTGCAAAGTTATTTTGAAGAAGACAACAAGCCCTGCTCCAGTCACACCTGGAAGCTGACTGGTCCACCCACAGCTGAAGCATGAGGAAGTCCATCATGGGACTCATTTTCCTTAAATTTTAGACTTGTACAGTAAGGACTTCAACTGACCTTCCTCAGACTGAGGACTATTTCCAATGTATACATCAAGTTACTGAGGTAGGGCAAAAAGTTAAAACACTCTTTCAGTTTTATAGTTATTATGAATGTACTGGAACTCTAAAAGGGACTTGTTTGTATAATGCTACCCAGTACAAGGTATGCAGTCCAGGAAATGACCAGCCTGATGTGTGCTATAACCCATCTGGGCCCCCTATGGCTACAGTTTTTGGAATAAGATTGAGGACTGGCAACCGGAGAAAATCTGATATGAGTAAAGTAATAACTAGAACAGAAGAAAAAGGAGTCTCCAAACAAATTATCTTAAAATTTGGTGCCTGTGCAACAATCAACGGTGACCCATATGGAAATAGAATAAGATGTGGCTCTCTATTTTAGGAAAGGGGCTATATAGTAGAAAATAAGTATATTTGTCATGAATTAGGACTGTGTAGTGAAGATGAGAGTAAGAACTCCCACTAGTGAGGATCTCAAAGGGGGGAATGAGGAGAGAGGCCATTTCTCTTACTGTCTCCCGTCACTGAAGAGGAGGAATCAAAAGCTGAAAAACAACAGGAATGAAGTCAGTGGCAAGACCAACCAGTGCCACTGACCAGGGCTGAGGTTAAAAGATTAACCTCCACCCCGACTCTAACCACATGTGCTATCTATAGATCTCAATCTACTACAATCCTTTTATGTGGACTCATTTGAGTTGTAAGCCCTTAAAAGGGCCAGGAACTCTTTCTTTGGAGATCTCGGTTCTTGAGACACAAGTCTGCCGATGCTCCCGGCCAAAGAGAGCCTCTTCCTTCTTTAACCTGGCATCTGAGGAGTTTTGTCTGCAGCTCGTCCTGCTACAATCAGGCATGGGATAACTAACAGCATCTCATTGAATACCCTAAGTTCTATCCATCCTCTTTCTTGCCCTCATTTGTAACAGAAATCCTAGCTCCTTTTGACAACCAGGGTCAATTATCCTGCCAATGTGGTAACTTCTTTCTTTGCTTGATTGGCCACTATTACGAGAAGTACAAAATGATCAGGTGGTAGCCATAGCCAAAGCTTAGTGGAACATTTACCATTTCCATTGGTAGAAGCCTTACTTTTTGTTCTTAGTAACCAAGACCTTTAATCCAGGGTTTAAAGTTGTGGCAACAGTAATCACAAAATTGTCAATTAGACTGAAACTGAGATGAGCCATGTCAACTTCCACTCTTTGGTTCCTTTTCTATCAAGAGACACTGCATCATATAATGGCAATCAATTTAAAGAATATAACATCTTTTGAAAGCAGAGGCCAATTCCCCTAGAGCTAGAAGCTGGCTTCTCAGCATCCCCATCTATTAACATATATAAAAATCAATGCAAAAATGGGTTAAAGACTTAAAGGTAAGACCTGAAACTATGACACTATCAAAAGAAAACATTAAGAAATTGCTACTGGACATTGGTCTGGGCAAATATTTTTTGGGTAAGACCTCAAAAGCACAGGCAACAAAAGTAAAAATAGATAAATGGGATTGCATTAAGCTAAACAGCTTCTGCACAGCAAAGGAAACAAACAACATAGTGAAGAGACAATCCACAGAATGGGAGAAAATATTTTTAAACTATCCATCTGACAAAGGATTAATAACCAGTATACATAAGGCACTCAAACAACTCAATAGCAAATAAACAAATAACTGGATTAAAACATGGGCAAAAATATCTCAATTGACATTACTTAAAAGGAGACATACAGGCTGGGCATGGTGGCTCACGCCTGTAATCCCAGCACTTTGGGAGGCCAAGGTGGGCAGATTACCTGAGGTCAGGAGTTCGAGAGCAGCCTGGCCAAAATGGTGAAACCCCGTCTCTACTAAAAATAAAAAATGAAAAATAAAATTATTTGGGCGTGGTGGTGGGCACCTGTAGTCCCAGCTACTCAGGAGGCTGAGGCATGAGAATTGCTTGAATCTGGGATGCTGAGGTTGCAGTGAGCCAAGATGGTGCCACTGCACTCCAACCTGGGTGACAGAGTGAGACTCCATCTCAAAAAAAATTTAAAAAAAGAAAAACAAGACATATAAATGGCCAAGAGATACATGAAAAATGCTCAGCTAGGTACAGTGGCTCACACCTGTAATCCCAGAACTTTGGGAGGCCGAGGCGGGTGGATCACCTGAGGTCTGCAGCTAGAGACCAGCCTGGCCAATGTGGTGAAATCCCATCTCTACTAAAAAGACAAAAAATTAGCCAGGCATGGTGGCAGGTGCCTGTGATCCCAGCTACTCAGGAGGCTGAGGCATGAGAACCACTTGAACCCATGGGGTGGAGGTTGCAGTGAGCTGAGATAACGCCATTGCACTCCAGCCTGGGCAACAAGAGCAAAACTCCATCTCAAAAAAAAAAAAAAAAAAAAAAATGCTCAACAACACTAATCATCAGAGATATGCAAATCAAAACCACAATGAGATATCATTTCACCCCAGTTAAACTGGCTTTTATCAAAACCACAAAGAACAACAAATGTTGACAAAGATGCAGTTATATTCCCACCAACACTCATACATTGTTGGTGGGAATGTAAGTAGTACAGCTGTTACTGAAAACACTATGGAGGCTCCTCAAAAAACTAAAAATAGGACTAACATATGATCCAGCAATCCCACTGCTGGGTATATATCCAAAAACAAAGGAAATCAATATATGGAAGAGATATCTCTACTCTTATGTATATTCCAGCACTATTCACAATAGCTAAGATATGGAACCAATCTAAATACCACTTATCAATGGATAAATGGATAAAGAAAATGTGGCATATGTACATACAATGGAATACTATTTGGCCATAAAAAATAATGAAATCCTGTCCTTTGGAGCCACATGGATGGAATTTAGATCATTATGTTAAATGATATAAATCAGGCACAGAAAGACAGATATTATATATTCTCACTCATATGTGCGAGTTTAAAAAAGTGGATCTCCTGGAGGTAGAGAGTAGAATGCTGGTTACCATAGGATGGAAAGGGAAGCAGGAGAGGGAGGGAGGAATTAGGAGTTGGTTACTCGGTACAAAAATGGTTAGATAGAAGGAACAAGTTCTAGTATTTGAGGCTACATTAGGGAAATTATAGTTAATAATAATTTATTGTAGATTTCAAAATAGCAAGAAAAGAATTGTAATGTTTCCAACACACCTTAAAAAAATAAGTGTTTGAGGTGATGGATATCCCAATTACTGTGATTCGATCATTATGTATTGTGTACATGAGTCAAAATATCACAAGTACCCCCAAAATATGTACAACTGTGATATATAAATAAAACACACACAAAAGAAACATAAATAAAACACACACAAAAGAAATAGGCAACACGTTATCAGGCCAGCAGCTTCTGGGTCATGCATATAAAGGTAGAGCTAATGGCCCTGAGGTCATGTGTCCACTGTTGAACCTCCATCCTTGTCAGTAGTTCCCTTGGTGAAGCAATATCTTATGGAATTCCATTAGGATAAATCAAACACTTTGTGGGCCCTCTGATTGTGGCACTGGAAAAGCAAACGGTCACA
Source organism: Chlorocebus sabaeus (assembly GCF_047675955.1). Lineage (NCBI taxonomy): Eukaryota > Metazoa > Chordata > Mammalia > Primates > Cercopithecidae > Chlorocebus > Chlorocebus sabaeus. The sequence continues at coordinate 25,440,731 of NC_132916.1, read as the reverse complement.
TTTACTGGCAGTTTGAAAGCAAGCTGGCATGCCCAGAAATGATAAATGCAGAAAGAGTATGGCTGGAGCATTGACAGTATCTTCTATACTCCCTGAATCTTGTTTCCTCATCTATAAATTGGATCCAATAATAATGCGCCTTAAAGAATTTGTATGGAAACCTTCTTTTGAAGTATTATAGAAATTTAAGCTGTAAATATTCAGTTTTGTGATAGAAGCTACAAATGAAATAAATATCATCACCTGATCCTCCAGAAGGTGAGAACCTGTTATGAAATTTCTTTTACATTCCATCTTACACTTTTCTATCTCTAGCTAATATGTGACTTTAAATCTCAGATATAAAAATCAGGTAACTAAAAAGAAAAGTTATCTTAAAGTATAAATGCAAAATAAAAAATGTTGAGTCCATTTACAAAAAGATCATTACTATTGATAACACACAAAAAAAGAAAACTAAGAAAAATTCATTTTTAAAATAAAGTGTAATTAAATACTTGGGCAGTTTATTGGGGGGGGAAAGAAAGCCATTTACCTGACTATGATTGATTGACATTGTTACCTAATCTATCAAAAGAATTCGTTTATTTTAGAAATATGATTACTGAAGGGCACCCTTGATTTCTAAGATCAATAAAATCAATACTTAGACTTTAAATTCTTTTCAAAATTTTCTTAATTAATTTAAATATCCCAGTGGTATTTTCTTCCACTGAGGATCAGCTCAAGTTATTTTCTATACAGTAAGTATATATCTATTTTCATAAAAATCTAGTTTCTTTTAAGTTATATTAAGTTTTGTACACTTTATAGGCTAAAATGATATCCTAGCCTTAGGTACATGAGGCTACTTTGTGAAATGCAAGAGCCAGACAAGTAGAAAAAAAGGTCTACTAGGAAAGAAAGGGTATTATGCTGACACCTTAAGGAAGCAGAAAAGAAAGTTTACTTGCACAGAGAGAGGTGGGGTTTTTGTTGTTGTTGTTGTGGGGGTTTTTGTTTGTTTTTTGCCAAGAAGGTCCTTTTATAAGAGAAAGAACAGATTTGATCTAGTTGGTCCAAACAGTAATGTTCATGAGCAAGATGATCCCGGGGAGACCGAAAGCATTCTCTCACAAGAATGAGAGTGTCAACTGACTGTCAGGTGAGATATCAACTACCTCTTTGAATATATTGTTATTTTCCAAGGGAGACAATTTCCATTTTTATAAATTTTCTCTATTTGCCTAATCTTTTTGTTTTTATTATAAATTATAATCGCTTTAACTAAAAATACATATATTGTTATAAGCAAACATTGATAACCTTTATGATGCCATGTAAAATCTGTTTGCACATTCCTGAAGCTATCTAGATATTCACTCACAATTAAGAAATGCTCAGTATATCTTCTTATTCAGTGCCAGTAACATAAGAGTGAGCACAAAATCTTAGCTGCATCTGAGAAATGGAGTTGGAACTACCTCAAGCCTCAAAACAATAAGAAAAATAATGGGCAACGCTTGTTAAAAAAACAAAACAAAACAAAACAAAAAACAGGGTAAGATTCTTCACGTCCTTTACAAAGGGCAAAGATGAAAAGAAAGAAGTCATTAGTGACAACAAATACTCGTCACAAGACTTAGGGCTTGACAAACCAGGACTTATGACCATACCAACATTCAAGATTAATGTTCTTTTTGGTTCATCTGGAGAACTCTAGACATGATTAAAAGTTTGTCTCTCAACCACATCCTCTCTTATGTATGTTCTTCCCACAAACAAATGTTTTCATCACCCTTGGAGAAGGCTATACCATAATCTTATTCCCACACTCAGGAAAATTATATTTAATATCGTGGAGAAGATTGACGTTGTGTATTTTATCACCTACAGAGCTAGTTAAAATTACATACATATGTGTAATTTTAATAAAGGAAATTATATATGTATATATATAAATATGCAGCTTATATATACAATAAATTTTTAATTTCTTGACTAGTTATGTTTTCTTCTACCAGCATAAAAGTATTTCTCATGTAATATTTGAATCTAAAGTTATAAAAGAAATAATATTTTGGGCAACACCTGAGGGAAAGGAGTTTACTCTTTTTTATTACAATGTACAAATGCAGAGATTTATTTTCTTTACACTTTTACACTTGTACGGCATTTAAAATAGTGCTTTTCATACTATGAAAAAATATTTATCTCAAAGTATTTAGGGATAGAAGCAATACTAGAAAATAAGGAGATATGCAGAGGTGAGAAGAAAAAATAGGAAGAGAAAAAATATATATGATTGCTGGGATAGCAATGATTTTTAATTAGAAGGTAATAATTAGATTCAAGTGTCTAAACCCCTGGTCTTATACTTTATAGTAACATAAATTTATGAGAAATGTAAATAGGCAGAAATCATATTAATGTCTATCTAAATAGAAAAACCAGATCAAATATTTTGTCAAAAATGGATGTTTGATTCCATTTGAAAATTTTAATCAAAATATGAAAATTTTAATCTAACCACCAGATGCATTATACAAACTGAAACACTTTTGTTCTGTTGAATGAAGAATATAAACAATTATAAGACATAGTTTCTGAATTTATGATATGGATAATTATTCTTTCATGTACTTGGTCTATTATGTTTAACAACATACGAATTTATACTTGATTTACTTAACTGGATAGATATTCAACTAACCTGATCACCATACCACAGTTCTAAATATTGAATAAAAGCAGATACAAGACAAAGTTTATGTTCCCTATTTGCTTCACACTTGGATTTTCAAAAACAGCAAATTGCAAAAGAAAATTCAATGAACTAAATATGCCACCTTTATATAATATTTCTATTAAACACCTGTTACAGTTAACTTATACATTTACAACAATCTGACTTAAAACACTTTAACTAACTAATGTATATTGAAGATCTTTAACAAAAAATGGTGATTCTAGTATGAATTCAAATATATAAAACTATTCTAATAAGTAATTGTATTTGAGTTTAACAGTATGAATGTACTCTGAATATTTTAAATTCTCCTCAACTGACTTCATAACCTGAAAAATAATGGGGGAAAAGATGAAAAAGTAACATATTAAATGCTTGCTCTGTGTTTGTCTCTGTTTTCAGTGCATTGCAAATATCATCTTAAATGCCAGTTGTCCTCATTTCTACACTCTAAATGAAGGGTTGGCATTTTCTTTTCCAGAAATGGCTAAATAGTAAATATCTTAGACTTTGCAGGGCTCTGTCTCAATTGCTAACTCTGTTGCTGGAACATAAAAGTAGCTAGGTATGTTACATAAAAGGATGAACTATCTGTTCCAAATAAAATTTTATTTATTAAGACTGAAGTTGGAGTTTTATATATATTTATGTGTCAAAATATCATTATTCCTTTGATTTTTTTAAAACTATTTTAAAATGTAAATATTATTTTTATCTTGACAGCTGTACACAGACAGGTGTCAGACTGGATATGACCCACAAGCTAGAGTTTGCCAACCTCTGCTCTAAATTTATCTCAGTATAATCCATATTTTAACAAATTAAAGTATTGGCATTTTAAAAAATTAAATTGAAGTGATGGTTTAATAACTTTTTTTTATTTATCTCTGTGTCACTACAGATTACATTAGCTTATGAATTGACTTGTTAGTCCCCAAATCTCAAAAATTTGGGTAGAAATTTACAACTAAAATCAAGAGAATTTTTTACAATACTAAAAACTAGGCTGGGCGCGGTGGCTCAAGCCTGTAATCCCAGCACTTTGGGAGGCCGAGACGGGCGGATCACGAGGTCAGAAGATCGAGACCATCCTGGCTAACACGGTGAAACCCCGTCTCTACTAAAACTACAAAAAAACTAGCCGGGCGAGGTGGCGGACGCCTGTAGTCCCAGCTACTCGGGAGGCTGAGGCAGGAGAATGGCGTGAACCCGGGAGGCGGAGCTTGCAGTGAGCCGGCCACTGCACTCCAGCCTGGGCGACAGAGCGAGACTCCGTCTCAAAAAAATAAATAAAAATAAATAAAATAAAAAATTAAAAAAAAAATGTTATTAATTTTAAAATTTAAATTTAAAAATGTCATGCTTATCACTTTCCAATAAATGTTAAAGCTCTTTTTAGGATAAAATGTTATGGCAGTTGTGGTGGCTTATGCTTTTTGAGGGGGCATCTCGGGAGGCCAAGGCGGGTGGATTGCTTGAGGCCAGGAGTTTGAGACCAGCCTGGGCAAAATGGGGAAACCCTACCTCTACTAAAAATACAAAAATTAGCCAGGTGTGGTGGTGCACACCTGTAATCCCAGCTACTAGGGAGACAGAGGCACGAGAATTGCTTGAACCAAGGAGGCAGAGGTTGCAGTGACTGGAAGTCACATCAGTTTACTGAAGCTTGGGTGATAGAGTGAGATTCTGTCCCAAAAAAACAAAAAGAAAAAGAAAAATTTAAAAGGTAGTGTATGCAGCAGTCAGAAAACTGTATTTCACAGTATATACAAAAGTACGTCTATTTAGACAAATTGTGACAGAAAAATATCAATTCAATACTCAATAAAAACTTGAACTAGTGAGAATTTTAGATGTTTCTGAAAAAAATCTCATAGTTCCTATTATGCCACCAACTCTTGATTATTTCCTTCTGCATCCTGATGATATTTTCAGTTTTCATTGTATAATCCTTATCTGACCACCAATGTCAGTGTGCTCTGGGGTTTGGTTCTAGTAAGACATCTCTTCTAATCTTTCCACAAAGACACACAGATGATAATTACATTTTTATAATCAGAGTAGACCACTCTTTTGAGATACACATTTCTATAGTCAACTGTTTACTTAATGTATCCAGTGGAACATTTAATAGATGCCTGTGGCAATGCGTAGCCATTGACCAGAAATGAAAGCTTCTTTCCTACTTCAGAGTTTCCTCTGGAAAGTGGCTACTCTTGCTGTTAGGGGATGATATTTCCCAGATTCTTTTGCACCTTATTTTATTTTTAAATTTGACAGATACAATTACATGTATTTATCATGTACAATGTGATGTTTTGAAATATATATACATTGTACAATGGCTAAATCTCAGTATTGTTATATGCATTATCTCACTATTGTCAATTTTGTGGTGAGAACATTTAACATCCACTTTCAGCATTTTTCAAGAACACAATATATTGTTGTTAACTGTAGTCAACATGCTATACAAAAAGATCTCTTGAACTTATTCCTTCTGTCTAATGGAAATTTCATATTCTTTGGTCAACATTTCCACAAACTCCCCTAACCCTCTACCTCACTGCCTTGTGACACATTATGTAAAGTGAACTAATATAGGCACAGAAAGACAAATACTGCCTGTCTTACTAATATGTAGAATAATAAAAAGTTGATCTCACAGAAGTAGAGAGTAAAATGGTGGTTACCCTTTTGCATCTTGGTGGGACCATATGACTGATTTCCCCCCAACAAAATATAAATGGAACATATATGTGTCATTCTGCTCCAAGAATAAGAAGCAAGTGTGCATTCTCCATACTCTCTTTCCTCTTCTACCCACTGGGTTGAGAGGGCTTTGCTCCCCTAGTGCCGGGGGAAACTCAGGGTGGAAAGAACTTGAATCCTTCAATCAATATATTGTATATTATATATATTATATATTATATAATAAAAGTAGTATACATAAAAGTAGCTAGGTACATTACATAAAAGGATGAAGTATCTGTACTTATAATATATAATAATAATATAATATAATATATATATAATATTATATACATTATATATAGTCATGAAAGCCAGACACTAATCATGAAACCAAACTTCTATTTTGTAAACCACTGAAATTTGGGGTTTAGTTGCTATGGCAGCTAACCTTAGCCTAACAAATACATCTCAAATATAACATATCCAAAATACAACTCCATTCCCCCAATATAATCCTCCCCTAATCATTCCCATCTCAATAAGTATAGCAACAACCACTGAGTTTCTCAAGGTCAAAACCTCAGTATCACCAATATGTATTTCTAAAATGTAAAACAGATTATGGCAATTCCCTGCTTAAAATCTTTCAATTGTTTATCAGTGAAATCAGAAAAAAAAATCCAAATTTCTTAGCACAGGCCCTCCCTGACTCTTCAACCTAGATTTTTGCCACAGATCCTCTTAGTACATTCCAGCCATACGGGCCTTCTTTCAGCTCCTCAAATGTACCAAACTCTTTGCCACCACAGGAACTCTGAACACGATGTACTCTCTTCCTGCAATGCTCTTCCCACCGTACTTCTTTTGGTTAATTCAGACGTAGCTCAAATGACACCCCCTCCTCAGATCTTTCAACCTCACTATATAATTTGGGTCTCCTTTCTCTTTCTCGTCTTTTTTTCCTCTCTCTCATCATGACATTTTTTATAGAATTTATTATATTTATAAGTATATAAACATTTTTCTCTCTACTGATTCAATGCCTATCTCATTTACTAGGCAGAGCTTCCTACGTGGGTAGCAGGCGACCCAGGAAATACACTTGAAAATGTATTACTAAAACTTTAATTCATGTTTCCTTTTATCTTACCCTGTCATAATTTATTCTTGAATTGTTTTTTTAATGTGCTTCATATATTAGTGAAATAGTACATGCATGTTATTTATAGGTAAATATACATATATCAATGGTGCATTGCCAAATATTTCTGCTATTAGAGCCGTGCAATCAAACAAGTTTCTAAAATATTGCACTAGACCAAAAACTCCACAATATGAGGGATAATGTCTGTCTTTGTACATGATTACCCCTCAGTAAATAGTTGTTTAGTAAATAAATGAATAATATGCACCTCCAGTGTACTATGTTTAATAATTATTTGGAATTATTACATGTATACTAGAGTAACCAAAACCATATTTGTAAAAACAAATTATTCTAAGCTTGTTTTAATTAATAGACAAAAATCAATTCATAAATAAAAGCATCTATTTGCATACAATGTTCTAAAGCCTTCTAAATTACGTTGTCTCTTTCATAAAGGTTAAATATCTTCAACCATCTTCTTTAAACTATTCATCTATTCAGTTAAAACTTTCTTCAAGATAATGCAAAAGGAAATGTCAGCCTTGGCAAACAATCACAAATTCCAAATTATGTAGAATATGAATTAATGAGGTCTTATCATATCTTCAAACCAGCAAAAATCACTTTATAATGTTTGAGGTCATTAGTTCTATTTTTAAAATGGTAAATTTGACTTTTAAGTAAATATGTGCTCAATATTGATACTCTGAGCCAAACGGTGAATCCATATCTTGGAATATCTTAAAAAACATTAAAATAATTATTGCTAATAAATATTCATATCTTAACTATGATAAAAAACATTATTATAATTTTTGAATCATATCATTGCTTTATTACTTTTTTTACTACAGCCTCCTTCGGCATACTAAAAATGTGAAACCTTTTCCTGTTTTTAATATAACCTTTTTTTATATAATAGAATTTGTTTAAATAAATTCCAATTTTCTGCCCCAAATTCCAATTTATTTCTTTTCCTACTTCTCATTCAGATGCAAGAACCCACCTTCCCCCTGCTAGCAAGCTATTAGAATGAAGTGACAGAAAGTTTAGCAGGACTTGATCTTTGATATCTCCCAGTCAGTTTCTCTGCAATCAAAATGGGAAGGATTAGTTAAGAAATGACGTTCAGTAGCTGGTAACAGACACTAACCTTCACACACAATTACTAGTAAGATTTCCTCTTATTTCTTTACTTATTAGTCAGTATTTATGAACACCTTTATGTGTCAAGTGTTATAAATTCAGGGGTGCACACAACAGTCTTAAACCCTCCCATCATGGAGTTCATTGACAATAAAAGAGAGAGGTTTTACACTTGTGAACAGATAGATGGGTATATCTTTGCAAAATATGATAAATGCTGAAAATAAAAAGAACAGGTGTTTTTGTTATGTTCTACGCACAAACTGATGATTTAATAAAAACCGCCAGTCAAAATAGAGAAATATATATATTTTTTAATTTCATTCTAGATATTGGTAGAGGCTGAGACCTTCTTGGTTAGAATTCAAACACTTCTATACTGATTCAGTTTCAGTATTATAACCATATCATGCCATGATTTTCTTGTCTGATTTTATCTCTGTATTCTTTAATCTTTCATGATTATTCTGTATAAAAAAAATATGAAGGACAAGGTGGGGTGTGGCAGTTAGAGAAAGTCAGAACACCAATTTTTTACTGCATGTGTAAATAATAAAATGTTTACCACCGTAAACACTTAGGAACACTGAGGAAAAACAAAGGAAAAACAAAAGGCTGTTAAACTGCTGACAATGCAATGACAATTAGCTTGGGCACTTTATGTATCAATTGATCTATCAATCATGGTCTATCAATCAATCAACTATCTGTGTTCCTCAGGCAAATGCAATCAAGACAGATATCAAACTGAAATGATATCTCTTTCCAAGCACAGCCAAGCTGCGATGCCCAACAAAACCTAACACGCTTCTAATGTATACCTATCCCAGACTAAAAAAGTATTCTTAGTTGTATGTAACAATAATATTTAACATCAACTAAGGAACAGTTTCTCTTCAGTTTCTGCTGTAGAATATACTAATGATATTTTTTCTGAGCTTCTAGCACAATTATCAATTTAAACTTAGAAGACAAGTGAGAACACAGGTTAATTATCACTATTAGTTCAGAAAATGCCATGTAGTAATTTACTGAAGTGAGGAAGCTCAGAAAGACATTCTGTGTAGAGAAACACCATTAAGCATTATATTTTCTTGTTTCTTCCTCTTGCTTTTCTTTTCCTTTTCAATGACTATTTTTCTTATTAATATCACTATGGGCTTTCTTTATACAAAACACAGAAAAGCAATATATATCTTTATAGAAAAGGCTGGTATAGCAATAAATTATTTCTACATTCTTAACTTTCACAAGGTGAGTCATATTTAGGTGCATTTTACTGTAATGATTGTTTGTGTGTTAGTTAACATTATAAAAGTATTGCATTTTCTTATTTTTCTAGATAGATGTTAATCTCTAATTCAATTTTGCGATAGTTTAAACATCACTTTACATGTATCTAGAAATGTCTGAATTTCAGAACTTTAGGACTGTTGCATTTCTTCTATCAAGTATTTTCTCTTCTAATCTTCTGGGTTCTTTTTCTGCTTGTTATTCATTTTTTGCTTATGATGTGGAAGAATAATTTTAAGAATTTTAAACCTCTGTCATGTGTTATTTTCATATATTATTATATATTTTTCATTACTTAAGGACTGAAATACATTTTAGTTTCATGGCATCTTGAGTTATATAGTTAGGAAGATATTTTCTACTTCCCATAAGGTAAATTGTCATTTATTTCTAATGCTTTTTCAAAAAAAGCAGTTAGTATTTTTTTTCCCATCCAATTTTAAGCAAGTCCCCAGAATAACTAACTAGCATCATACTCCTGAATAGACTGCTACTGCTACTGTACCCATAGCAATGAAAGATAAATACATAGAAATAAATAAATAAATACAACTGTGACCAAAAACCTCACTCTGCGGACATCCAAATGTATAGGGATCTGAGTTTGAACACAGTCTTCCCTGGTCTCCTCAGAAAAGGCCCAGGCTGAGAGCGAGGCTAAGATCTGAAGTTGACCCTTCTTCAGAGAGGGTTCAGTCCATAAATTTGTCTGGGACAGCCCTCCTTCCCTAGCCATCGTTACGTTGTTCCACAGTCTTAAAGGTGATGTTTCACAGCTGACTGGGGGCACTGCATTTTCTACCTGAAGCAAGTGCTAGTCCATTTCAAGGAAAATGACATTTCTCCTCGTCAGATGAGGAAGGTGAAAAATGAAGAAACTCCAAGTAAAGAAGGACAGGTAGAGGAAACAATAAAAAGCTAGTATCTTCATTTTTCAAGGTGGAGAACGAGCAGTTCTGTCTGAAATTCATACAACCAAGGATAATAAGTGAAATGATTTTTTCACAGTAACACACAAAAAATAGATAAACTGAAAATAATAAAACAGCATTAGGAATATGAGCAACATAAGATGAAGAAGCAGTATAAACAAGTCCTCCTGGATGGAGTATGTCTAGGGTAGATTATGTCCAAGAGTTCACCAATCAAGAAAGAAGAATATAAGCATCTTATTGGAAGGCTAAACATAATTACCATAAGAACTAAACATGAAAATATTTAAATTTGGATCTGGGAATAGTGCAGGATGGAAGAGAGGACAAGGAGGCTGGAGCCAATTGTATATTTTAACTGTGTGCATGTTCTACTTTTATAAAAAGTAAGTATACGTGTAGAGTGCCAAGATACACTCAACGACCAGCTCTAGCATCACCAAAAGTTAGGCCTTATCTCCTAATAATGAAATACAGTAACAATGGATGCCAATGACTATGAATTATTTTTGTCTTAAAAGAAGCTAACTGTAATCAAACATTTATATTCTAACAACCAATTTATTGGAAACACATGGAATAAAAAAATTCAAACTGAACAACAGAAGAAAACAATCAACCAAATTTCAAAATGTTGGACATTCTAAAGGACAAATGATCAGTGTTCTAATAAATCAATAAATAAAAAGGGTGAAGAAGAAGAGGGATATAAGTGTCATAAATTAAACAAAATATGTAAAGCACATTTGATTCCTGGTTTGAATAAGCCAAGTGTAAAAAGTACATTATTGAGAGACAGTCAGGCAAATGTGAATATGAATTGGGGAGAACACAAAGCAATTGCTATTAATTCAATCAGTTAAGACAATGGCACAACGAGTATGCTAAAAAATGACTTTGCAGTGAGAAATGAATATGAAGGTATTTATAGGTAAAATGACATAATATCTAAGATTTGCCTTAAAATATTGCAACAAAACAAAATGCTACGGGTAGTAGTGAGTAATAAAACATTAAAAAGTGTTGATTGTTGGCTGTGAGTGGTGGGTACACAAGTTCACTCCACACTATTATGGTCTCCATTTTCCATAGATATGAAAGTTTCTAAAACAAAAATATTTTTAAAATTTTAATAAAAAGTGCATGAGACTCAAACTACTAAGACACTTCAATAACACATAATCATGTAGAAAAATTTTTAAATATAGATAAGCAAAATTAAGATTTCAAAAAATCACACAACAATATCATTGTGGTATACACCATTTCAAACCTTTTTCTGTATATGTGTGTGCAAAATAAAGCGGATGTTTCCACTGAAAGAAATATTTATTCTGAGAGAGAGGAACTGGGAGCCAAACCAAGTCCTCTGAGCTGATTCTACCATCAGTTTGTGACAACTTCGAAAATGCTCTGGACTAAGTCACTGTAGATTTGCCTTGGAAAGCAGGGCTATAAGTGAACACTGTAACAACCATAAGTTTGACAGTATAAGCAATCTTGGTGTTGAGTATCTTTGGCCAAGGAAAACACAAAAGAAAACACATTTTTCCTTCACACCCTAAGGAGTGGGTTGCACTGGGCAGAAATGTGTATCGGCAGAAGGGACACTGACCAGAGCAAAAGGCTTAGCCCTAAACACACTTTTCATACCAATAAAGTACAAGGGTAATATTCACTTCCAGTCTTCTTAGTAATGTAGGGGTATGGTGACTTATGATGGAGCAACTGGAACTCAGTGGTAATGTACAGTCATTCAGCCTCAAGGAAGAGCTTCTGAATTCTGGCTCTTGCAACATGGCTAAGAAAACCAGAATAGGTCCTTTGGACATGAGAAAACAGCCAAAGGTGTTCTTGCAAATATCTCTGAAGAAGGGCCTCAAGGAGAGAAAAACATTCCACCAGTCTTTGTAGGAAGGTGCTCTAGTGTTGTGCTTTAGGTACTACTGAAAAGCCATTATATGCTCCCCAAGCAATAAACCAAAGAATCTCACTTAAATACATATTTACATAAATATAAATCACATGTACACACTCTTTGTTTTATTGCACTTAATAAATTTGAACATATCAATAAATAAACTACAATATCTTATCACATAAGTATTTGATTATATTACTACACTTCAATTTGCTCGATTTATCTTCAATATTTAGAGGCTTAGATTGTTTTCCAATTTTCACTACTATAAAAAAGTGACACAATAAGTATTATGTAGTCAAATCTTTGTGATGATCCTTCACTATTTTCTTAGGATGAATGTCAGGCAGTAGAGTTTCCAAGTCAATGTAGTATTATGAATGAGACAAAAAAAAAATGAAAGAAAGAAAGAAAGAAAGAAAGAAAGAAAGAAAGAAAGAAAGAAAGAAAGAAAGAAAGAAAGAAAAGAAAAAAGAAAAAGAAATTGCTCCAAAACAGAGCTTAGTATATGTAAAGAACTAAATATGTAACAAAGACATCATGGATTCGTGCAGAATAAAAGTTTTTCAATAAATTATGTTAGGTCAATTGCTTAGCTATTCATGAGATTTATATTTTATACCCCTCTTTGTTACAGAAATGTTTTAAGATGCCTTAATATGTATCACACAGCAAGATAAGGCAAATTTAAAGTGGGAAAAATGAAATAAGGGAAAGATAAAGACAAAAAGGAGAGAGGTTAATTTTTAATGCATGCATTAATATACACTTGCTGGACATGAGCCATAAACTTTATTTTAACTTTCTAGCATCCAGAAAGCATTAGCTACTTAATTCACATAGACCATAAGATAAACACAAACTGGTTGCTAAGGAAAAAAACAAAACAAAACACAAATACTTGTGTGTTGACTGCTGCAGGAAGTTTCTCCATAGGTTCTCTTGGAGAACAAGGTGTAAATGTAATGCACAACACCCTTACAGTATGAGCAGCAATGCATTTTATCAGGCTGCTTCCTGCGATATTCTTCAACCCAAGTTAATGTCATTGTGTCAAAGTGCAAGTCAGTACGAACTCCACAGGGTAAAGGAGCAATAAAATAGAGTTCACACAGGCAGCTCCCTATTGTACTGGGTTTATCCAGAGACAGAGTGCCTGAAGGAAGACGAATGGCATATTTTTAAAGTCATTCTTCCTTAAATTTCTGTCAACAAGAACTTTGATAGATGTTGAGCAGCATTGAATCAGTATTAATATAATATTTTCTCGATGTACTCTGAGTGTAGCAATATTAAAAGAAGAGAATGGGACATTGAAGTTCCTTACAAGCATACATAAACCTGCGTAGAAGTCATTCTCATCCCCTTGAAGTAATCAGGGTAAGTAACTTTAAACTGTTTAGATGGAATAACTAAGTCAGTTAATGGGTCCATACTCTTTGCATCGTGGTTCTTTATACCACAGTAGTTAAATATTTATGTAATGAGCCATTTCATGTATAATTCCCCTGCTAGACTGTAAGCTCTGAGGGCAGGAATCATAGCAACCTCAACCAACACAGTACTGAAACATCACAGGCATTGACAACTTTTCACTACCATCACAATTTTGTGTCTTGCCTGGAATACTGACCAATAAATTCAGGCCTGTAACATATTAGGCAAAAGAATGGCACACATTTTGGGCAGATTGTTCAGTAAGTCAATAGTCTATACTTTGAAGGGATTAAAAGTGCCTCTGTTTTATTAAAAGGAATACACTCAGGCCTGGGAGTTCGTATAATTAAATTCTACCTGTTGAGCTGATAAAGTTGAACATGTAAGCAAGAGCTAAAGGCTAAAATTCAGAGACTCTTGATAGTGTTAAGGTCAGGAATCCCTCCCTAGTTGCTTCTTTTAGCTTAAAACTTTAATTATATTCTACCTGGGTTCTGCAACGTTTGAAGCAGGTGCCTTTGGTTTATAAACTGGAAAGAATAAAATCTTCCATGTGGTAATTTCCCAGAGGTATTGAACTTGTTAAACAAATGAATCTCTAATTGATGGAAATGCAGGCAGTTGTGGAGCTCATATTGTAGGGAAGTGAACTTTCTTTCATATGATACACTCTGCCTATTGGTAGATGAAAGTGGGGGGAAAAGAGGAAGAAACATATGAGCCCCTTTCTCTTTCCCATTAATCCTTGTTTTCTTCATTTATAATTTTTTCTAGTGCGCAGACCACTTTATAGCATATTTTGCACTATGAGGTACTTGGATTCTCTCTTGTACATATTCCATGTTTTTAATAAATTGCCACATTTTATTAGAATTATTTAATAAGCTATCCAATAACATGCTTTTCCTAAATAATGTAGCAAAAAAAAAAAATGCTCTCTGAGATTCTATATAGTATCCTCAATCATGAGATATAAAGAGTTTAGTGAAAATATGATCATACTGTAATGAGGTATATGTTTAGAATACTGACTCTATGGAAATTTTTTAATTCATATTTTTGTTTTTGCTCTGGCAGAACATGTAAAAATAAGCAACCTTATTAATACAGCAGTGAAAACATTCACATTAATGGAAGACTTTTTTGCTATCGCTTTAGATAATATTCATAGTAAAACTAAACCTTTTAAGCTAAATATTTAACTAGCTTTAAAATCTATCCTTGATCTTAGTATTAGTGAGAAAAAGTAAATTTCTGTAATTATGGATGAATTTAACAAATTTTGCATTTAATCCAAGAAACCAAACTAAACTCACCTGTTTCATTTGCCTATACCTCAATGATCAAGACAAAATACTAACTTTTCTTGAAACTAAGTAAAATTAAATTCATTATTGAAACAACAGTTTATGCCATTAAAGCAATTAAAAAAAAAAAAAAAAAAAACAGTAGAGTACCAGGCTAAATAAAACAAAGGGCAGAGTGCCATCTATGCATAATTATCCAGAGGTCTGTACCACCCTTTCCCTTTCTTGGGACACTGATCACTTGTATAACATCTCCAACTCTCAAGAGAATTCCAAAGTAGGAGAGAGGAGAGGAGAAATAGTGAAGGGGGAAAATAGAGCAAAGGAAGAACAAATGCCTGGGGCTGTAGGAGAGGCAGGCAGGGTCCCTGCAAGTTTTCCAGAAAGGAAAAAAGAGAATCTTTTTTCACTGAGTCAACAAACACGAATGCTTTCAACATGCTAGAAAATGTTCTAGACATTATGGCATCAATTTCAAGTACTCAAAATAACACCTTCAAAGATTCAGACCATAACAGTCCTTGTCCAAAATATCATATGACTGATGTGGAGTAAAAAATGTGTCCATCAAGAAATCCAGAGTAAAGGCAGGAGTGGCGTCAGCAAATGAGAAGGACTGATATCAACCAGCTTTCGACTGTCATGATGAAAAAGCAACATCAGTGGAGGGATGCCAAACGACTCATGTTTTGCTTTATTTTTGTTTTCTATTATGATGGAGCAATATGCTTTTTGACAGCTCATATTTTAGAATATGACTTAGATTTCACAATTTAAAGCATAAGTTTTAAGTCTATGGCAATTCTTTGGTAGCAGATCTGGTATACATGTGGTCTCCCCTGAACCCCACCATACCCACTCCTGACGTTCTTCTTCTTTTGGACTTCTTTGTAATTTAGGACAACTTTTGTAAGAGTGAGAATCCTAAATATAATGGTGACAAAAATTTTAATTGCCTGACAAAATGACTACTACAGTGCAAGACCTAAGATAAAAGCTTACTTTGGAACATATAACATTTCAAGGCTTCGGGGCCATATATGCCCTGACAGTGTCAGTCACTCTCTTTTGACCCAACTCCTTCTGAAAATTTCACAGCTGTGCTATCTCGCTCCTTTCCTGTGTTGTCACATTAATCCTCTGGCCCTATCCTCACTAAGCATCGTTGAATACAGGTGCCCTCCTCTGTCAGCTCCTTGATGCTCATTGCTCACAAAAATAACCAGATTCAGAAAAAAAAAAAAAAAATCCTAACCAACCTTTACCCCCACCTATCTGAGGGAAAACTTAAGAAAATATCAGGAGTCATAAATAATTGTATAAATGGTAACTCAGTTAAAAAAAAAAAAACTATTATAACCACAAACATCCAAAAACCATATTCTAACATCTTAAACATAATAGTGGTTCAGTACACATTTATTGAAACTGAACAAACAAATGATAAAGTAAATCAGTCTTCCTTTCCACTCACTAAATTGTAGTTGAATTACAGTTGTTTAATAAGATGGTAAAGTTCTACTTATGCTACATAATGTAGCCCACCCTCTGTATCTGTGGGTTCTACGTGCACAGATTCAACCAACTGGAGATCTGAAATATTTAAAAATTAATAATAATAATAATATAAATAAAATACCCCAAAACAACCATTTTTGTAGCCTTTACATTGTTTAGGTATTATAAGTAATCTAGACATGATTTTAAAGTATATAGAAGGATGTCCATAGGTTATATATAAATACTATGCCATATTATATAAGAGATTTGACCACCCTCAGATTTTGGTATCTATGGGGTATCCTGGAACCAATCCCCCATGGATATGCAGGGATGACTGTATTTTTCATGATTTTGTTATTACTGTTATCTTTTCTAACCTATGAAATGCTACAGTCTGCAATTTAAATATATGTATGTATATATTTAATTAGAAGTAGCAAATTTGTAGGTTGGGGACTTTCCTCCTCAATAAAAGCTATTTTAATCCAGAAGATAAGAAATCTAAGACCACTTTAATTTATTTGGTCAACAATCACTGAACTAAAATGTCCTAAATTAGGTCATAGTACAGGAGACCCTACTGACTGAAATAAGTCATTAAACTGCTTCAAGATCCAACTTCTCTTATTTTTTGTAGATAATTATAAGATATAACAAAAAAAGGAATAAACACTTTCTACATCCTCATGCAGACATGACATTTAAGCCTTCACAGTTCATAATTTCCACAAAAGTCAAATGGCTATTACTAGTTATCCAGAGCTGTCATAGCTTATAAAGCAATTAAGATATTTTCAAGAGTTTATAATGGCTATTTTTGCTTAAAATACTATGGCAAGCAACAAATGACATTTGGCTGCACTTAAGTCATTTTAATGGTTTGACTGGATCACATTCATCATTACAACAAAAAACTCAGAGGGCACATTTCTCATAAATCTCTTTGTACAAATTACGGCTGCACATGCATTACTTAACAGACTGTTCTCAATTCCTAGGTACAAGGACATAAAGGTAGTCTTGAAATTTAAGCTGAACCTCTATTATCATACCTCGAATTGGTGCACTAACACCAGACTACATCCTCAGCATTTTATAGGACCTCTTTCTGTTGCTACAGAGTCTTCATGCCTACATATGTTTATGTATGGGAAGACATACGGCTACTACCAGAAGGAAGCATTTTTGAAAGCAATCTGTAATCATAGCTAAGTCTTTTATGCTAGGTCTTTTAAATGATGTGCAAGACAAGTGTAATGAGCAAATCTATGTACTGGCTGGAGTGACAGGTGCAGATAAAGTCAAGTTCTGATTATCAACAAAGAACAGGCTGAAGCTCAGTGCTTAAGAGAAGTGAACAGAAATCTCTGCCTGAAGGCTCTAAAGCAAATGCTGAGGCCTTGATGACAGCTTCCATTTTCACTTACTACTTGCAAAAGATTGATGACAAGTGGTAGACGAAGGAAAAAGATAGCCTGATCCTATATATACACAGCATATTTCAGCAGTTTCTTTGGGAATATTAAAGTTATTGTTTTTACATCCTAAATCCAGATATAGTTCCAACGAGTAATCAAGAATCTAACCAAAATTACATTAACCCACAGGAATTGAAAGCATAGAATAATGAAAGCTAAAAATGTATTTAAGAAGAGAGAGCTGAAATTTAAACTAGTCTTTCATAATATTCAATATATAATTGAGCTGATGCATGCTGTCTTAGTGTGTTTTTGCTGCTATAACAAAATACCTTAAATTGGGCAATTTATAAAAGACAGAAATTTATTTCTCACAGTTCTGGAGGCTGCGTAGTCCATGATTAAGGCACTGGCCTGTTGCATATTTGGTGAAAATTGCTCTCTGCTTCCAAGATGGTGTCTTGTTGCTGCATCCTCCAGAGAGGACTAACCCTGTGGCCTCACACGATGGAAGGAATGAAGGGCAAGAGAACTCTCCTTTCAACCTTGAGCCTGTTTACAAGAATGTGACTCCCATTTATGAGGGTGGAACTCTTATGACTTAATAACCTCTCAAAGGCCATACCTCCTAATACTGTTGCATTGAGGATTAAGTTTCAGCATAAATTTTAGAGAGGATGACATCACTCAAACGATGGCCTATGTGCTTAACTTCATGGGATGTAAATTAACATGCATTAATATTTTCTTTTTGCTACACTTAGGTGATCACACTTCTTTTGGTTACCATCCATGATTCATCGTATTGTTGCAATTACTCCTCTTTGGTAGCATAAAAAGCCAATAATCAATTAAACAATAAGCTTTCTCCTATCATTTCTGAAATAGAGAAGATTGATTGATAGGGAAGTTAGGTGGTTATGGTTTTCTGTTTTCTATTTATCAAACTCCCTGGTACTTCATTGAATTTTAGACACTATCAATTATAAGACATATCATTATTTTATATACTACTAAAAAAGTTTTTAAAAGCCTGATAACTGAACTAGGACATTAAACTATGACATACTATCAATTGTATGCCACATTCTAATTTCAAAGATGTTAAATGTGAAAAATACGGTAATGCCAGAATTGCTGAAATATGGTATCATACTACACATGAAGGGCCACATATTTGTCCAAAAAAATGCATAATTAGATAATTAATTAACCGTTACCTAATACACAGACATAAAACTTTAATTTTATAAGCAATTGAGATCCAGTAGAGCAGGTGACTTAAATCACAGAGAACTGATGGGGTTGTTGAGAGCACCAACTGTGATGGCAGCTTCCATAACTGCAACTCCTACTTCAAACAGTAGGTGACTATGTGCCTGGGAGTGAGTCACGTAACCCTTTCTCTGGATCACTGGATTAAGAATGAAGGTCTACAATAAGAAGGTGGCACCAAGTTCTCTCTATATCAGGAGAACCCGCTCCCAATGTTTAACGTGGGTTCTTTTCTATTTCCCAAGTGTCTCGGCTGGGTTGAGAAATAAAGGGAAGGAGCACAGAGAGAGAAATTTAAAGCTGGGTGTCCGGGGGAGAAATCACATGTCGGCAGGATTGGTGATGTTCCCTGAGCTGTAAAACCAGTAAGTTTTTATTAGCGATTTTCAAAAGGGGAGGGAGTGCATGAATAGGGTGTGGGTCACAGAGATCACATACTTCACAAGGTAATAAAATATCACAAAGCAAATGGAGGCAGGGCAAGATCACAGGATCACCCGATGAGGTGAAATTAAAATTGCTAATGAAGTTTCGGCACGCATTGTCATTGATAACATCTTATCAGGAAACAGGGTTTGAGAGCAGAAAACCTGTCTGACCACAATTTATTAGGTGGGAATTTTTGTCCTAATAAGCCTGGGAGCACTATAGGAGACCGGGGCTTATTTCATCCCTTGGGCTTCGACCATAAAAGACCAGATGCCTTAAAAAGGGGCCGTCTATAGGCCTACCTTCAGGGTGCATTGTCTTTCTCAGGGATGTTCCTTGCTGAGAAAAAGAATTCAGCGATATTTCTCCTATTTGCTTATGAACGAGGAGAAATATAGCTCTGTTCCCTCCGGCTCACTGGCGGCCAGTTCAAAGTTACCTCTCTTGTTCCCTGAACATCGCTGTTATCCTGTTCTTTTTTTAAGATGCCCAGATTTCATGTTGTTCAAACACACATGCTCTACAAACAATTTGTGCAGTTGATACAATCACAGGGTCCTGAGGCGATATTCATCCTCCTCAGCTTACAAGGAAGATGACGGGATTAAGAGATTAAAATAAAGACAGGCATAGGAAATCACAAGGATATTCATTGGGGAAGTGATAAGTGTCCATGAAATCTTTACAATTTATGTTCAGAGATTACAGTAAAGACAGGTGTAAGAAATTATAAAAGTATTAATTTGGGGAACTAATAAATGTCCAAGAAATCTTCACAATTTATCGCGGCTTCAGCCAGTCCCTTCATTTGAGGTCCCTGACTTCTAGCAACATCTCCACAATCCCTTTCAGATTTAATGGTCTTAAGTTATTATGTATACATGCAGTGCGTATTCTGTACAAAACTGTAGAGTAAAAATCTAAAATGTTTATGAAGGATCTGATCTTCACTCACGCTTATTATAATCAACACTTATTATTTTATTGTCTGTATGCCAACTAATTTCACAAATAATTTAAAGGAGCTTAAAGAAATAGACAAATATATAATAAAGCCATTAAAGTAAATCAGAGGAAAAAGAAATAATAAAGGGTAGAAGATAATTGTATCATAAAACCTAGGCCAAGAAGAGTTACATAAATTTAATCAAAAACTTAGTTCTGGGCTTCTTTCAAATTCAAAACAACAAAAAATATATAAAATGATTTAAGGAGCATTTTTAAGATTTATTACAGGAAATATTCCTTAAGAGGAGAATTATAAGGAAAGACACTGATGCTTCCAGGCAGAGTGTTGAGCCAGATTCATAAAGAGATTCCTAACTTGTATAGCATCATTGACTCTTTTAACATTTGCTTTGAACCCTGCCCCAAATTTCCATATGCAAATATGCATAAAATACTGCATGAGGTCTCAGGGAGTTCTTGAAACTAGAATTAAAATCTTCCGCCTTGATTTCTCATCCCTCTGTCTGTGCCAGAAATTCAGGCCTGCATTCATGGTTTGGGCAATTCCTACCACACATGAGCTGAGGGGAACTTCCATTTTTCATTCCTCCTGCACTGAATTCTCCTGGAATCCCTTTACACCAAAGTAGGACACATGCTATACACAGATGCCACTGAGATGTGGCATCCCAGTGAGATGTGATCTTCAACTTTGCTGAAGGGTGTGATTCCCCTGTCCCGGGATGAATTCTTTAATGCCCTCCCCCATAACTATTTATTTCTATGTTCTTGTACATCCCCATGCTGAAAAAAAAAAATCTGTAATTTTTGTTGCTTTTAGTTTTAGAAGTATGTTCCATTTCTTTCTATTTAAATAAATCTTGATTTCCACTTCAAAATTGATTTAAATTATAAAAATAGTACAACTTATCATGAAATAGTCAGTCTAGAAGTGTAGGTAGTATGAAATCATGTGGAAAATCTTCCCATGTGTCACTCTTCAATCTTAAAATTTGATTGTATTTTTCCAGAACTTTATCCATGTTATAAACCAGCATACTTCTGAGAACTCAAACATAACGATATGTGAATTTATTATTATATAAATAGCATGAAACTTATTGCTTTATACTCATTGCTTTGCTCTATAATACCATGTGCATATCAAGTAGAAGTTTACTGCAAATGTAAGGTAAATTTTTACTTTCCCAACAAGTGGTTTCAATATTTTTGGAAGGTGGCCAGCTTTAGTGTACAAACATTTAGAGATATATATAAAATAGTCAATGTCTGCTTATAATGTTGACTTAATTTTGGAATGATACATTCTTTATTTTTCTTTATTTTTTTTTCTTTTTTATTATTATACTTTGAGTTCTAGGGTACATGTGCATAATGTGCAGGTTTGTTACATATGTAAACTTGTGCCATGTTGGTGTGCTGCAGCCATCAACTCGTCAGCACCCATCAACTCGTCATTTACATCAGGTATAACTCCCAGTGCAATCCCTCCCCCCTCCCCCCTCCCCATGATAGGCCCCGGTGTGTGATGTTCCCCTTCCCAAGTCCAAGTGATCTCATTGTTCAGTTCCTACCTATGAGTGAGAACATGCGGTGTTTGGTTTTCTGTTCTTGTGATAGTTTGCTCTCAGAATGATGGTTTCCAGTTGCATCCATGTCCCTACAAAGGACACAAACTCATCCTTTTTTATGGCTGCATAGTATTCCATGGTGTATGTGTGCCACATTTTCTTAATCCAGTCTGTCACTGATGGACATTTGGGTTGATTCCAAGTCTTTGCTATTGTGAATAGTGCTGCAATAAACATACGTGTGCATGTGTTTTTATAGCAGCATGATTTAGAATCCTTTGGGTATATACCCAGTAATGGGATGGCTGGGTCATATGGTACATCTAGTTCTAGATCCTTGAGGAATCGCCATACTGTTTTCCATAATGGTTGAACTAGTTTACAATCCCACCAACAGTGTAAAAGTGTTCCTATTTCTCCACATCCTCTCCAGCACCTGTTGTTTCCTGACTTTTTAATGATCGCCATTCTAACTGGTGTGAGATGGTATCTCATTGTGGTTTTGATTTGCATTTCTCTGATGGCCAGTGATGATGAGCATTTTTTCATGTGTCTGTTGGCTGTATGAATGTCTTCTTTTGAGAAATGTCTGTTCATACTGGCCCAAGGTTATTTATAGATTCAATGCCATCCCCATCAAGCTACCAATGAGTTTCTTCACAGAATTGGAAAAAACTGCTTTAAAGTTCATATGGAACCAAAAAAGAGCCCACATTGCCAAGACAATCCTAAGTCAAAAGAACAAAGCTGGAGGCATCACGCTACCTGACTTCAAACTATACTA
This sequence comes from Chlorocebus sabaeus, assembly GCF_047675955.1. NCBI lineage: Eukaryota > Metazoa > Chordata > Mammalia > Primates > Cercopithecidae > Chlorocebus > Chlorocebus sabaeus. Next base: position 25,418,177 of record NC_132916.1, on the reverse strand, counting down.
CAAGGCTACAGTAACCAAAACAGCATGGTACTGGTACCAAAACAGAGATATAGACCAATGGAACAGAACAGAGTCCTCAGAAATAATACCACACATCTACAGCCATCTGATCTTTGATAAACCTGAGAGAAACAAGAAATGGGGAAAGGATTCCCTATTTAATAAATGGTGCTGGGAAAATTGGCTAGCCATAAGTAGAAAGCTGAAACTGGATCCTTTCCTTACTCCTTATACGAAAATTAATTCAAGATGGATTAGAGACTTAAATGTTAGACCTAATACCATAAAAATCCTAGAGGAAAATCTAGGTAGTACCATTCAGGACATAGGCATGGGCAAAGACTTCATGTCTAAAACACCAAAAGCAACGGCAGCAAAAGCCAAAATTGACAAATGGGATCTCATTAAACTAAAGAGCTTCTGCACAGCAAAAGAAACTACCATCAGAGTGAACAGGCAACCTACAGAATGGGAGAAAATTGTTGCAATCTACTCATCTGACAAAGGGCTAATATCCAGAACCTACAAAAAACTCAAACAAATTTACAAGAAAAAAACAAACAACCCCATCAAAAAATGATACATTCTTTAAATGAAACATTGTATGAAATACCACTTTGTTCTCACTCTCCAATTTCATGAAACTGAAACATTTCAGATGTATCTTGAACATAAATATTTGTGATCATTAGAGTTACTTTTGGAGTCTTGTAACTTAACTTTTTGAAGCATTTTATCTTCAACTCCATCTAATTGTTGGAAATGCCATTACAGAAAATGTATTCCAAACCATAAAAACTCATTCACAAACTACTAGAACAATATTTTTTTATTATGAGGATTATTTCCACTTATCTAATATACCAGCAGTTATCGAAGTGTGATTCTGAGCCAGCAACATCAGCATCACCTGGAAACTTACCAAAAATGCAAAATGCCAGGCCTGGCATTTATCTGACCCATGAATTAGAAACTTCGAGGGTGGGGCCAAGTAATTTGCATTTTAACAAATCCTCTAGATGCTTCTGAGGCACACTGAAGTTTGAGAACCACTACAGGAGATATTTATTTCCATTTTCCATAACATATTTACTTATAGCACTTTTTAAAATTAATACTTTTAAACTTTATAAACAGTTTCAAATACTTTTATCTGCGAATGTATATACACAGAAATAAATAACTAACTCTACTTCTACTTCTCTACTACTTGGACTTCTTTGAAACTATTTTATCGATTACATCAGGTGAGCTTAACAAGACAGCATAAATGTCATTGATTAAAATTATTGAAAGCTATATCCTCCAAACAGCATTTCTTGCTTCAAACAGGATAACTGAGATAACATTCTGTAATATGATTTTAAGAGGTCTCAAACATAAAGTAATGGTATCTTTTTTGAGGAATAACTTTTGGAAAACAATATTTCTTTACAATTATGCATATATACTACTCCCATAGCTTCATAACATTTACCACTATTGAGAATTTACACGTAAGGTTTGAAACTAGGTTCTGGTTATGGCAACTTACCAGAGTCTCCCAGGTCATACAGGAAAGATGAAATAGGATATAATGTTCACTATCCCCATTTAGAACCAACATATAAGGGCTTTGACCCTGCTTCATGACACCTGCTTCCTCTGCAGGACTGTCTGTTGTTCTCCCACTGTTTCAATGCTGGAAGGTTGAGTCTCTGGTCACAAGCTCTGGACTTTGCTCTGACAAGAGATCATTGTACTGAATCCTATCCACAGTGATGATCTAGGCAGCCACCGGGGGAGAGGAACACTATAAGGTGACTAAGGAATAATCACAGATACCACCTAGATGCTACTGTAATGGAGGCTATGGTATTCCACTCAGATGCCCCATTTAGGACCAAGGCACTCATTGCCCCAGCTGCCAGGAATGTTTGCCAACCATGCTTCATAGCTCAATCCCACTACAGGAATTGGCCTCAACCAAAGAAACTTCCTTCACCCACACTTATACCCTCCACAGGGACAACCTATATTCAAAGACTGGTCGATGTGAGGGTACAAAGACTCAATACTCTTGCCTCCATTTATGACAACTCTGAAAGTCCATCCCAGCCCCAGAGATCCCCATGGGGTCAACTAGGTATTCCAACAGCATCACAGTTCAGCTTTTCCCACTGCCAATCTGGCTGCCCTCACTCCCTCACAGGTGTTCCCCAAAGCACTCCCAATACATTACCTACTTGCAAATCTCTGTCCCAGATCTGTTTCCCAGAGAAACTGACATAAAACAGGAGCTATGGCCTCCTGCCCATACTGTCTCCTCAAAAAGTGTTGGCGGGAGATTTAATTTATACAGATTACATAATTTTATATTAAATAATCTGTTGCATCAAATAATTCCATGATAAATGTAAGTATTCTGTGAAGGTTACCTTTGTCAGTTTCTACATTTTTACATTAAATCCAATTGATATGGTATTTTATTACAGGTTTTAGGCCCCAGTTGTTTGGTTACTACCTTTGTGTCTGGAATTTATTCCTTCTGGTGGATTCTTGGTCTCCCTGACTTCAAGAATGAAGCCACAGACCTTTGTGGTGAGTGTTACAGCTCTTAAAGTTGGTGTGTCCAGAGTTTGTTCCTTCAGATGTTCAGATGTGTCTGGAGTTTCTTCCTTCCAGTGGGTTCATGGTCTCCCTGACTTCAAGAATGAAGCCGCAGACCTTTGCAGTGTCACAGCTCTTAAGTGTCGCACGTCCAGAGTTGTTTGCTCCTGCTGGTGGGTTCATGGTCTCACTGACTTACCCTGGCGGTGAGTGTTACAGCTCATAAAGGTAGTGTGGGCCCAAAGCGTAGGCAGCAGCAAGATTTACTGTCAAGAACGAAAGAAGAAAGCTCCCACAGTGTGGAAGGGGACCCAAGCAGGTTGCCACTGGGGGCTTGGGTGGCCAGCTTTTATTCCCTTATTTGGCCCCACCTACATCCTGCTGATTGGTCCACTTTACAGAGTGCTGATTGGTCCGTTTTACAGAGTACTACTGATTGGTCCATTTGATAGAGTGCTGATTGGTGCGTTTACAATCCTTTAGCTAGACACAGAGCGCTGATTGGTGCATTTTTACAGAGTGCTGATTGGCACATTTACAATCCTTTAGCTAGACACAGAGCACTGATTGGTGCATTTTTGCAGAATGCTGATTGGTGCATTTACAACCCTTTAGCTAGACACAGCACTGACTGGTGCATTTACAATCCTCTAGCCAGACAGAAAAGTTCTCCAAGTCCCCACTCGACCCAGGAAGTCCAGCTGGCTTCACCTCTCACCCTCATACACTTTTTAATCCAAATGTTGAATACTATTCTAATATATGGATATACTACAGTCTGTTTAACTAATTCACTATTAATATAAGTATTTTTAGATTAGATTTAATATTATGGAAGTAATTTCTACATATGATTTGAAATAAGTAATTACATAGTAGAATATATGTAATATCTCCTTTACTATCTCCCCAAGTTCTAGTTCCCAAAAATGATCACTTTAATGTATGTAGTTTTTGATCTTTAGGGACTGCCATTACAATTCTAAATAATATAAATGAACTTTTTTTCAGTTTATCAATTTGGATAATATTTGTTGATATCTCTTATGAAAGAGGACTACTTTGTTTTATCAGCCACTTCCTCATTTTATTTAGATATATTATTACATGTAGTTGTACTGAATCCTCAAATTCTTGATTCACCATTGTAAGACATTATTAACTTTTGACTATTTATAATAATAGTAAGTAGCATGACTAGACCTGAAGTTAAATATTTTCCTTCCTCTTAAAAGAAAGAAACACCTATGCCTTTAAATCTTCTGAAGAATTTCCTTAGCTGCCTTCATTTATTGTATCCTATTTCATCTTTCTTGTATGACCTGGAAGACTCTGGTAAGTGTGATGAATCACCAGTTGAGTTGTGAAGTGAAAGGATCTGATATACATTTTTATTTTATTTATTTATTTATTTATTTATTTATTTAGAGATGGAGTCTTAGTCTGTCACTCAGGCTGGAGTGCAGTGGCATGATCTCAGCTCACTGCAACCTTTGCCTCCCAGGCTCAAGCAATTCTCCTGTCTCAGCCTCCGGAGTAGCTGGGACTACAGGTGTGTGCCACCACACCTGGTAAAATTTTGAATTTTTAGTAGAGACGGGTTTCACCACGTTGGCAAGGCTGGTCTGAAACTCCCGACCTCAGGCGATTCACCTGCCTCAGCCTCCCGAAGTGCTGGGATTATAGGCGTGAGCCACCACGGCCCTGATATACATTTTTAAAGGATAACTGTGACTGTTTGGAAAATAGATGGTAAAACAAGAATTCCAGTTAGAAAAATATTACACTCGTCCAGTCTAAAATGGGAGAGGTAGACGTGGTCAATAGTCAGACCTAGATATATTTTGAAGGTTAAACTGATGGCCTTGGTGTGGGATTGGATACCATATTGCAAAAACAGAAGCACAACCAAGGATGACTCTTAGATTATTGTGTTAGAAATCTGGGATAATGATGAAGCCAACTGCTATGGTTTGAATGTTCGTCCTTTCTAAAACTCATGTTGAGGCCAGGCGCAGTGGCTCACGCCTGTAATCCCAGCACTCTGGGAGGCCGAGGTGGGCAGATCATGAGGTCAGGAGATCGAGACCATCCTGGCTAACACGGTGAAACCCCGTCTCTACTGAAAATACAAAAATATTAGCGGGGGGGGTAGTGGCGGGCACCTGTAGTCCCAGCTACTAGGGAGGCTGAGGCAGGAGAATGGCGTGAACCTGGGAGGTGGAGCTTGCAGTGAGCCAAGATGGCGCCACTGCATTCCAGCCTGGGCGATAGAGTCAGACTCCCTCTCTCTCTCTCACACACACACACACAAACAAAAACACCTCATGTTGAAATTTAATTGCCATTTTAACAGTATTAAAAGGTGAGACCTTTAAGAAGTGATTAGGCCATGAGGCATCCACCCTCACTGGTGGAATTGGTGTCTTTATAAAAGGGTGAGTTTGAACCCCTCTTGACCTCTCTCACCCTATCACCTTCCACCGTGAGATGACACAGGAAGGGACTTCCCAGACTCTACAACTGTGAACCAATACATTTTGTTCATTATAAATTAGCTAGTCTCAGGTATTCTATTATAACGTCACAAAACAGACAAAGACACCAACTAAAAAGATGTGAAAGACTGGGGAAAAGAATAATATATGAAGAGAAATATCAAGAGTCCTACTAGATGTCTTGAAAACACTTCAAACTTAGCACGTTTTAAAACTAAAAATGCCTAGCACATAATAGGTCATCAATATATTTTTATTAGATGAAATGAAGGGAGAAAAGACAGAAAAAGTAAATAGAAAAGATTCAGCTATATAGAAGGCGATTCTTATTCTACTTATCTATGGCCCAGTTTTTCTTTTTCTAATTATTGATTCTATCTTAGAATCTCCTGGGGTTCACTTGGGAAAAACTATTCATAGCTTTTATTTTCATCGTTGGTCTCTCTAGTTTCCTTATCAGTTCCAACCTGTCTGCTTTGTGTCTTCCATGAGGTCCTTAATGTCCCTGACTTGTTGGTGTTGCTCTTTCTTTTCTTGCAGCACAGTTATGACTTCATTCTTTTTATATTGACTTTATATCATTTGCATAATATTTTGGAGAAAAGGAGAGATGAAAGTGGGTACTTAGCACACTACTTTGAACGAAAGGACTCCATAAATAATGTTTAAAGTTGGTAAGAATTACTTCAACAAAATTTTAAATATCTAGATTGCATAAGTATTATGTTGTAAATTTATCATTTTAAAATAGCATTTATGCTCGATGGAAAACAATGTATTAGAAAGAAGAAAAAGGATATCTAGTTCCTCACTGCAGGAGTTTGTAATATTTTTTAAATGACAAAGACAAATTAAAATAAATATATATAAAGGAATATGAGAATAGTCTATTAATTATACAATAATCCAAAAAGTAATGTCACACTAAATTCAAAAACTGCAACAAAAAATATTTGTAATAACATGGATTTCTGTCTTACATTTTGTTTTTCATTTTGCTTTCTTTTCTTTGTATATATGAGAAGCACTGAGTCAAGAACGAATGTGTCATTTCTGTTTCTTTTTTTTCTTTTTTCTTTTTTTTTTGAGACGGAGTCTCGCTCTGTCGCCCAGGCTGGAGCACAGTGGCCGGATCTTAGCTCACTGCAAGCTCCGCCTCCCGAGTTTACTGCCATTCTCCTGCCTCAGCCTCCCGATTAGCTGGGACTATAGGTGCCCGCCATCTCGCCCAGCTAGTTTTTTGTATTTTTTAGTAGAGATGGCGTTTCACCGTGTTAGCCAGGATGGTCTCGATCTCCTAGCCTCGTGATTCGCCCGTCTCGGCCTCCCAAAGTGCTGGGATTACAGGCTTGAGCCACCGTGCCCAGCCTCATTTCTGTTTCTTAATTGGAGAAAAAATTCAGAGAAGTGAGATTTTATAGATATTATCAAAAGCTGATATTTACTGTCCTCCTTCTACCTGATCTAAAAAGGATAACACAGTAGCAGACTCCATTGCATATTCTGTATGTTGCAGTAATATTCAATGAAAATACCATTTCATTATCCACTTTCCCCTCTTCAACATCCTATACCACCAAGAAAATCTCTTTGCACAGAATGGTTTTAGAATAAATATAATTGACTGACAAACCTAGAAGAAATGGTAAATACTTTAAACCATTCCCTCATTTCCATTTTTTAAAATTATAGCTTATTGAGCTTCTCCGAAGTCAAAGCAGCTGGGGAAGTATGCAGGAGTTTGAGGGCAGGCCAACAACCTAATCCAAAACATTACATATGCCTAGAATAGATGTAAAATGCATTGCAACGGAATAAAGACATGGCTACTCCTACTCACATGCAAGGGGAAATGTGAAATAAAACTTACTATGAACTGATTATCTTCCTTCCTTTCCTGAATATAGGTTTTCTAAATTTCAAGCTATGAGTAATGACAAAGGAATGAAATAAACTTTATGTTGTCTGCATCTAACCATCTGCTTTTCAAAGATATGTTTTAAAAGAACACATAGGGACAAAGCAATCAAAATCTCTTCTACTGCAAACATTCTTTAAATTTCTTTAAAAAGATTTTCCTTAAATGGAAAGAATCTGGGATGAAAATAAATCTTGAATGTTTAGTCATCCATTTGACCATGAAAACAAAGCATGGAGACATTTTTAATAAAAATGCCATATCAGTTGGGATTTGAACCTAATGTTTTTGAAATATAAGGTACTTAAAACTGTTTATAGTGCTCTTTTTATTTGTTTTAATGAGACTGATTCCACATATCTATCATTTCTAAAAAGCTAGTCATGGAGAAATGAAATTTTGACACTTCTAGTTCTATAAAACACACACATGCACCACACACACATAGACATGCACTCACACAAATGACAACTTTGCAGCTATTTACAGATAAATGTTAAAATTTAAACACATTTTTTTCTATCAGTCGTGTCTTCTAAATATCTAGCACATTATCTGAGTATTCCAATAATTACATAGCTCTCCTTTCTGTGTCTGGTTTAATTAACTCTTATTTTTCCTATTAATGAAGTAAATCAGAATCATAGATAAACCAAAATACAGTTGTGTGATGGGCTGCATATATGATGGTAGTCCCATAAGATTATAACAGAGTTGAAAAATCCCTATTGCCTTGTGATGTAGTAGCCATCATAATGTCATAGCACAATGCATTATTTATGTTTGTGGTAATGGTAGTATAAAAAAACCTACTGCACTACCAGTTACATAAAACTATAGCATACACAGTTATGTACAGTACATAATACTTGATAATAAATGCCTGTGTTACTGGTTTATGTGCTTACCATACTTTTTATCATTATTCTAGAGGGTACCCCTTCTACTTATTAAAAACAAAACGTTAACTGCAAAAACACCTCAGGTAGGAAGTATTCCAGAAGAAGGCATTGTTATCACAGGAGATGATAGTTTCATGAATATTATTGCCTCTAAATACCTTCCAGTGGAACACAATGTGAAAGTGGGAGACAATGAGTGACACTGGTGATCCTGACCCTGTGTAGGCTAATGTGTGTGTTTGTGTCTTAGTTTTTAACAAAAGAAGTTTAACAAGTCAAAAATAAATAAATAAATAAATAAATAAATAAATAAATAAAATAGAACATTTTAAATAGAAGAAAGTTTATATAATAAAAATATGAAGAAAAAATATTTTTGTCCAAGCTATACAATGTGTTCATGTTTTAAGCTAAGTATAATTACAAGAGTCAAAAAATTAAAAAGATAAAATTTCACAAAGCAGAAAAGTTACAGTAAGTTAATTTATTATTGAAAAAAGAAAAAACTATATAAATGTAGTACAGCCTAAGCACACAGGGTATATTAAGTCTACATTAGTGGCCAGGCATGGTGGCTCACACCTGTATTCCCAGCACTTTGGGAGGCCAAGGTGGGTGGATCACCTGAGATCAGGCGTTCCGAGACCAGCGTGACCAGTATGGTGAAACTCTGTCTCTACTAAAAATACAAAAATTAGCTGGGCATGGTGGCAGGTGCCTATAATCTCAGCTACTTGGGAGGCTGAGGCTGGAGAATTGCTTGAACCCGAAAGGAGGAGGTTTCAGTGAGTCAATTTCACACCACTGCACTCCAGCCTGGGCGACAGAGCGAGACTCCATTGCAAAAGAAAAAAAAAAAAAAAAGAGTCTACATTAGTATACAGTAATGTCCCAGGCCTTCACATTTACTTACTACTCACTCACTGACTTATCCATATCATCTTAAATTTTTTCTGCAAGCTCCATTCATGATAGGGGCCCTATCCAAGTTTCCATCTTTTATCTTGATATATTTAAACACACAAATACTTAACATTGTGTACTACTGCCTACAGTGTTTAGTATAGTAACATTCTACACAGATTTGTAGCCTAGGAGCAATAGGCTATACTAGATAGCCTAGGGTGTAGTAGGTGATACCGTCTAGGTTTGTGTAAGTACCCTCCATGATTTTTGCATAACAAGGTAACTGTCTAACAGCACATTTCTAAGAATGGATCCACGTGACTGCAGTATACAACTATAGTATACATGACTATAGTATACAACTCTCATCCCTCTGCCACCCAAAAAAGCCTATGAAACTTTTGTTGGAATATAATTCCATCCCCTAGTATTGAGAGAAATAATGTGATATGGTTAAAAATATGTACTTGGAATCCTATCTCCTGGGATCCATTTCCAGCCCTCACTATGTTTGACCCTGTGAACTTGGAAAAGTTTCCTAATGTGCCTAAGCCCTAGTTTCCTCATCCATAAAACTGGAGATACTGATGATACCTACCCAATAGTGTGGTTGTGGCTCTTAAATTGGTTGATGTATATAAAGTACTTTGAACAGATTCTAGCACATGGTAAGTGCTTAATAAATGCTAGCTGGTAGTAGTAGACATAGAGGTACTAGAATTCTGTAAATGATTTTTTTTAAATTATAAAATCATTAAGAGGAAGGCTGAATCAGGGGGCTCTAAGGAACAATATTTACCATGAGTGTATCTTAGAGAATAATATCCCTATAATTTAAATGTCGACAATATTCTCACAATTAGAATGTCTTGCTCTTCCTTGAGAGAGATCTAGGTGTCACACCACAGTGTTCACCATAAAGACTCAAAACCCTGTTAGATACAAAGACAGTTCAATTAAATAAGAGATATATCTTAATTTATATGTGAAAATAGTCTAATAGTTATACATCTATATTATACACATGTACATACAATTATATATATATAATAAATATATACACATATATATTTCATAGAGTATATACCCAGAAATCAGGAATATGTTTCAATTAAAAAGGAACAATCAGAGAAGAAGAAGGAACATGAAAATATGTATACTTAAATGTTAAAAATTCAGTGGATCAGAGATGCAGAACTGCTGAGAGTTGTGAGAATGGGTATAAACCATTAAAAATCAAAAAATTTCATGGTTTAGCAACAATCTGGCTTAATGTCAAAGAATCTCTTTCACTAAAAACTAGGAAGCCTGGAAGTTTAAACAGCAAAAACCAACCAAGGAGAGAATGACTGTAACAACTTTAGGCCAGTTATTTTATCATTCCTGTATCTCTCTCTGCTTGGAAGATGAACTCAAGGAATTTTAGCAAAAGAAAGAGACGAGAGAGCCCCTGCATAATTTTTCTCCATCTTTCTAACCTGACTTAATTTGGAAGTAGGAAATATTAAATGATAAGGACAAGCTAAAAGATAATTTAAAGACTCCCCCTACATAAATATGTAATGAGCAATGAACTAAACCTATTCTGTTCCATCAGTGGCTGTTTCAAAGAACAGAACCTGAGGGTCGAAGTGACAGCTTCCTTCATAATGAGGCAGCAGTTGAGGGAGAAAGGCTGCAGGGATTCTAGGCTAAGGTACTCAGCTGCCAAACAATGGCAGAGGTGCCCATAGCAACTGACCCCCGAACACCCCAGCTCGTAAGAAAAGTAGTTCCAGAATTATCGCTTGATCACAGTTAATTAAAAGAGAGCGAGAATAAGTGGTATTGAAAAGATACTAGGTTGAGCCTCACTTTTTGTTTCTTTTAAATATTGCTGTTTTAATATGCTCTTATTTATCAACTTCACGTAGCAGAGTGTTAATAGTATTCATTCCATAGATCTCTTTTTTTTCCTTTGTTTACCTCCGTCTGCCTTTAATATGTTTCCATCTTTCAACTTTGTTAAAGCTCAATTGACATTCCACCACAAAGTGCCTTCTTCACCTTGCATCAGTTCCTTCAATATGTAGAAACCAGCCTGAAGCCAGTAATAAGCCTAAAGGGGGCATTTCTTGCCAATACAATATGATTTTAGTGACAGTTCATGAGATTTGGAACTGAAATAACTTAGCTATTCATCATATTAGGTCAAGACTCTAAAGCCAGAAGGGATGAAGAGAGGTATGCAAGGTCACATGGCTAGCTCGTGACAGGGTTTAGACTAGAACCAGATTTCCTAATACCTAAACGTATGTGCTTCCCAGGGTACCACCAAACCACACTACCATTCTTGGGGAATAGGAATGAGGAGGAGATGAAAGAATTTGGCTCTGCAACCTGCTATGAATCTTACCTAGATTGCATGCTGCTTCTGCTGAGCAGTCTGCAACCAAAGACATGTATCTACTTGACTCTTGACCACTTTGCACAGTTACATAGGATTATAATTATTGAAAGTGTTTTTAGAATGTATATCAAATGCAATTTCTGTGTCCTCCAACCCCAGAAATTTGCTTGGCTCTGCCGTCCTCCTAAATCTTCTGCCATGTGCTCAATGTAGAGCTTCAACCCCTACCACCATTGCCTAACTTCTGAACATTGTCAGTGTCTCACTCTCCTCAAAAAAAGAAGCAGGCTCTGGCTAGTCCTCCATGTGCCCAGTGCACCAAGAGCTACAGCATTTCCAACTCTCACACTCTACCAAGTTGCAACCAAAGAGGCTTGTGCTCCTCTGACCATTTCTGGACTCAGTTGAAACATCTTTGTGTGGCAAATGGAATCCACCCCCCACCAGCACTAACATCCAAAGGGTTGACAGAATCCCTGATTCTTCAACATGGCATCCCCACAACATGTCTTCAGACCACAAGATTTAAAATATATATGTGTGTGTGTGTGTGTGTGTGTGTAAGACAATGGGTTCATGACTATGAGAGCATTGCTAGAAGTATCACCTGATAAAAGTGAGATAGTCTCTTAAAAGCTCAACTAGAGCACTAGCCTGGGGCAAACCCATCTCAGAATTGCAGCAGTGTCTTTCAAGATGCAGTACCTGTATTTAAACAAGGACCAATACATGGTACTATCTTCTCAACAGTTGGAATGCTTGGGAATTAGGTGACACTCTGCACCACCACTCCCAGTGACACACTTACAAAAATGTATGCTTTCACATGCTAAAAACCTAAGATCTGGAGGTTAAAAATCCTGGACCCACAAATGGGGTGTTTACTACTTCTCCCAGAACACATATTGTGTCCACTAATTTGTAAGCTGTGACAACCACCTGACCACATTGAACTCTTTATGTCAGTGGACAAGCAGGGCAGAAAAAAAAAAAAAAAAAGAGTTACAGTACTTTGTGAGCTAATCAACCATAATTACAATAGCAAGCTAGGATTGTAACACAATGGGGCAGGGAGGAGTGTCTAAAACCTAGGGAATTCACTGTGTTCTCTTAGTACTTTCATGCCCAGTGCAACTGTCAGTGGGCAAGCAGTAATCATATCCTAACAAAGGAAATGCAATTAAGAACTCAGACCTTTAAGAAACCCTTGAGAAAGATGCTGAATATCAATTATAGCAGCAGGATAAGCAACAACAGAAGGCACTGTAGTCTGACTTAGAGATTGTTGATTTTCAGATTGCAATAGGTCACCATCTTAAAAGATGATTTATGATTGGCTGGATTTATATCTCCCTTTTGAGGGTGAAATGAGAATCCCTTGTTCTTACAAAGATGGAGGCCCCACTCTAAACTATCACAAGAGGGTATGAGCAAATCTGAATGCTGCAAGGGGAGGACTATACAAGACCCAATTTATGTGTTTCCCAGATTTGCACAGACTCACCTGCCTTCTGATCCCTCGGCTGTTAGGGGAAACTTGTTGCCTTGCCTTCTAACACTACCAGCTGTCTCTGCCACCTCTCAGGATTTGGGTAGGCTGTGCCAGCTGCTATTATACCCACTGAGGAAGGAGTTGCCACAGTTCCAGACCCCAAGCCCAACTCAGGATTCTGGCTTCTCCAACTATTCCATACTCAGATGAAGTGTCATGCCAAGGGATGTAGGATCTGGTTTCTGCACAGACTGTCCAAAGGGGTCAGGTGACAAAATCCAGAAGTGTAGGAGAAGACAGTGAGAAGCTAACAGATTCCCCTCTTCTCCTCCCTCTGCTAGACTGTGCCAAAGTGCTGTGATTCCGTACAGCTTTTCTCATCCACATGATCAAGCTGGCTGTGTTTTTTCATGAAGTCATGCCAGTTTGCTAATGAGCCACCTTGTATTTGCTGTCCCTCCTTCTCTGCCTCCCCATCCTTCTTCCCTCACTATTGCCATCCTGGGATTATGCTTCCTAGTAAAGTATTGTCATGGAAAGTTCTGCCTTGGGCTATGTTTTCTGGAGAGCCCTGGCTAAGGCATAAATATTTTGAGTCAGTCCTCCAAAAAAAAGTACTCCAAAATTCAAGAACACATTCTGTGTGCTCCTTTCCCTGAGTTTACCACAAAAAGGAGTATAGCATTATCTAAGGATTCTATTTCAATCGATAGTCTTAATTTATACTTTCAATAAAATAAAAAGTTAGTGTGTCTCAAATGTTATTTGTTCTCCATAATTCTCTGATATGCATTCTATTAAAATTTTTGTCTAAGCGTACTTGAAAGTGTTTTTCTTCTAGCTTACTTTACCAAGCATCTTTTTATAACTTTTAATTGGCAACACATTGTTTAAGCTTGAAATATTTGTGCACTTTAAACAAGGTTTGATAGCACATTGTTACGATAAATATATTTTTAAATATCTATCTATAATTTCAAGTTTTAAAAGGGAAATGTGTTGTTCTTAAAATGCAGAGTATGAGTACATGTAAGAATAGAATATTTAATATTTTTATAATTCCTCCTCTGTTGAAAATGAGCACATAAGACATATTTTTGGAGGATAAAATATAAAAAGCAGTGATAGTTGTTGAAATACTGATCCATCACCTCTAGATGACTGAGTAGAGAAAAAGTCACACCATCAAAAGGAGAAAATTGATCCATTAGCAGAAAAGACTGAAAGACTATCAAATTATAAATAACTAATTTACAAGAAAAATCTAGGAGGTTTTGTTTCAATATGTTAAATGGAAGCTTTCAGATATATTTACTAATTAAACACAGTGGTAGTGATATAGTGAAAATGAATTACGTCTTCATTAATAGAATGTTGAAAGCATCCAGGGAGACTTCCTAGACCCTAAAGGGGGTCATTGTAGATATTCAGTCTGCACTTGAGGACTGGGTGTTCAAACCACAGGATCTTGTTATAAGTCATTACAACCAAGCAGAGTAAATGAAGAATTCACAAGGGTGCAGGCTCTGAAAAGAAGGAAAATATTAGGCTCTCCTGCTTTGTAAAATACATCTTCTGTTGGATTTTTTAAAGTTGTTTCCTAAAATGTAGCAGAAAGCTACAAAGTGCTTTCATGAAGCAGATTCAAACACAACAAAAGGAAACACACAATTCAGAGAGCATCAGTCGGAGTCTCAGCACAGAGGTGGTGATTCTTACCAATTACCAATTAGAGACTTAAGACTTAGTGAACAGATGTCTACCACTTTGGGAAGCAGCTCATCCACCTTGTTTTCCTCTGGGGAAAGTGGGATGGACTATGGTATGTGCTCTCCTCTTCAGGTTTGACCCAATGGCCTTTGAGAAAGTCACCAAATCTAAGAATGTGAATTTCATTTTTGTCGATTCATTTCATTTGCATGAGGCAGCCATAGCAAAAACTTTCAAAACTGTTCTAAATGTGATCAGTTTCAGGAGAAGGTGACTCCTTAGCTTTAATCAAGTAAAAGTACAGAAGCCCACACATCTTTTTCAGAAAATCAGGTCCCTCTGATCTATATGATTGGCAAATACGGTTTATAAAGTATTTAGAAAATCATGCTTTTTTATAAAATGTTGTTTTTATATTTAAAATGTGTTTGAAGGGTAGGAAGAAAAAAGTAACTTTGAAATCAGTAGTCTACTTGCTTCAGTAAAGAAAACAATTTTATCTTTAGGAGATAATGATTAGGAGGGGAAAGGAAGAAAGAAGAGAGGAACTGAGTAGAGTGGTTGCCTTGGCCAGAATAAAAATAGAAATAGTCTGTGATAGAAGCTTAGAAATGTAACTATTGCTGATTGGAAGTTTGGCATCATAGGGAGACAGGAGAGAAAAAGAGAGAGAAGGAATAGCATATTTTCTATTTTTATCTGAAATAGGCAACATCAAGCAGTAGCCCTTCTAAAGACTGTTATAAACCAGCTTCCTAGGCTGTGAACTCCTGGAGAACAAAGCCTGTCTTCTTTATATCTTTATCCTCAGCCCATTGCACAGTATGTGGCATATAGAAGGCTGATGATAGATGTTTATTGAATGAATAAATGACTGTGCAGCTATTTAGTGAGAGGGAAGCACAACTAAGCATGATATAGAAATGTCAGGAAGTTAGCACACAGAGGAAGTTATGTGTCAGTGATTGCCACATATGGAGCAGCAGAGAAGCAGCATGGTTTGAGAGGGCCCTTGTCTTTTATCTACTGTCCTTGCCATTTGACTTTTATGAGATTCCTGACGAAAGCCTCCTTGTGCTAAGTGAAAGGTTACTTTGTAAACTTTATATTTTAGTCACTGCTGAAACCTAAAACTCTTTCTTGAAATATTATATTAACTTCTGAAATGATACCATTAGAGGCTAGGACATCTATGCCCTATCAGTACATTCATGCCTCACTCTTCTTTCCCTGTTTGCTTTATGAGCAGCTCTGTTTGACCCCTATATCAGAGATATGTACATTCAGAATCACATTCACTTTATTTACTTGCACAGCTTACAAACTCATTGCACCCATTTGATTGAATAGCTTGGGAATGTATTCTAGTCACATTTTATGTTTATAATTAAAAAAAAAATACTGGCTCAAATCCCAATATGTAGAGATAAATCTTCCTCATCTACCACAAAATGTATTTAGTGGCTATTTGTTTGGGATGTTTTTATGTCCCCAAACACCAATTCAGAACAGAACACAGACTAAGTCATTACTTAAAACACAGTTACACTTTCAATTAAGCATTTACGTGACCTTGTGAATTTCTGTTTTCTCCAAGTGACATTCACATTAAGTTTACTATTTAACACACCAGCATGGGAATCTCCTGAATGCAAGCATGAAAAAGCACTGCTCACACTACTGGACACTCCCCATGATGACCCCTTAGCACAAGTGTGCCCACTACAAGAGCACATGCCAGTTAGCACACGCAGGGGCATACAGATGCAAGTCCTTTTCAGCTGACTCCTGAACTGGCTGACACCTTGGATTGACACACAATCCTGTTAATCCTATTTCTGACTTGGCTATTCCCCTGTTTATGGCCCCATCTTTCCATTTCGACAAAATACTGCTATAAACAAAGCCCTTTTATTTCTACCCACCAACAGAACCTTTGGGCCCATATACCACCCTGGGGGCTGGGGGAAGTTTCATCACCTTGCAGAAATAATTCATATGATATTTTGACATACAAGGGAATACTCCATACAAATCTTACATGTATTAACATATTAATAGATTATGTTAACCACAGACTTCCTCTGTATGACAAATTATCAACCAAATAGTTATATGAGATGCATCCTTTCAACACTCACCTTTAGCCAGTTTCATTAACTATCATAACCAGAAAACTGTATATACATATATATTTATATATATATATTTTATACACACACACACACACACACACCCGGCTGTGACCTTGCTGTTGTTATAGGATTAGCAGACCCTAACCCAAGCAGTGACTTCATAGCACAACTACTGCAGTCATGTGTCCACTCGTGAACCTAATCTCCCTTGGAAGTTCCCTTTTACTTCATCTTGACCTGCTCAATGTCATTGCTCTACTGACACCTACTTATCCTCTCAAGGATGGACTACCCTATCAAAGCTAATATACATCAAGGTGCTAATGCTAGTAAAGCTTATTATAAAATCAGACCTAAAGTTTCTCCATTCTAGTAATGAACAATTATTTATTAATGGCAAAATCTCAGTCATTAACAAAAAGATTATGAGGAGATATTCCAGATAGGAGACCCTTCTCATGGGGCTCTACCTACTTCCTCTGTATAAAATGTTCCTACATCCTATTATCAGTCCCAGCTTCCCAAGGTGTACTTTATCTATATAACTCAACTCTATGCATCCCTGGAAAACACTAATTGAGTGATAGTCTTTCCTATTCCTGCCATTATTAATTTTTTAATCAGGGGCTATTGTTTCCTATTAACCAAATATCAATTTAAACCATTCAATAAAATGGATATAACATTATTCTAGGATGTGCATTCAATAAAATAGCTCTTGACCCATACAGTCAAGTATTTCATGAAACAAAGCCTGTGATTTAATTGAATAAAATTTTAGCAAATTGCATTTATTTATTTATATGCCACAATGTGATCAAGTAATGTTATTAAACTAAAATGCCTCTTCCCAGATTTGACATTCTTACTACAGGCCACAATATATCTCAAGAAAAAACAGTAAACTTTCTTCAGTAGGGCAGAAAAAAAAAATCTTGATTAGTAAGAGTGACTTAAATAGCAAAACCCATGTTTAGCCAGAGTATAAAATGTTCCAGTCTCAAAAGTAATTATCCTAAAAGTAATGGTGAATAAAATTGAGTTTAAATGCAATCTTCAAAGTGCATTATCTATCCTAAATTTGATAAAAAGAAAAACTGACACTTGCTAGTTTTCACATCATCCCCTGGTATGTATGATTATTTGCCTCTGTGTCTGCTCCTCCCTCTGCACCACTGTCCTTGACCAATTGGCAAGGGTCTTTCAAGACCCTGTTCAAATACCAGTTCTTCAATGAAGTTTTTCCAAACTATGGTGGGACATTAAAGATGGGCTAATAGGGATAATTATGTGCTTCATGATGCACATGTGATACAGTAGGAAATACCTACCTCACTTACAAAATAGTATTGGGAAAAGACTAGAACCTTCATCTACTCAAACTCCTCAATATAATAAGTAGTTTATAGGAGCCATATGGAATAGAAGAAACAGTTAAATGACACCCCAAAGAAGCACTTAGCCAAATCCAGAATGCGGGGCATTCTCCAGGATATATTAGCGGATTTAAAAAAAAAAACAAAAAAACAAAAAAAAACATCAGGTTAGGTGGACAATTGTAGAATAAAAGATACTGAACAGACATAACAACCAAGCATAACTGGTGGACCTTTTTTTTTGGTCGTGATTCCAACAAAACACTCTAAAAAGACATATATGAGACAATTTGAGAAATTTGAATGTGGACTGGATATTAGATGCTATTAGAAAATGACAGTTAATTAGTTGGGTGTTAGATGGCATTTACGTAAAAAACATACTTTTCAGTTAAGGGATTCTTGTTAAGTGAAATGACATGGAATTTGTTTTAAAATACTTAAGCAAAAAAAAATAAAATAAATAAATAAGGGATTAGATGATAGTTGAAATAAGATTGACAAAACAATGGTAATTGCTGAGGTTGCTGATAGGTATATAAAGGTTTATTAAACAACATTCT
Source organism: Chlorocebus sabaeus (assembly GCF_047675955.1). NCBI lineage: Eukaryota > Metazoa > Chordata > Mammalia > Primates > Cercopithecidae > Chlorocebus > Chlorocebus sabaeus. Next base: position 25,399,699 of record NC_132916.1, on the reverse strand, counting down.
CTACTTTTGTGTATCTTTGAAATTTTACATAATAAAATGGTTTAAAAGTTGAAAGGCTATAGTGGGGGAAAAGCCGCAGGACTCTTTTTATACAATGGTGAACCAGAGCCCCACAAGAGTTTTTATTCTCAAGTAGGACAAGCAACAAGCAAAAATTTCTTACAAATATAAAATATTACAATTTGTTAGTGCTACAGAAGAAAAGTACAGTGTGTCATGAGAGTGTGCAATCAAGATTATGCTTGGCTGCCTGAGGGGCTCTGCATGCTTCTCAACATTCAACCCAGACATCACACCAGCTCTCTGAGTTATCTCATCCTCGCTAGGATATCTGGTTATCCTCTCCTTTTCCCTTCGCTTATACCACATACAGTTTTATTCATAATGCCAATTACAATGTACTGCACATATCTAATTACATGTCTTCCCAAACTACATCCACCTCTACCTCCTCCTAAGTTTATAAAGTCCTTAATGGCAAAGACATGATTTGGTCCAGGTGTCTGTTCCAGGATTCAGTTAACTGTGGGCTCATGGAAATACTGGCTGATCCTACTAAAAAAAAAGATCCCCCTTCAACCTTTCACCTAATTGTTTTCGTATCCATTGGTAATCATTACCCAGATATATTATTAGAGCAATTTTTGGAAAACAAAAGTTTACTAAGGGCACGGACATTTGTTAGGCCCTCTGTATGACCCTACACTAAAGCCACCAGGTCAGGCCAGATTCCAGGACTCAGATGGACAAAAGGACCTAATCTGGTCCCTGAAACCTCTACTTAATGAGTTTATTGATTACATTCCCTTACTCATCTTTACTGCAGACTAGGGTGAGGGTTCCTTTCCTGCCACTTGGAAAACTTAATATTTGAAGGGGAGAAACCTAGATTAGGGTAAAATGAAGCCAAAACTCCTCCCAGACAACAAAGTACCATCTATCTTTCTAGTGTGCCTAGGAGGTTCTGCACCTTACAGAATCTCTGCTTTACCTAGCATGATAACCAAAGGATCCATCCAGTGCTGAGATTGTGGTAACCAGTTAAGATGTTTTTAGCTAGGTACAGAGGCTCATGCCTGTAATCCCAGCACTACGGTAGGCCAAGGCGGGTGGATCGCCTGAGGTCAGGAGTTCAAGACCAGCTGGGCCAACATGGTGAAATCCTGTCTCTACCAAAGGAGAAAAAAAAAAAATCCCACTATTTGGGAGGCTGAGGAACAAGAATCGCTTGAATCCGGGAGGCAGAGGTTGCAGTGAGCAGAGATCACACCATTGCACTTCAGCCTGGGCAACAAGAGCAAACCTCCGTTTCAACATATATATCTATATGTTGTTAAAACTTTAATATTTTTATACATCATATATAGATTATAAATACACAGTAAAGATTTGGACTTAAAGGTTTTCTATACTTCGTGGAAAAAATATGGTCCAGTTCCCAATTAAAATATATATGTTATATATGTTATATATATTTATATGTGATTATATAATTTTTTTTATATATAATTATATCCAGCAATACAGTGCATGTAGTAATTTTACTTGAGCTAAACCTAAAACGTTATTAATACTGCTGGGGGAAAAAAAAGGAAATTTTATTTATAAATACTTCATTGTTTTCAGGCCTGACCATTGGTCATGGATAGGAAAAATTGGGAAAGACATGATTGCAGCAGCAAGCACTACCCCTACATGCAGCCTGAGATTAGAAACAAGGTAAGGACATCCATTCTCTTACCACTTTTATTCAACATTGTACTGGAGGTTCTAGAGAGTGAAATTAGGCAAGAAACAGGAAAAAAAATGGTAGCTAGATTGGAAAGCAAGAAGTTAAACTCTCTTTATTTACATACAGCATGACAGTGTATGAAGAACATCTTACGGAATCTACAAGAAAATGCCTAGAACTAAGATGTGAGTTTAGCGATGCATGGGATTCAATGTCAGTACATATAAGTCAATCATACTTCTTGTGCATTAGTAATTAACAATTAGAAAATGAATATTTTGAAATAGCATCAGAAAAAATAAAATATTTAGAGAAAGACTGGACAAAAGGCATATAAGGGCTATACAATAAAAATTACAAAACACTATTGAAAGAAATAAAGACCTACATAAATGAAAGCTATACTGTGTTCATGGATTGAAACTCTCAATCTTGTTACAGTGTCACTTATTATAAATTTACCTATATATTAAATACCATTCCATTAAAATTCTGGAAGCCTTTCTTTTAGAATTTGGCATACTGATTCTAAAATTCATGCAAAATGCGGAGGACATAGAATAGCCAGAGTAACTTTGAAAAAGCACAAAGTTGGAAGATTTATATTACTTAAGTTCCAGACTTAACATTAAAACTACATTAATCCAAAACGTGGTATTGACATAAAAACAGAGAACTAGATAAATCAGACTGAGTAAAGTGTTCAAAAATGGACGCATGTATATGTGATCAGTTGATTTTCAAAAACAAAATGCAAACCATTACAGTTTAAAAAAGGATAATCTTTCAACAAATGGTACTGGAACTATTTGGAATCCATATACAAAATGATAAACTTCCATCTACACCTACCAATGTAAATAAAAATTAATTGCAAATAAATCGTAGGCCTAAATGCAAAGTCTAAAACTATAAAACTTCTAGAAGAAAGCAAAGGAGAAAATGTTCATGATGTTGAATTAGGTAATGATTTCTTAGATACACCAAAAGCATGACCTATAAAAGAACAAATGAATAAACTGGATTTTATTAAAATTAAAATCCTCTGCTCTTTGAACAACTCTTGGAAGAGAATTAAAGTTATAGACGGAGAGAAAATATCTTAAAATCAAATATCTGAAGAAATACCTATATTAACATATTATTTAAAACTCACAAAACTACTCAATAAGAAAAAAAAACACAAAACTCATATGTGCAAGATATTTAAGCATTTATACAAATAATATATATGAATGACAAATGATCCATTTGTATATAAAAGATAATATCATTAAGTAATTAGGGAAATACAAATTAAAACTATAATGATGAGTTTCGATTTTTAAATGACAGTAGAGAAGCAAGCTGGCTCTACTCTCTCTAACTGAAAACCTAAAACAAAGCACAGCACTAAGGTTTTCACCAGCAACAGTCCAGAACTCAAAGATGAGGATGAGACAGATCCTGGGGCCACAGAGTAGTAAAATACTCAGAGCAGATAGTGAGAGTATTGGACTTTCCCCCAAGAATATTGTATACAGAAAAAAAATTCTTTAAATATGAAGAAAAGATAATGTTTTCCCCAGACAAAAGCTGAGATAATTCACCACAAGACCCATCTTACAAGAAATGCCCAATGGAATTCTTCCATCTGAAAGAAGAAAACACTAATATGCAAAAAGAAAACTTTTCAATGTATAAAACCCACTGGTAAAATTAAGTACATGGACAAACCCAGAATACTTTATTACTGTAATCATAGAGTACAATTAATTTGTAACCCTAGTATGAAATTCAAAAGACAAACCTGTCAAGAACAATAACTACAGCAACTAGTTAAGACATAGGTAACGTAAAAATATGTACATTGACACAACTAAGTCAAAATGGGGGGAGTGAAGTTAAAAGTATAGAATTTTTGTGTGTTTTTGGTCTTTGTTTCTATTCCTTTGTTTGGGTTCTAAGATAAGTTGTCATGTCTTTAAAATAATGTTTTATCCCTATAAGACGTTTTTGTAAGCCTCATGGGTAACCACAACACAAAAACCTTTAATACATTCACTAAAAATAAATAGCAACAAATTAAAACACACTACCAGAGAAAATCACTAAACGACAAAGGAAGACAGTAAGAAGAAAAGATAGAGAGGATTCTCAAAACAACAAGAAAACAGGCAACAAAATGGCAGTAGTAAGTCCTTATAAAACAATAACATTGAATGTAAAGGGTTTCATTTTTTCAGTTAAAAGGCACAAAGTGGCTGAATGGATTGAAAAAAAAAAAAGACCTCAACTATATGATTCCTTCAAGAAAACCACTTCTCCTACAAACATACACATAAACTGAAAGGCAAGAGTTGGAAAAAGATAATTTATTCAACTGGCAACCAAAAAGGAGCAAGAATAGCCATATTTATATTAGATTAAATAGACTACAAATCTATGGTTGTAAAAGAGACAAAGAAAGTCATCATATAATAATAAAGGGGTCAATACAGCAAGAAGATATAAAAGTTTTAAGATATCTATGCACCCAACACTGCAGCTCCCAAATACATAAGGCAAACATTAATAGAGCTAAAGGAAGTCACAGACCGCAAAACAACAATAGTAGGTTTGATAATAATAATTTGAAAAGATACTGATCTGTTCAAATACGAAGGAGAGATAAAGTTTTCCCCAGGCAAACAAAAACTGAGAGATTATAAGAAAGAAGGGAAAAAATAAAGGATAGAGGAAGAAAGGGAGGGAGGGACAAAAGGAGGGAAGATAATCTGGGTATTCTCATATACAGAATGCATAAGCCTTGCATGAGGAACACTTGAAAATTATGATAAATAAAATAAAGGATTATATAAATAAATGAAGACTATTTCCATCCTTTAGAAGGCACATCCTAATAGTTTAAAAATACTGGTTTTCCCATATTAATCTCTAAATTAATCATAATTTAAATCAAAATTCCAGTTCAATTTTCAATCAATAATTATTTTTGTGGAAGAATAAAATCTAATAAATAGCATTTTTATAAGTTTAGGAATTTGAAAATGCTCTGGATGTCCCTTTGTAAGACAGTAAATTAAATGCTTGTCATGGAGTACTACTATATGGATTTTTGAAACCAGGGACTTGATGTACACATAACAATATAGCAGACTTTAAATACATAGTGCTGCAAGAAAAAACTAAGAGAAAATGAGATATATAACTCAATGCATTATGAAGCTATAAAATACACAAAAGTGGTTTGGGGTGAATGTATATGCTTTTAATTTTTCGAGTACATAGTAGGTGTATTTATTTTGGGGTACATGAGATGTTTTGATACAGGCATGCAATGCGAAACAGACACATTATGAAGAATGGGGTCCCCATCCCCTCAAGCATTTATCTTTTGAGTTGCAAACAATTCAAATATACTCTTCATTTTAAAATGTACAAGTATTATTGACTATAGTCACCCTGTTTAGCTATATAGTAGGTCATCATTTTTTCTAGTTATTTGTACCCATTAACCATCCCCACCTTCCTCCCAGTCCCCCACTACCCTTCTCAACCTCTGATAACCATTCTTCTACTCTCTATGTGTTAAAAAGGCTTCTGCACAGCAAAAGATACAATCAACAAAGTGTAGAGACAGCCCACAGAATGGGAGAAAACATTAGTTTTGGGTGAACATATATTGAATACATGTAAACAAATGGCTACACATTGAACACATTGCAATGGTTACCCAACATAGGGAGAGACTGGGAGTGAAAAGAGAGGGAAGAAAGCAATAAATAAGAGGAAGATGATGTACAGACCAAGAACAATAATCTGTCAAAAACTGAGCTGTTTGATTAACTCAACCCACTGCATCTGAGGTCCTACTAAAAGTAAATAAAAGTAATTAATTAAGAAGGAAACATTTTAATATTTGAAAGTTCCTTCTCTGTTGACACAAATTTAGTGACATAAAATTATATTTTCTTCTCTATGGATAAAATAATTCTATTTAGAGCTATATTGTATTAATTTTCTATTACTATATAGCAAGTCATGACAAACAGCATCTTAAAAACACATACATTTATTATTTCAGGTTTTGTGGACCAGGAGTTTGGGCACAGCTTAGCTTGGTCCCCTGCTTAAGAGTCTTACAAGGCTGCAATCCAGGTGGTAGCTAGGCTACATTCTCATCTAGAGGCTGGACTGGGGAAGAATCACTTTCCAAGCTCTTTCAGGTTGTTGTCAGAATTCATCTTCTTGTGTGGATGTAAGACTGAGGTTTCTATTTTCTTGATGGCTGTGAGACAGGGCCCACACAAGCATGCATGCACACACACAAGTATGCATGCACACACGCCTATAATGTTATCATGGGAGTAACATCCCATTACCTTTGTCATATTCTATTCGTTATAAGGAAATCAAAGGTCCCATCCATACTCAAGGAGAGAGCATAAACATGGGGGCCACCCTAGTGTCTGTCTGACACATATATGAACAATATTTATTCCATCACATGACTATAAATGCTATTTTTAGCTTTTCAATTTTTAGAATAAATCTACAAAGTATAGAGTTAATAACAGCTATTGAAACGGGAAAAGTTCCCTTGTTCCCCTCAAAGCGCATGCAATGGGGGCGTGGATCGCTTCTTCAGTACCCCGCTGCTCAAACCTCTAGAGGAGAGTATGGACAGGCAGATTGTGGGGCTCTGAACCACTGTGAGGCAGTGTCTAGGGGTGAATGTTTACAGCTGAAGCCCCAATGGGTGTGCCTTACAGGGTGCTCTTTCAGTTTAGCTGTCCGTGGGCAGCTTGTGTTAAAGTCAGCTCAGTTAGACCCCTGCCTTATCCCAAGGATGGAGGGCTTTCTGTATCCTGGGTTTCTTGCCTTGGTGTACCAAAAGAATCGGATCACACGTGGGCTTGGAGAATGGGTGCAAGGTTTTATTGAGTGGAAGTAGCTCTCAGCAGATGAGGGTGCCAGAAGGGAGATGGTTTTCCTCTGGAGTCAGGCCATTCAGTAGCTCCGGCTCTCCTCCAACTGCCCTGGCCAAACTCCACCTTGTTCCACCAGTGTCAGCGTCTGTCGGTGTGCTCCCGATGTCATCTCGACAGCCAGCCACTTGTGTGTTCCTCTGCCGATGTGTTTCTCTCAACATCCAGCCACTTGTGTGCTTGCCTGCTAGGGTCTTGGGGTTTTTATAGGCACAGGATGGGGGCATCACAGGCTAGGGTGGTCTTGGGAAATGCAACATTTGGGCATGAAGATAGGCGTCCATGTCCTCACTCAGGTCCTTGAGCACAAGCCCGGGGGTGGAGCTCTAGCCAGGGACCTGCCAGAGAATTCTCTTCTCAGCACTTCTCTGCCCTCCTTCCATATCACTATTACACAGTTGATAACAGTAGGAGAGTTGGAAAATACCAACGATATATTCTAAAGTGGCTAAATTAAAAAAAAAAAAAAAGAGAGAGAGAGAGAGAGTGTGCTACTTAAAGTCATAAAGGTAACTACTGGAAAAGCTAAAAATAAGACATAACTTTAAAAATGAGAAGGATTTGCTGGTAGCATAGATGGAATCAATTCTTCATCTTTTATAAAGGACATCCATATTATCTAGTAGTAAACCTAGAAATTGAGTGACAAGATACTAGTTGAATGGTAATCACGAGAAGTGAAAACCAGAAACCATTAATGCTTGTTTATGTGGCACAGGCCAGTGGTAGAAACAGGAAAGAGATTTTTAATTTTTCATTAGACCCTTCTGCTGTAATTAATTTATTGTTACCATGGCATTATTTTTATATTGGTTTCAATCTTGTTTTAAAAATAAGATATTTTAGGGTTGGACAACATAGTGAGACCTCATCTCTACATATTTTTTAAATTAATTGAGCATGGTGGCACACAGCTGTAGTCCCAGTTACAAGGGAGGCTGAGGCAGGAGGATCACTGGAGCCCAGAAGTTCAAGGCTGCAGTGAGCCAGGATTGTGCCACTGTACACCGGCCCAAGTGACAAAGCAAGACCCTGTCTCAAAAACAAACAAACAAACAAAAAAGGAATTGAGTAACAACACATACATAGCCAAATATAAAAGTTAGAAAAAAAAAAAAGATTATATATACCACCACTCTAATTTCTATAGCCACAGAAACTTAATCACAGAGAAACTAAATTGTTTATTTTGGGTGACCCAGCTGATTCTAAACAGATCCAGGATTAGAACTTTGGTCTCCTGATTCTAAACTCATTTCCCCATTGTTAAATAGCATGGTGCTCAAATGTTTTTAATCAAAAAGCAAGAAAGCTGAGGTCTAGGTTCTCGTTTTAGATATGTCAAGAATGTGCTTTGGGCAAATCATTCATTGAACTTCACCTTCCTCACGCATAAACTTCATGATCAGATATAGATCCATGGTTTTCATCTTTTTTTAAGCAGCAAAAATTATATATCAAATGAACTATTGGAGTCTTAGATTTAGCAAAAGCTCACAATGAAAAAAAAACAAACAAACATCAAACCTGAACTTCTCTCACTAAACATTTCAGGCTCTCCACAGTCCTAAAAGACCCTGGTTGAGATATCTATGGCTCTTTGGTTCATGTATGTGTAAACCATCAAGCTAGATTCTGATTGATGAACTCAGGGATAGGGCAAAGAGCCTGCATTTCTAACAAGCCCCCAGGGGATGCTAACATTGCTGGTCTGCTTACCACCTTTAGTCAACTCACTTGATGAGCTAAATGTCTCTTCTGTGCTTGTGTGAAATTTTATCTTCCTTCTGCTACTTTAACATCCATTTTTATGTGCCCCATTGACAATGGAGACCAATCATGAAGAGCATTGCTGGTTCCCAATTTACTAGTCAAGGAGCTAACATAAAGAGTCTGAATCTCTGCGGCAGCACCAGAGCACTGGGACAGAGAACATAACCTCTGAGTATGATGGATCTGGACTCGACTTTCAATTTTCCCACTTACTGGTTGGGTAACCTTGGCAATTAACTTCATCTCTCTGAGCGTCAGGTTTCTCATCTGTAAAATGGAGATGATAAAAGTGTGTCTTCTAGGTGGTTGGGAGGATTATAAATGATATTATGCTATAAGCCACTTAGCACAGTGCCTTGACTATAACAAGCATTCAATGAATATTAGCCATTAGAGGAGCAGAGAGAATATTTCACAGAATTGTTTGTAAAACCTTAACTCTAGTATAAAAGTACCTATGTATAAAGAATTCTAGCCTTTGGTTGGTAGACCAAAAGCAAAGTTGTAATGAACAGAGCAAAAGAACAGTAAGGGTTATGCAACCAAAACAAACTTCATTATTTTCACCAGGGCACTATATACTCTTTATTAATATATCATATCAGGAAGACAGTGTCTTCATATCATTATAGTCATCCAGCATTTTGCCAGAAAGGAGTGTTTCTTCTAATATATCTTTGTAAGAATAAGTTATAAATAAAATACAAAGCAAGAGCAGATCTTTTCTAAGTTATAATTAATTAAATATTTCTTGAAACATTGATTACATCTCCTTAGGGTTTCTGTCATGTTTTGCTAATAAAACTCTACTATTGTAAGAAAAAATATATATATTTTACAATCATCTTCAAAACCAAGTATAAACATTTTCTCCATCACATCAAAAAATATGTCCTCTAGTATCTTCCCCCAGCTCACCATACATAAATCATTTTTAAAAATTGGAAGCTTCTATACTAAAAAAAATATAGATTTGAATAGAGGATATTCTTTTCTGAGAAACATAGTCAAGAATATTATTTCTTTCTGATTTCCTTTAAAGTAGCACTTCCCAAGAACTGAGGATAACTCATTGTGTGAGATAGCCTAGGAATTAAGCGATTTAGGGCTGAGTCATGTGCTATATTTTGGGAGAATATTGTGCAAAGATAATATATCACAAGGTATTTTCACACTAACCTGCAATAATGATAATGTTACAGGTTCAGCCAAAATATACTTTAAGAAAGCTTAGCTGTAAATAAATAGCTAATTTAGAAAATAATCAAAAAATTAATCTAATAGCAGAATGTAAAATAACAAACAAAAAACAAGCTAAAGCTTCACTGAATAACTATTGAATAAAAGACGCACATATTTTCAAAAATAATGATTAATTTATGAAAAGCATATGTATAGCAGAAGGGCAACAATGCCGGTAAGACTGGAATAGGTTGAGCTTTAGTGAGATGGAGCTCACCCACATGTTCCAATAAAATATATTTTGTTTTCCATAATGGTTGAACTAGTTGGCGATTCCTCAAGGATCTAGAACTAGATGTACCATATGACCCAGCCATCCCATTACTGGGTATATACCCAAAGGATTATAAATCATGCTGCTATAAAGACACATGCACACGTATGTTTATTGCAGCACTATTCACAATAGCAAAGACATGGAATCAACCCAAATGTCCATCAGTGAAAGACTGGATTAAGAAAATGTGGCACATATACACCATGGAATACTATGCAGCCATAAAAAAGGATGAGTTTCTGTCCTTTGCAGGGACATGGATGCAGCTGGAAACCATCATTCTTAGCAAACTATCACAAGAACAGAAAACCAAACACCGCATGTTCTCACTCATAGGTGGGAACTGAACAATGAGATCACCTGGACTCGGGAAGGGGAACATCACACACCGGGGCCTATCATGGGGAGGGGGGAAGGGGGAGGGATTGCATTGGGAGTTATACCTGATGTAAATGACGAGTTGATGGGTGTTGACGAGTTGATGGGTGCAGCACACCAACATGGCACAAGTATACACATGTAATAAACCTGCACATTATGCACATGTACCCTAGAACTCAAAGTATAATAATAATAAAAAAACATATATATATTTTGTTTTCTCATATTCAAAAGGCAATATTGTCATTTTATAACCTCTAGATTCAAGAGCATGTGAAATAATTTTCCCCAATTTTACCTCTAATGAGTTGTATGACCTTGGGAAAGTCATTTAATTTCTCTGAACTTTGACTTCTTCATTCATTAAATAAAGGGATTTCCCATTCCAGTTAATTTTTCTCTAGTTATAGAAAAATATAAATTTATAAGTTTTCTATATTTATCCCGTGCTGTTGTTGTAACCTTATCTTTCACAGGCCTTCAGTAACAAAATTTTAAAAGGTTAAAATAAATTGTGTTTGAGAAGGAGGGAGGTATGTGAGAGAGAGAGAGAGACAGGGACATGTCTGAGAGAATACAGGTGTTGAAAATATAGTGAATATCCACCTTTCTAAAACAATCCTGCAATTTAGTTTGAGTCTTGTATTTACATTGCTACCTCCTGGAAGAGAAGAAAAGCAGTTTCAAAATGACTTTGCACAGTGCCTGCCACAGTCTCACAGGTATTTAGGGAGTTATGAGGTAACATGCCCATTAGAATTGTTTCTTCCCTAAAGAATTACTCTTCCTTCTCTTCCACGACATTTCTTCTTATTTATTTCCCAAAAGACACAGTGTCTTATATGCGGTAGGCACTCAATAAATGCTTGCAGAATGGAACTGAATGCTAGCCAAAGTGAAAACAGAGCAAAAGGAGCCGTTTCTCCATCTTAAATTCTTTCTCCCAGTTCAGTAAGCTTTTTTCTCTTGTTTTGATGCCTCAGTGTCCATCACAGCAATGAAGTCTGCATTCTAGTTCTCAGCCTGGAAACCTCCTGCAGCTCAGCCACCTGCTTCCTGATACACTTAACCGGTATGCACCTCCCACACCAGATGGTTCCCTTCTCCTGCTTTTGCTTGGCAAGAATTTACAAACATATTTTCACATGTCCAGGCTGGGACATGGATGGATACACTCAAGAGTCAAGGATCTGTGTGGGTGTCAGTAGAGGGGGCCCAAACAGCTTAACTGAACTTGGAAGATCTTCATTTCTACACCATTTTAAATTTTCTTTTGCTTTACAGTATACTTTTTTTGCATGCAAATACTTCGTTCTAGAAGCTTTGTTTCCCTGAAATTTCATATTTTTTCAAAAATTCCCCAAAGCCTGACTAATAAAACCATATCAGAGAACTGAAAGGATTTCTTGACTCTAAGGCTCGTATTAGACCTCACTATTTTGATTAAATCGATCATCAATCCCAGCCCCACTGTGATAATGAGATTAAGAATGGAGTGATTCTTTAAAGCAATTGTAATTACAGGTTTCAGAGGGTGGGAGTGAATGGAGGAGGTAGACTTTACAACTGGAAGATCACTTGTAAAGCTGTAAGAGCAAGCTTTACTATTCACGTTTTAGAGATGCCAATCACTTCACTCCTTTTGATTTATATTCTTCGAAAATGAACATAGTTGTTCAAAATGGGAATATAAACACTATACCATCGGAATCAAAAGAACTTTACTTCCTCTTGGTTCATCTGTTGTGGAGCTGAAAAAAGGAAGCAAGTCCACTTCCCCCTAAGTTCTCCAATTCTACAAACTAATATACGAAAGTGAGGCTGTAAGTGGAACATGGTACCCTTGTGAAGGGTAAAGAACAGAAACAAGAAGAATTTAATTCAGTCTCTCTTTAACAACCACCTTCTTTCCCTGAAAAATCAGTGATGAGCCTGGGCCAATTAGCTCAGTTGGTTAGATCCACGATCTCAAAATATAGTCCAGAAACAGTGAATTTTAACATACGTTCATAAATGTATCATGATGTTTATGTTATTGCAGAGCCTAATCTAATAACTGCAGAGTAAACTGCAGTTATTTGTTTATAATATTTTGTAGAAAACTTTTACTGATAACATTTCAAAACTGTCAACTTGACCCCTCTGTCCAGTGAGGCTCCTTGGGTTCATTGGATGATTGGTTATACTAGAATTTAAAAGTTGGTTAGATGGTCCATGGATGTTTTTTGACACTACTAAGGATTCACTCGCATATCTTTGAACCTCACAAAATTATCTTCCACCCACTTAAGAAGGAAATGAGAAAAATCAAGAAAGATGATATCCTTGAATAATTTCCACTCCTACACACATTTCTCTCTCCTTGAGATAATAACCATGGCGAAAGCTTTAAGATCAATCAGTTTCACAGCTGGCAGGAGGGAAGAAATCTTGTATATCCATCATTTTCTTAAACATTCTCCTTTAATTCAAGGCAATCCTTCCATTAAGAATAGTCTACATGTGAATCACAATGTGCCAGTACAGAGTTAAGACTAACACATTGTGAAGATTACTAATACTTGTAGCTGCTTCGCCCCTAAGCTCCCATTGCTGTTGTCTGTCTCCATTATTCCTCACTTGAACCAGCCTAGCACAATGCCTTTCCTGTGGATCAAAAGTCCTGAAGCTAAAAACCAAAAGCTTGAAGGAACAGAAAGTAATGAATATAAACATCACTTTGAATAACTTCACTCCCTTCCAAAAGCATTGATGCATTCATTTTTATTACTTCCTAAAGATACTTTCTCTAAATTGTCCTCAAGAAATAGCTGAGGGAAGAAGTCAGGGAAGAAGGGGAGGAAAGAGAGAGCGAAATGAGCCCAAGATTAAAAGCTGGTGTTCTGAGTAGGCAGTGTTTATGGCTGCCAACTGCTGTCCTTTCAGAAAGTCTCCCTGGCCCCTTAAATTTCCTTTCCCACAAGTTTACTAAGGTTTAAAACGCCTTAATCAGACTTGTGTGAGTGAATTTAAAATGTTAGGTCCTATTAAAATGCAATTGCAAACATATGCAAACTTTAAATAAATGACTTATTAGACTCATTCTTAAGAATAGATTGATAATGGAGGAAAAATGTGAGAAAGCTAGGGATGAATTTTTTATAAGGTGGAGTTAGGGGAGAAAACGCAGAGAGGTTACTTGACATGTCATAGATAAACTGTTACTGCCTAACTTTGAAGTCAACATTGGGTTTTTCAATTAATAGGAAATAAATTTGCAAATTATTATCTTATATTCATATTACTTTCCTTCTCTCTTATCTCAGAGCAGTGATAAATGGGCAGACTCTAGCATTAGAGTGCCTGCTTTGAAGTCTGGCTCTGTCAGTTACAATCTATGTAATTCTGGACATAAGTAACATCTGCCAGTCTCAATTTCCTCATCTATAAAATGGGTATAATAACTGCCTATTGCATAAACATGAATGGTGTGCTGCACAGAAAAATGCCTGGCTCAGTGCCTGCCAAATTAAAAAGCTCCAAGAAGTGTTCTTCATTATTAGTTTCAAATGGGAATACCATAAAGAAACAGGGAAATTGTGTAAGAAAATTAGGTAGTAAAGATATTACTTAAAAAAAAAACTCCCATTTGATATTAATATCCCCCATGAGCTCAATAATAAATTTTGGTTTGCTTTTCTTGAATAATAATAATCATCATTTACTGAGCATCTATTAAGTGCAAAGCACTGTGCTATTTACTGTATGCATTTACATTTAATCTAAGACACAGTACTCTGAAGAAAGGCCAAATTTTTTATTAATTTTAACACAGCAACCTACCTTCTAGGAATTTTCCTAAGAAAAAAAATTAGACCTATGCACAGAAAGTTATGTGTAATTTTGTTCATAAAAGCATTATCTATAACTGCCAAAACAGGAAGAAAACGTAGATGTCCAACAATGTAGAATTAGGTAAATAAGAATGTTTGTCTTTCTAATGAAATATTATTAAGCTTTTTCAAAATACATTGTAGAGAAATATTTAATGACATAGAAAATTATTCAAAATATATAAGCAAAAAAATCTTATAAAACATTATAGTGTTATTTTATTTGTGTAAATATTGATAAGAATGTAGCCCACAGCCTAAATCAAAAGACACTTGTCAAACATATGTAAATCCAGAAAACAAATACAGTAAGAATGTTTAATGCTACCAATGGTTATGTAGGGGTGAAAGGATTACAAATATCTGATTTTTTATTTGTCTGAATTGTCCAAATTTTATATAACAAACATATATTACTTTTATAATTTATGAAAGCAAAAAAAGACATTCTGACCATCTCAATAGACAAATAATTCTAGGAAGCTTGGCAGAGGGGAAGCATTTTATAGGAGACAAGGCTGAAAATCCTACAAACAGGTGAGCAAGGGCTTTAAAGTTGAGGGTGGGAAGCAGAACCGATACAAACTCCCTTAGTAGGACAGAGGGGAGCTGCAGCTGCCATCAGCTGGTTCTTCAGGCATGAACCAGGAAGTAGCTGCTAAAAGTTCCAACCCACCTGGGACATTGACGTCAAAAAAATCAATGGCTAATGCAGCAGCTCAAAGAATATAGACAATCTCCATCAAGTTGTTCAATGTCCCTTACACAGGATCCCATATGACCAATTCCTTTTGGAATTTAGTGCCAGAAGGAACTTTGTCTTCCCTAAAGAAACAGTATAAACGAAGGCAGTGTAGCACAGTTGTGAGAGGATGGGCTCTGAGCCAGAACGCCCAGTTTGTTCTAAGCATCCCTCTGCCACTTATTACCTTTGTGATCCTAGCCAAGCTACTTACTCTATTTAGCCCAGCGGTCTGCATTTGGGAAATTAAAGTTACGGTAATAACTACTTACTGAGGTTTAATGAAGACTAAATGAGATCCTACATGTATATTATTCATTAATACTGGCTAGTTTGATTATTGTTATTGGATAATGAGGCTTATATGGATATATGGAGGCATTATATTGAATAATGAGGCTTATATGACCCACCGTCTTTCCTTATGTGTATTGGCTTCCAGAAAGCCAATTTATTCTTGAATAAAATTTAATCTTCAATTATATTCACCACCTCATTCCTCATAAATAGGCTATTTGCTTACTTTGCTTGTACAAGATTTTACTTTTCTATGTTTAAACATTATCATACATTTAAAACATTTATCACAAAGTGACTCATTATTTTCTGAAGGAGGCAACTCTATTTTAAAAAATATTTATTTCATTTCTCTTTCTAGTACCACCTTATCTCATCTACTTCATACTCAAACTTCATTTTCCATGCTCACTGTTGACTTCATTTCTCCTCAAACCTCTCCAATCAAATTTTGCTCCATTGTGACCCAATCACATCACTGAAGTGTCTCACTCTGAGGTCACCAGTGGCATCTGAGTACCTAATCCAATGGATATTTTCAGTGTTTTTCTTATTTGACCTCTCTGTACTTGACCACACACAGTACTTACTACTGTGGATCACTCCTTTCCCTTTGAAACATTCTCCTTCCTTTGCTCCCATGATGCCCCTCACTTAGTTTTTCTTCAAAAGTCTCTGGCTCTTCCTTATCTAGCTTCTTTACTGGCTCACTCTCCCTAAGTTGGCCATTAAATATTGCTATTTTCAAGTATCAGGCTTAGTCCCTCTTCTCTTTATACTCTATAGATACATTAGACATTTATAGATATGCCTGGGATTTTATCTTGCTCATGTTATAATGCATCTCATGATTCCCAAATTATTTCCTGCTCGAGACCTGTATATTCAACTGCCTACCAGATTTCTCAACTTAGATGTCTCAAAGCCAATTTTAAGCTCAGTTTTCTTAAAACCAAAATAATCATTTCCTCCATAATTTTTTAATGGTTTCATGAATCAGCAAAGGAACCAAAGGAGTCACTTTCTCTAATTCTACAACCAGTCTTTCAATAAATCTTACATAATTTACTTCTCTCTCTTTCCCTGCAACTAATTTAGTTCAACCTACTATTACCTCCTACCTGGACCACTGTAGTAGCCTCTTAGTTGGTCTCCCAAGATCAAATTTTGCCTGTCTCAAAATCATTCTCTGTGTATGTCAGAGTAATCAGTTTGAATACAATCAACTATCTCTCTATGTTTTTTATTGATACATGATATTTGTACATATTTGTGAGGTACATGTGATAATTTGCTACATGCATAAAACGTGTAATGATGTAGTCAGGATGTTTAGGGTATCTATCACCTTATTTATCATCTCTACGTGCGGATAACATTTCAAGTCCTCTCTTCTAGCTATTTTGAATGTACAAAACATTGTTATTAACTATAGTCTGCTATCAAACATTATCACTTATTTCAATCTAACTATATTTTTGTACCCATTAACCAACCGCCCTTTACCTACTCCCTCACCATCCACATGCTCTTCTCAGCCTCTGATATCTCTCATTCTAGTCTCTATCTCCATTGATCAACTTTTTAAGCTCCTACACATGAGTGAGAACTTGTGATATTTGTCTTTCTGTACCTGGCTTGTTTCACTTAACATAATGACCTCCAGTTCCATCCATATTGTTGCAAATAACATGATATCATTCTTTTTCATGACCAAATTCTATTCCATTGTGTATATATACCACATTTTCTTTATCCATTCATCAAACAACTCAACAGTAAAAATACCTCTCCCATGTTTTAAGTCCAATGCTCTCAGACTAATGCAGGCTTATTTCTACCACACCTTGAATGATCTTGACACTATTTACAGCTTCACTCTCATATCACATTGCTCTCCCTACTGTATTCTTTGACTCACCCTCACTGATCTCCTCCAAGTTCCTTGAACTTAACACCAGATTCTTGCTCACCTTGAGGCTTTTGATATGCTTAGTCTTCTGCCTAGAATGCTGTTCCACAACTCCCTGTCCCTCTTTCATATTTGATTTTTACCCATTCTGATTTCCTAGCAAATGTTATTTCTCAGGGAAGCCTTCCCTACATCTCCACAGGCCTGCATCAGATCTTCCACTACATATTCTTCCAGCACCAAATGTCTTCCCTTCATAGCCCATTCTGTGTTTACAGTGATGCAATTATGAGATGATTTAAATAATCTCTTTCTCCACTACCATATTATAAATGTTCTGAAAGCAAAGCCCATTCCTACTTTTCTCATCAATATTATTTCAAAACCTAGCAGAGCACAGGGTATCCAATACATAATAGCTGAACAGATGAACAGCACATTTTACTCATCCACTTATTTCCATTCCTACTACCTCTCCTAAATCAGACATACATTATCATTTCTCTAGGCTACTGCAACAACCTCCTAACTAGAATTTTCCCCTCCCAGTCTCTTCTCCCTTTGTCACACTTTATAATTCACTACCAGATTAATCTTCTGGAGCACAGCTCTGATCATTTCATTCCCGGCTCAAGAACCTCAAGTAATTTTCCATTGTCCACATAATAAAATCCAAATTCCTTCTGGCCTGTAGTTGACCTTTCCATCTTTTCATTCTTACTTTCCCACTAATCTTCGCACACACTATGCTCTGGTCAAACTAAACTATGTACATTCCGTGATACTTTTATCATTTTTGTGCCACACACTGGATCCTGTTTTCACATTGTTTCCTCCACCTAAAGTATTTCCTCCACCTAAAGTATTTTAATAATGCCTCCACCATGTCCACATATTCAAATTGTATGATCATTTAAACCTAGTCAAAATCTAATTCCTATAAGAAGTGCTTTAATTTCTTCCAACTAGAAATAATCTCTCTTGCTTTTGACTTCCCGTCCTTTCTTTCCTGTACCTCTGTAATGAAGCTTGCCATTTTCTATCATTACAAATACTTATTATGTGCATGCTCCACCAGACTGCAAACTCTTTGGAGACAGGACTGGATCACTCAATCAGTGCCTTGTACATTGGAAGAGCTGCAAAAATATTCACTGAATTTTTTTACTTATGTGAATTATTTTAGTAAGATGCCCTTTAAGGATTATTGTATAACGAGAAAGGGAAAATCCATCTACATCACCTCCTCTTTGCAGACAGAATTTGGTTATCATTGTCCTAGCAGGTAATTTTCTTTGTGCACTCAAATTCTTCTAATTACTAAATTGGCAAAAAAAAAAAAAAAAAAAAAAAAAAAAAAAGAAAGATATGGGGAAAATTATACTACTAGTTGTTTCCTTTTCTTTTCATTAGAAGTTAAGGAAAATTCTGCAGCTACAGATCCTTTTGACAGAATATAATTATGACCTATAGTTCTTTATCTGTTTCTTGTTAATTTCATTTGGAGGATAATGCTGGCAATTGAAATTCTCAGTTTTTCTTTTTGCCTGAGCTACTGTTTCCAGCTAGCTTGGACAGCTCATGCTGTGCAGCCAAGCCACCTCTCTCAATGGGCCCCTGCCTCTTCTTTTAAAGTTAGGAGGTATACTAGGGAGAGAAAGTGCCTTTCCTTGACAAATTTAAAGCATTTAAAGGCAGAAGGAGGGAATTAACCCATCAGCATAACAATGTGTGCTGTTGTTACAATTTTATCCTTGAAAGTTCAGAATCAAGTGAACTCTAGACAAATGAATTCAGATGAAGAGACCTCATAATTATGGCTATAAATGTGTTTTGTACCTTTAATGTGTTCATAGAAATATAAAATATTGTTAATACTAACTACATATGACCCAAAAGTCTAATTCAGTTACAATATTGAATTGTGTTTGAAGGACGTATTATATATTGTTTGAGAACCTAGAATTTTTGACTGGGAGTGATTTCATTTCTACCTCTCAGGCAAGGTGGCCTATTGTAAAGGACACCACAGTGGAAGTCAGAAAACCTTTGTTCTACTTAATGATCATGCATTCCCAGGAAGAGTGCTTAACCTCTCTGAGCTGCAATTTGTTCTGCCTGAAATCAAAATGATGATATCTAATCTACCTGCCTCTCTGGATATTTGTAAGAGTTAAATGAGAACAAATGAAATACTATATATAAAGGTATGTTGTGAGCTGAAAACACATGATTTTAGTAAGACATTTTCAACTTAATCTTAGTTAATATATGGCATGAAACTCAAATATTTCCAAAAACATTTAACATAAACCACATTTTAACTTTCTCCATATAGCAGCACACATACCTTCATACATAATTGAATATAGCCTTGCCTTATTTCTTCAAATGACTTTTTCTTTTAAGTTAGTAAGGCCAAGGCCTATTCCTTCAAGGTTGAAATTAATCCTCTTTTTCTCCTAACGTTTTCCAAATTTTCAACATTTAATTTAAGCTGTGGATATTAGTAGTAGAGAGACTGAGCCAATGGATATCAGTTGATGGTTGAGCTTAATGATAATACCAACCCACTAATTTAACTTCATGCAAATTTTAAAACTGCTTGTATTAGCATCATTCATTCAGTAGCATTTATTGAGCACCTACTACGTGGAAGGCAGTAGAGAAGGCATTTATTACATAGAATGCAAAGTTATGTTTGATACTGGCTTATCTTTCCAGGAGTTTACAGATCTAGTAGAGGAGATAAAACATTCAGACAGCTAATACTGTCAGTTTCTACAAAGAATGCATACTTTATCTTTAATCTGTGGAAGCTTTATTCTGAGAAAGCAACTTTACTTGATGATGTTCCAGGAATCTGACTTGCAAGAGTAATTTCATTTCTCTCAAGAGTGGTCATATACTTGTGTGCTAGAAGTCCTAGGCTATCAGCATTTATCTTTCTTCATATGTGAAGGGGTGGCCTGCCCCTCCACACCTGTGGGTGTTTCTCATTAGGTGGAACGAGAGACTTGAGAAAAGAAATGAGACACAGAGACAAAGTATAGAGAAAGAGAAAGTGGGCCCAGGGGACCAGGGCTCAGCTTACAGAGGACCCACCCCGGCACTGGTCTCTGAGTTCCCTTAGTATTTATTGATAATTATCTTTACCATCTTAAAGATAAGGGAGTGGCAGGACAATAGGATCATTGTAGGAAGGAAATCGGCAGTAAGACATATGAACAAAAACCTCTGTGACATGAACGAGTTTAAAGGAAAATGCTGTGCCTTGAGATGCATATGCAAACATCTTCATAAACCTTTTAGCAGCATTGTTTCATCCTATCACATGGGGAGAAACCTTGGACAATACCTAGCTTTCCTAGGCAGAGGTCCCTGCGACCTTACCTTTGGCCGTGTACGTGTCCCTGGGTAGTTGAAATTAAGAGAATGGTGATGACTTTTAACCAGCAAGCTGCCTTCAGGCACTTGTTTAACAAAGACACATCCTGCACAGCCCAAAATCCATTACCTTGAGTCACCACAGCACATGTCTCTTGCAAGGACAAGGTTGGGGGTAGGGTCACAGATTAACAGCATCTCAAATACAGAACAAAATGGAGTCTCTTATATCTACTTCTTTCTATATAGACACAGTAACAGGCTGATCTCTCTTTCTTTTCCCCACAATATGTTTAAACAACAGTCTTCTTTCCCAAGACCTGGGTATATCCTGAATCTAATCAATGCTTCCTAAACTGTGTTTCTGATTTATTATCAGGCATGAGACAATGATGCTTCCAGTATAATCAAAATGTCCAACATCAATGACTCCAAGTGAAAATATAACCCAATATGATATTTTAAAGTCAAACAGAAATTTAGAGATCTCAACCAACTTCTTATTTTACAGATTTGAAAAGTTGAAACCCAAAGAAATTCAGGCTAGCCTGAGGTTCCACAAGTAATGAGTAATTTATCTGTGACTCTCTGTCCTCCTAAGGTAGTGTCTTTTCTATGTGTCACAATTAAGAATCTTTCAGATAAAATTACAGATATCTCAGTATTTATTGACCTTTTTTGTTTTTTTCCCCCACAATTCCACTGTCCTTTTTACCAAGATCTACACAGGACTGCATCTTTTCCACAAAGACTTCATAGATTGTTAGCTCACGGAAGCTGGTACCATGAATTGAATCCTAGTGCATAATGAAGTGATTGGACATGACACTTAATTGTTTTTAACACATCAAATAACAGCTTCAAACAAACAGGTAATTGTGATTATTTTCAAACAATGCATGACAGCTGAGAGAAATCATTCCCTTTTGAATTCAATTTATATTTACATATAATGAGCTTGATATATTAAGAAAATGATATTGACTCACCCAGAAATAAAAGTAATGTCACTATTCTTATCGTACAGTTTATTTTTATATTTTTAAGATTGAATTAATTTTTATCCAGATCCCAAATAACCACTCAATTGACCATACCTGTTTTGGTGTACTACGCTAATTGATTGTGGATTTTGATAATAAAAAATCTTCTAACACAAACCCTTTAAAAATGATTTTTGCTGAATAAATAAGTTAGTTGATAATGGAAGTTATTCATGTTGGGAATTTAGAAGACTATGAAATCAGGAGAAAACAAATATCATTTAATAAATTCTTAAATGTTTACGTTAACATTTCTGATCAAGTCAATGCATTCCTTTGTCATGAAATGAATTTAGGGTCTACTACTTCAAAAGAGAAATTTCCTCCTTCCTTGATATGTTAATACTGCATTAACTTTGTCATAATCATTTAGACTTTCTTTCTATTTTCATCTTTTAATCATATATGACCATTGCTGGCTTGAAAAACTCATTTTCACTTGACTCCTGATGTGTCTCTCAAAATCTGTCATAATAAAAGTTCTAAAATAATGTTGAGTTCTTTGTTTTTAGCAATATGTAAGAAGCACTTAATCCTTCCCCGAAGAAACTTATTTGAAGATAGTAGGAGATTTGCAATAGGAGAAACAGAAGAGAATTAAAATTTACCTTTGAGAGTGTCTGTAAATAAGTGCAAAACTGAGACTGGAGACCAAGACAATCTCAGACTTTTCAACTTCATAGCCATGTCAATTTTATCACATGTTTTGGTATATCAAAAGGTGGGTTTGGAGATATTTTATTTCTATAACTAGAGAGTTCAGTTCTCTGAACACAGTCTGACCAATTGGTATATTCTAGGTTCCTGAATTTGTTATTTGGACACTGGGTCTCCTCTCTGTGGCTCTGGTAATTTTGCATTTATCTCAATGTTAAACAAATCAACTAACATTTCTCGGTATCATTTTTCTGATTGTACCATGAGAATAATGACATGTGTGACTTTTCTACCTTATAAGTCTGAGTAGACGTTAATTATGTGCAACATTTACCAAGTAGCCTAACAACAGCTGTATGTAGAGTTACATGGAGCTGAAAGAATCATCTAAAGAAAAATGAGCTAAAGGGGAAAAATGAGAAAATCTGTGTACTGCCTAAATTGCAAGTTTTTAAAAAATGGCCAATATATTTATTAAACAATTCTTGTAATTCTAACGCCTTTGATATAAAAATCATATAAAATTATTACTGAATGTTACATGGTAGACACATTATCCCCTCTTAACAGTATAGCAAGAGTTCATGAATGGAAGGCTGTGTTATTTGTGTTGGCAGGGATGCTTAAAAAACTATGGACATTTCCTATTTAAGGCATACATTTTAAGAGCAGACCAGATTGCTCAGTTCTAATCTTTCAACCACAAAGAGAATGAACAGTAAATGCTATTCAGTGATTTTCTCTTTTTGGGGAGGGCATTGGTCAGAGGGCTCCCATCATTCCTTACTACACAAGGTTCCGCTTTCTCTTCTGGCCTGAACTCTTTGATGTCACTGATTTCACAACAACTTTCTATGATCACATTGTGAGTAATTGACAATATTTTGATTTACATTTCATAAACTAAATAAAGAATATGGCACACCATAAAACATCTAGAATTATGTCATCCATTTTCTTGGGGCAAAATCAGTACGGATAACATGATAAAGGTATTTTACTGTAAGGACCTTACAAAGAAGGTATTTAATTTGACCCCAACATTTACATTATAGAAAATATTCATGATTCATCTAATATCTATACAACAACTTTAAGGAGAGTGTTTTAATGACCTAATTATTCTCACAGCAGTTAAAAGCAAGTTTTATTAACAGGGAAATTACATTGTATTTGATAGCAAGGCTAGCAATGGAACCCAGATTGCCTGTCTCTGATGTAGCATTCTATGACACACTTCATTTTTTCTTCAGTTATCTGATAAATAACTACTATGCATCAAATATAGTGTTTGATACTGTTAAAATAATGCAGAGCTTAGAGTCTGAAGGTCCTGGGGTTTGTTTGTTTGTTTGTTTGTTTGTTTTGAGATGGAGTTTCACTCTTGTTGCCCAGGCTGGAGTGCAATGGTGCGATCTCGGCTCACTGCAACCTCCACCTCCCAGGTTCAAGCGATTCTCCTGCCTCAGGCTTCCAAGTAGCTGGGATTACAGGTGTGCGCCACCACACCTGGCTAATTTTTTTATTTTTAGTAGAGACTATGTTGACCAGGCTGGCCTCAAACTCCTGACCTCAGGTGATCCACCTGCCTTGGCCTCTCAAAGCGCTGGGATTACAGGCCAGAGCCACTGGTGCCTGGCATGGGCCTGGTTTTTAAAATGAGTCTACCCCTTATTAAATGTGTGACTATGGGCAAGATCCATGACCTCTCTACGATCTTCTTTGATAAGATGAGCATAACACCTACTTCACTGGGTTGTTTTGAGTAATAAGTGAGATATTGTATGTAGGTAAGTTGTCTAGAATATTCTGGATGCTTAGTAAAGGTGAAGGAATAAGAAGAAAAGAAAGAGGAAAAAAACAGGAGGATGGGGGGAATAGTACTAAATGAAATACTGAGGTTATAATTACTTGTTCCTCATCTTACTTTCTTCACTATAATCATCATCATTTTCTATCTCTTTCCTATCTCCCCAACTCCAGAACACAGCCCTAACAGAAGTCCAAGTCAGCACTGGTAAAATCAACTGCTTATCGTCAGTTGGCAAAAAACTAGTAACAACATTTTTACTCCATCTATTCTCAAAAATGCTTTCTGCCTTGGGCTTCTTTATCTTGTCTACTGCCTCCTTCTCCTCCTTAATGCCAACTCTTCCTTTGATTTCCATTAAATTGCCTGCTCCAAGTTTCATTTTCTTCCATTCTTCCTTATCTTCCTTACTGTCTCCTCTTCATTTATCTGTCTTCTAAATGTAGCATTTCCTCAAAACTCTATGTTAGGAACTTATTCTTTCTCTATAGCCTCTTTCCCCACAATCTTATCCATTATCATAGCTTCAACAGTTTAAACCTCCTCACCCATAGCCGAACGTTCCTCTCTGCTCTAAATCTGCATTTTCAACTCCGCCTAGCATCTCACCTGAAGTGCCCTGCATTGATCCATAACTGCACAGGATAGCTTTCATGAGCCCTCCAGATCATTCTCCACCCTTCACCCTACTCTGCACCCTGGGAGGCTGACCTAAGTGGATGACCTAAGTGGATGCCCTCTGGCTTCCAGTTTACCTGGCCAAGGAGAAGTCCTAGCAAGAAACCAAAAGGAGGGAAGAGAATAAAGTCAGGCTATTTTCCCTGAGGTTGCAATAAACCGGCTCCCTCCCTCTGCAAAGGGTTTTCTGTCCTCCACAATTCTTTCCTTCTGGATTCTGATAATGCTTCTTTCTCAACACTTCAGACATAGGGGTGGTGATGCTACCTGCTTTAACTCATCTAAGGAACTGCATCATCTATCCCCAGTAATGTTCCCATGCTGTTCACAGCTGTAAAAACAGTTCCTTTAATAAACTTTTCCCAAATTACCCAAATTGAGTATACCACTTGTTTTCTGTTTGAACCCTATGTAACAATTCTTACATCTCTACTCTGCAATCCCACTCCTTTCTAAGTAATCTAGGTACTAAAATATTGCAATAACTTTACAGTTTATCTTCTCTCCTCTAATCTCAGTCTAGCCTAATTTCTGCCAGACCATGTTTCTTTAACTACAGCACCAAACCTACTCTTCTTTTCCTCAATTTTTTTCAATGGCTCTCTACTTCCAATGAAATTAAGACTGTATATTTCACCTAATATTTAGATCCTTCTGAAAGCGTCATTCTAATTTCATTTTCCACCAAGTTTCCAAGTGTATTTTAGGTCTCAGTTACCTTCAATTACTCCTTATTCCTTCAAAATATGGACCATGTTCCCACCATTTAGCTTTGCTCACACTCCTTGTTCTTCTACCCCTGTATTTCTCACCAATCAAAATCCCATCCCTTATGCCCATCTTAATGCCATCCTTTTTGCAAATCTCAATTAATTTAACTAATTTGGCACAAAAACAGACATATATACCAATGGAACATAATAGAGAACCCAGAAATAATGCCACACACCTACAATCATCTAATCTTTAACAAAACTGACAAAGAAAAGCAATGGAAAAAAGACTCCCTATTCAATAAATGGTGCTGGGATAACTGGCTAGCCATATGCAGAAGATTGAATTGGACCCCTTCCATACATCATGTACACTAATCAACTCAAGATGGATTAAAGTCTTAAATGTAAAACCTAAAACTATAAAATCCTGGAAGAAAACCTAGGAAATACCATTCTGGACATAGGACCTGGCAAATATTTTATGATGAAGATGTCAAAAGCAAATGCAACAAAAGCAAAAATTGATAAATGGGACCTAATTAAATTAAAGAGCTTCTGCACAGCAGAAGAAACTATCAACAGAGTAAAGAGACAACCTATAGAATGGAACAAAATATCTGCAAACTAGGTACCTGACAAAGGTTTAATATCCAGAATCTATAAGGACCTTAAATAAATTTACAAGGAAAAAACAAACAACTCCATTAAAAAGTGGGCAGAGGGCAGGAACAGGCACTTTTCAAAAGATGACATACTTGTGGCCAACAAGCATATGAAAAAATGCTCAACATCACTAATCATTAGAGGATGTGCAAATGAAAACCACAATGAGATGCCATCTCACGCCAGTCAGAATGGCCATTACTGAAATGTCAAAAAATAACAGATGCTGATAAGGTTGCAGATAAAAGCAAATTTCTCTGATGGGAGTCTAAATTAGTTCAGCCTCTGTGGAAAGCAGTGTGGCAATTTCTCAAAGAAATAAAAACAGAAATACCATTCAACCCAGCAATCCCATTACCGGGTATATACCCAAAGAAATATAATTCACTCTACCATAAAGACACATGCACACATGTTAATTGCAGCAATATTCCCAATAGCAAAGACATGGAATCAAACTAAATGCCCATCAGTGGTAGCCTGGATAAAGAAAATGTGGTACATATACACCATCAAATATTACGCAGCCAAAAAAACAATGGGATCATGTCCTTTGCAGCAACATGGATGCAGCTGGAATATCCTAAGCTAACTAACACAGGAACAAAATACCAAATGCTATATGTTCTCAATTGTAAGTGGGAACTAAACAACAAGAACATATGAGCACAAAGAGGGAAACGACAGACACCAGGACCTTCTTGAGGGTGGAGGATAGGAGGAGGGAGAGGATACCTATTAAGTACCATTCTCATTACCTGGGTGATGAAATAATCTACGTACCAAATCCTCACAACACACAGTTTAGCTATATAACAAACCTACACATGTACCCCTAAACCTAAAATTACCAAAAAAAAAATGTACTTTTCTTACTTTTTTATTACAATTATTTGTGTTCTTATCTTTACCCCACTATTGATTCATAAGCTTCTTGAGGATGAAGCCTATATCTTGCCCCATTTTTATATAACCATCTTATACATAGTGTTCTGTTAAAGAGACATTAAATGGAAAGTTAAATTTTAATGATATTGTCAGAAGCTATTCATGTATTTCTAAGCCTTTGGGCTCCTGGCCAAAAATTATGGAAAATGTGATCACTTACATTATATAAAGGCGTCCATCTATATTTTTGACCCTGGCTCTTGATATAACATGTATCATTTTGGAAGTCACATACTTGTATCATTCTCTATGTCTGTATTTGTAATTTTGCCTCTATGTCCAGTAAAAAGAATTTCTTCAGCCATTTTATTACTGCACATCACATGCAGCAAGGAATCAAGTACATATGGGACTTTGATGTACTAAATTTTCTTCCACATGTCATGTAGAAAGCTAGAGATGGAGTTCTGTCACAAAGTCTAAACTAAATGTCAAAAATCCAAACTGTCCACTTTTATGACTCATGATAAAAGGGTAGTATCTGCTGGCCTACTTGCTACTTCATGTATATAGTAGGTCATTGCTGCTCAAAATCCAGGACAGAGAAAGAACAGAACTTTCAACTTTCTAACAGGAAACGAAAAAATCTGCCTTCAGCTACGCTGCAGTGTAGCTCTTTCATTTTCACATTAGCCATGTTGTCCAAAGTCAGGTTGTTGATGACTGATTTGACAAAATAAAACAGACTATGGGAGGGTCTTAGAGATAAGATGGTGAGCTTGTCTTTTCATTGGCTCATTCACCAATTCATTCAATTACTCATTAAATAAGAGTTTGTGGAGTGCTTACAATGTGCCACGTATGGGGAACCAGCATACGATAAAGAGATAAAGTAATACAAATAATAAAGAAATGCTTCAGGGAACTCACAATATAGTTGGGAAGGTTCAGAGTTCAACCTCTTCCTTTTACAAAAAAAGTTTAGAAGACTTTTTTCTCACTGCTACTCACTTTTTATTATAATAACCAAAATATTAAAGCATACATATATATGACATAAACATTTGTATTATTGCCTACACATTTCCTTCTTTCTTCTAAATCACTGTTCTCAGTAACTTAGGCCCATTTCTGAACCTAACCTTTCAGTAATAAGAACTGAAAGGACTTATCTGAGGTTATTTAGCTGGTGAGGGAATGGCTGACACCAGAACCCTGCTGACATCCTGTCCTTCCACCACCCAAGTGGTTTGAAATAACCTTAACAGCTATTTTTTTCAAATAATATACAGAATCCCATTATATAAAATGGTAAGTTATGTATAAAAATTAATTATGAAATCATAAAATGCTGAATGAGGTCCTTCGGTAACTAAAATCTTAATTGTTAGGTAGAAAGCACTTTGCCTTTTCATTATCCTGAAAAATCTCCATGGAGTCATTGTGTTCCCAAAAGCATGATCTGAAAACCTGTTCCACCAACCCCAACATACATTTTTGATCACTTCAGTAATATCCTCTTGAGAGTAGGAACACTACCTCTTCTTCATGACTATAGGAAGTCTTCATCAACACTTTCTTGGCAGAGAAACAACAATACATAAGCTAGTAAGGATCCTGAATAAAGAACTCCATGGTAGATTTCTACAAGATTTATGTGAATGAGGCATTCAATAATGCTGAAGGATATTAATTCAAGTAGCAATGGTTAATTTTTTGATCTGGTCCTTACAGAATGCTCACAGTACAATGGACTAGGTAGCATATCAGATTAAAAATTGCCTGGTTCTTGTTCTCCAGAAGACTGGAAACCAATTTTGGTCTTTGATTAAAAACCTCAGAATCCTCAAGCGGACTCGCTTTCATTTGCTTTTTCTGTTTTACAGAGAAGCAATACAAAGCTTCCCTTTGCTGGGGGGGTCACCCTGAATGACCTAATTGAATGTCAGTAGCAGTGACTACCCAGAGAGGTTTCTATTTCAGTTGAATGAACTTCAGTGACTTTCTGGCTGCCTGAGGGCCAGACCTGAAACAGCAAAAGATCCTGTTTGTGTCTAGCTTCTGAGAATAGCTTACCTGAACCCTCAGTTTTGATCTAACATGGAGAGTACTCATTCCTGTCTATGAAGTTACAATGTCACCAAAAGCAGTGTTCAGTTTTACCTGCTGATTTCAAAACTTTGAAAGAAAAAGAAAAGAAAGATGTGCAGATAATTGCAACATATGTGTTCAGAAAACAAAGAAAATATTTTTTAAACTAATTATTCAGAGTAAAGAAAAATGAGTAGAGAAACAATGGCATTTGTAACTATTATATTCAAGGAGAATAAAGAGAAAATAATGTCTACTAGATTTAAGAATATATAAAGCAAAGGAAAATAAAGCAGTGAAATGGAGCGCAATGCCAACCAAAGCAGGAGTGCAGAAGTTTGGCTGACATTTTATATCTAGCAAGTGAGCTTTCCTAAATTTCTTTTCCTATGTGTTTTTATCAAATTCTTGCAATTAAGGACCAACGCTACAACATGCTGTGAAAACAAGAGAAAGTAGTTAACGATCAGAAGCTACTAATAATAACTGCATGGCAGGATAAGGTGTTTGGACAAAGTAAACTATTTTATTACAGAATACTTTTCTAAAGGTATAAATTCATCCTTTTTATTATTTCATTGGAATAAAGAAAAAGTTGAAATATATTATTGGCTGATAATCTTTCATGATAAACATCTGTCCTTAATTGCTTAAAGAACAGTGGTCAAGAGGGGTGGCTCAGACCTGTAATCCCAGCACTTTGGGTGGCTGAGGCAGGCTGATCACGAGGTCAGGAGTTCGAGACCAGCCTGGTCAACATAGTGAAACCCTGTCTCTACTAAAAACACAAAAAAATTAGCCAGGCATTGTGGTGGGCACCTGTAATCCCAGCTATTTGGGAGACTGAGGCAAGAAGAATCACTTGAACCTGGGAGGTGAGGTGGCAGTGAGCCGAGATGGCACCACTGCACTCTAGCCTGGTGACAGTGCAATAAAATAAATAAATAAATAAAAATAAAAAAATAAAACCCACAGCTTAATTTAAAAAGAAACAGAAATACATGAGTGACAAAAATCAAAGGGTTTTATTTTTTAAGTGGATAAAATCACAAAATAAGTGTGAAGACATCCTCTAAATACTATAATCAGTGGAGTGGTCTGCTTCTAATGTTCTTTCCTTAGTTTTTAAAGTGGCATGCAGCCATGCTATAGAAATCATGTCAGAAAAGGTGACTGGCCTTTGTTGAAGCCTCTATCTCTGGCATCAAACATCAATTCACATATGTAAATACAGATGTCATGGATTGAGTTCTGCCATGAAATTCATATTTTGAAGTGCTAACTGCCAGCACCTTAGAATGTGACCTTATTTGCAAGTAGGATCTTTGCAGATATATTTAAAGTGAAGTATTACTTGAGTAAGGTATATCTGGTGTCATTATAAAAAGTGGAGACTTGAACGCACACGCATACCGGGAGCCCACTATGTGAAGATCGGAGTTCTGCTGCCACAAACCAAGGGGCTAGGAAAGAGGCATCGTACTAATTCTTCCCTCGTGCCTTCAGAGGGAGTGTGGTCCTGACAACCCCGATCTTGGACTTCTACCCTCCAGAACTCTGAGACAATAAATTTCTGTTATTTAAATTGCTCAGTTTATTGTACTAAAAACTAATACAATGGGACTGTAAAAACTTGATTCGATTAATAAATTACTCTAGCTTGTTTACTGCCAGCCTCTCTCCCATGATAGGAAACTCATGAGAACTGATCAAGTACATTGTAAGGATAATCAGTCGCTCTTTACATCAAAACCTATAGGTGAGGAATTGTTCAATGATCAAAGCTCTCAAAATCAACTGATAAATCTTTAACTACTAAACAGATACATGTATTTTTCTTTTCTTAAAGAAAGATATACCAGTGGATGACAAATTTTGAGAGTCTAATAATTAAATGTTAAAAGCCCAACCAGTTTCTATAGTGCCTTTCCAGATCCTTAAGTAACAGCCACGACTGAAAGATTCTACGTGTAAAGCTATGCTTCATGAATAAAATAGTAGAGGCAAAAGAAGTGGATGTACATTCTCAAAATAGCAGACAGTGAGCATACAGAGTAAGGCATGTCCAGTTTTATGGCTAATTTAAAATTATAAGCCTTGAGAACCATGCAGGGCCATCATTATATTGTTCAGATTCAATAAAATATAGCAGATGATAGCCATTAAAAGATACTGAAAATCTAAATAAGAAAGAGTTTTACAAAATGCTCTATTAACAGTTCTTTAATAAATATTATATCTTAAATATGAAGGTTAGAAAAGGGAGAGAAATTCTCATGAATTACCTGTACCAAATATTTTGCCCTAAAGATAATAGAAAATTAGGATGAGAAGTAGGAAATGATGTGTATTTGATACTTACGTTTTTTGCTACTTCTTGATTTTAATTTTATAGTTTTATTTTTAATTTATAGATTCTTATAAATTAAAAGATTATAGTCTATTGATTTTTCTCAGTCACATTTATTAAAATATAATTTACTTAAAATGTACACTTTTTAATTATACATTTCTACCATCAGTTCTATGAATCCCAATAAACGCATAGAATTGTGTAACCCTCACCAAACCAACATACAAAACAGGCCCATCACCTCATAAAATCTTCTCATGCCTCTTTGTAGTCAAATTCCTCATCTACTCTTGTTGCCTGACAACCACTGATCTGATTCTGTCCCATTGTTACAAACAGAATCATTCAAAATAATGATTTAATTTATCAAAAATGTTGATTATGTTGCATAAAATAATTCAGTTCTAAAGAAATTTAAGATTCATTCATATCATTACAGGTATCTATAGTCCATTTTATTTCATTGCTAAGTAGCATTCCATTTTATGAATGGACTGCAGTTTGTGTATCCATCCACCAGCTGAAGGACATTTGGGTTGTTTCTTGTTTGGGGCCATTACAAATAAAGCTGCTATAAACATTAGTGTATATTTTTATAATTTCTCTTGAATTAATTACCTAAGAGTAGGAATCCTGCACATTATCATGAGCATACACTTAACTTCATAAAAAATCTCCAACTGTTCTCCACAGTAGCTGTACTATTTTGCATTCCCATCAGCAATGTACAAGAGCTCCAGTTGCCCCGTATCTCAGCCAGCACTTGGTACTGCCAGTTTTCTCTTTGTATTTTAACCATTCTAATAGGTATGTAGTGACATCTTGTTGTGAATTTAAATTGCATTTGATTGATAACAAATCATATTTAGAATTGTTGTATGTGCTTATTTGCCATCTGCATCTCTTTTTGGTGTAAGTCGGCTAGTTCAATTTTATATTTATGTATTTTGAGAGTTCTTATATCTGGATACTAGTCATTTATAAGATATGTGATTTGAAAATATTTTACTCAGGCTATGGCTTGTCTTGATTTTTCTAAACTGTATACGTCTTAAGAAGAAAAGGGTTTTTTTAATTTAATAAAGTGAAATTGATCTAATTTTCTTTTACGGACCATGTTTTTGATGTCATGTCTAAGAAAACTTTGCCCAACCTGATGTCACAAAGATTTTCTCCTATACTTCTTCCAGAAGTTTTATAGTTTTAGGTTTTACATTGAGGTCTATGATCCATTTTTAGTTGATTTTTGAAATTGGTGCAAGGTATGGATCAGGGTTTTTGTTTCACACAGCTATCTCCTTCTAGCATCTTGGTTGGAAAACATCCTGGACTTCCAGTTTTAGGTTCAACATGCAGAAAGCTTAGAAGTGAGCACTCCAAACCTTATAACAAGAAAAGAAGCTGGATGAACTCAAAAGTTGATGACTTTTCTGGACCTAGCAGAGAATTGAGGCTGCGGGGCAAACTGCCACCCCTGAAATCTGGAGAGATGGCTGAATATAGAGAATGGCAACAAGATCTTTTTACATGAAACACAATCCACTGGACCATAAACTGTTAAGGATACTTAAGTGGTAATTTTTTTACTAATTACTGGAAGTTTAGTGCAGATTAGTATGAAAATTAGTATCAAAGTGAGAAATCCCTTCTGACCATAGTCTTAGGACCCTACCCACCCACAACCATTGTGGGTTTTACCTCAAGGAACATAATGAGGTTTCATATGGGTACTAGTGTGAGAGGGCTTTGTTGGACATAGCAGGTTTTCATCTTTACATCTTATAGAATGTTTTTTGCATTTCTCAAACTTGTGGTTTTATTAACTACTGCTGGATTCACAGGTGTTTCTTATAGTTAATGATGTCAAATAATTGAAATGTTAACTATACTTATTTGGTTGACAAGTACAAGCCAAACATCTATCAGTGGGTACTATTAAAATGTTTATAAGGTATATAAGGAAAAGTGAAAGTATAAGCTACCACATGAATTAGAACTCACCAAACAGCAAGTCATTTTTAAAGGAACTTATTAAAAGTTAAATTGAAAGTAACAACTTACTAATAATGATACCTTACCGAACAGTTGTTTAAATCCAATTGTTTGTTTCTGAAATGTGGTTTTATAGAGAAAAAATAAAATTTAAGGTAGATTAGTCAAGGTTAACGCTAGACTGGGTAAATGAGGAGCATACAAATGCAATACAAATAAAGAACTAAAAAGGGGAAAAGCACTTTTGTGAATATAAGCATATTTTAATAATGTAGCTTGAAAACATGGAAGGAGTGGGAAAAAAAGAATGGCACCAAGTGCCACAAAATCAAGAAGAAAAATATATGAAAATGTATAAGGATTAGCTTGATTGATGAAAGAAATGCCTGTATCTTTTCAAATGGAAAAAGGAGCCAGGAGGAAAAGTAGCTTAAATGTTTCCTAATTGTAAAAATAACAAATAAGATCAAGAAACACTGCAAAGAATTGATGGAACAAAAATGAGCAATCGGAATTGGAGGAAAATAGGCATTCAGGAAATGTCAAGCTCATATTACACGTGTAGAAATGAGAGAAAAATATTTAAGCAGAAAAAAAAATAAGATTTGGAAAAGGTTACAAAGAAAGAATATACCGAAACTTAGTATGTTAAAAGGTAATATGATTCAAACATTGAAACAAAAAAAGAAATGTCAATTGCCAGCCAAGAAAATAAAATAGAGGTGTTTAAAGACATTACTATCTCAATAAAATATTCTCACTTAAAATGGCAGAGACGGATCCAAAAGGCTAAACAGAATACATGAAGGTCATAAAAGTATACAATCAAAATGAATCGACCCACAATAAGCTACCACAAAATCTAGTTTCCCACGTGCTTGTTTGAATCAGTTGTGTCAATTGTTTTATGAATGTGGTAGACAGAAAACACTAAAAAAAGGCCATGGATCCGGAGTGTAATTACTTCCAAAATGACTACAATAAATAATGCAAAAATACAAAAAAAGAAGAGATATAACATTTGCCAAGTGTCTATTACGCGGTTAAGCTAAATCATCACAGCAACAATTTAAAGTCAATATTATTGCTCGCATTCTACAGACAAGGAGACTAAATTCTAGCAGGTTAAGAAATTAACCCAAGGAATACCACTGGAAGCCAAGAAAAGGGACTCAGATGCGGGTCTCTGAAGGTGAAGCCTGTGTTCTTCGCTTCCTTCCCTACTACAACTAAATCTAGTGATGTACATACTGCACACTACTATTATTTGTAGTAGGAAAGGAAAAAAAATGACAGTGTAAATTATAGGACTCTATAGTAGGAATGGTAGGAATAAGGGTATTCACTATAAAATTGTTCAACTTCGTTGTATGTTTAAAAACTTTCAAAATAAAATGTTGCCATCTGGGGGTAGGAAAGATAGCTGACTGAAAGATGTAATGAGAAAAAAAACTCTAGACATTAAATGTGGAGTGGTCACCTCAACTGAGTATCAAAAACCTCAGAGGCCCATTTTCTTAAAAAATATCTTCACCAGAGTAGCAAAAAATATGCACATCTCTTTTAGTTAAACAGCTTTATAGCTCTCATGTTGAAATAGAGATACATTGCCTGGATTGGAATAAGATCTTAAACCATTTAGATCCAGGAACATATTATGCTACTTTCATCATCTTAATACTTTCAAAATTATACAAAAGGCCCTAGAATAATGGCACAAGGAACAGATACAGTTTGATACAGAAAACACTAGTTAATAATAAGAGCTGTACACCTGTACTGTGTTTACTATGTTACAGACACTGTTCTAAACACATAACAAGCAATAACTCATGTAAGCTTCTTAATAATAAGATGAAGAAGGTATTTTTATTACATTCTACAATTGATAGCAGTAGTTTGACTCCAGATAACACATTCGGAGCCATTGTACTGCACAGAATTTCTGAGGTTCATTGCTATCTATAGCATACATGGAACCCCCTGGACACCTGGGAGGGGTAAAGAGTTAAAAGTGATGGTGGTAAAGCTAAGGGGGTTGGGTAGAGGAGTTGGCGAAGAAGTAGGATTCAAAATAAAACTTATGGCCAGGCGCGGTGGCTCACGCCTGTAATCCTAGCACTTTGGGAGGTTGAGGCGGGCAGATCATGAGGTCAGGAGTTTTGAGACCAGCCTGGCCAACATGGTGAAATCCCATCTCTACTAAAAATACCCCCAAAAATTAGCCGGACATGGTGGTGGGTGCCTGTAATCCCAGCTACTCAGGAGGCTGAGGCAGAAGAATCGTTTGAACTCTGGAGTTGGAGGTTGCAGTGAGCCGAAATCGTGCCATTGCTCTCCAGCCTGGGTGACAGGGCAAGACTCTGTCTCAAAAATAAATAAACAAATAACTCATACATGACTTTACTTACGTTCTCACCAGTGCATTTTTTTTGTGATAGGAAAAGAAAACTATATCTACATGATGTTTTAGATAAAATAAGTATTTAGAAACATGATAGAAAGTCAATAAGAAGCCAAAAGGAGGGAAAAGAAAAATATAGATGTTTATGCACTTGGAAGTAATGAAAATTAAGCAAGAAAGGGGGAAAAGATGATTGTGATTTATAAAAATTAATTTTTACAAAATTTCTGTCTTAGTTCAGCTGTTATAACAAAGTACCATAGACTGGGTGGCTTATAAACAATAGAAAGTTATTTCCCAATGATTTGAAGGCCAGATGTCTCATATCAGGGTGCCAGCATGGTCGGTTTCTGGTGAAGGCTCTCTTCCAGGCTGCAGGACTGCCATCGTCTTGTTGTAACCTCACATGGTAGGAAGAGGACTAGAGAGTTCTCTGGGGTCTCTGTTTTAAGGGCACTAAATCTATTCAAGAGGACTCCAGATCCATGACCAAATTACCTCCCTACCTCCTAATACCATCACAATGGGGATTGGGATTTCATATGAAATCCCAACATATGAATTTTGGGGAAACATAAACATTCAGTGCATAAAAATTTGGGGAGACATAAACATTCAGTGCATAAAACAATTTCTACATCAATAGTAATAACATTTTAAGTAGAAAAGTATCTGAAGATAGAGCATGGAGTGAGTCCATTAGGCCAAATGCAAGACAGGTGCAAACCATTATGCATTTCTATACAAATGTTTTTCCTTTTAAATGTTTCTAGTTGCATTATTTTATTATCATGTTTTCCTACTCTGCACCCCAAAATTTTCTGGTTGTAGAAAATCCCTCATCATATGTTGTGAGGGCTCTGATTGCACAGGCTGAAGGGCCCTAGAACTCCCTCCTCGCCCTCAGAGAGAGAACTCAAAAACACATGACCTGAGATCAGTCAACTGTATGTTTCTACTAGGGCCTAGAAGTCCTGCAGGAGTAATGTAAACATTCAGTGGCTGGAATCTATGGTGGAGGCCTAGACCAAAACTATGTCACCTCCAATAAGCAGATAGAGACTGGGAAGCCTCAAGCAGGACTCAGGCTGTTCTAAGGCCTGATCTAGGCTAAACTGTAAATGGCCTTACCTGTTACCATTTCTAAGCTTAATTCTTCAGCATTTCTATTGCTTCTATAATTTATCTTCCAGTCAACTCATTTTCAGCTTAAATTTGGTTTAGTTTTGTTGCTTGTGACTAGAAAACCTGAAAAACAAAAATTGGTCCTAAGGAGGGGCCACAGCATTGAAGGCAAGATGTAGAAGGCCACACTGCAACAGAGAAAGTATGAAAACATGAAGACCTGGGGTGGTGCTTCTTTCAGTGGCATTAAGTAGACAAGAGAGGACATGATAAGCTCATATCCTCCAATGTTGGGCTTAAAGAACAAACTGATACCCAGAGGCTTTCTCTGAAGCTACTAAAGAATTGCTTCACTGTTAAACTTCAGGGAAGAGGTGGCAAAAAGCCCAGACTTTGGGTGTGGGCAAGTAATGTGCGTGGGTTTTTTATCTTTTGTTTTTTAAGACAGGGTCTCACTATGTTGTCCAGGTTGGAATGCAGTGGCATGATCATGGCTTACTGCAGACTCAACCACCCAGGCTCAAGTGATCCTCTCACCCCAGCCTCCTAAGTAGCTGAGACTACAGGTGCATGCCACCATGTCCAGGTAATTTTTTTTTTTTTTTTTTTTGAGGCGGAGTCTCGCTCTGTCGCCCAGGCTGGAGTGCAGTGGCTGGATCTCAGCTCACTGCAAGCTCCGCCTCCCGGGTTTACACCATTCTCCTGCCTCAACCTCCCGAGTAGCTGGGACTACAGGCACCCGCCACCTCGCCCGGCTAGTTTTTTTGTATTTTTTAGTAGAGATGGGGTTTCACGGTGTTAGCCAGGATGGTCTCGATCTCCTGACCTCGTGATCCACCCGTCTTGGCCTCCCAAAGTGTTTTATTTTATTTTATTTTTTTGTAGAGATGGAGTCTTGCTATGTTGCCTGGGCTTGTCTCAAACTCCTAAACTCAAGTGATTCTCCTGCCTTGGCCTCCCAAAATGCATGAGCCACTGGATCCAGCAGTAATTTGTTGAATTATGTCCATGGAAGTTATAGCTTCACCACTTCCTTTTATATAAAACTTATGGCATTGATGAAGAAAAAGACCCTATAAATTGGAACAGGTATAAATAAAACTCCTCAGAAGACAAAAAATACTTTAAATTCTAGCCTTTTACTCACACCTCTGTGTCCCTCCCTTGTCAGCTGACATATCCACTACTTCATTTTCTGATGAATTTCTTCCTCCATTGCTTGGAATCATGTCTTAACTGGGGAGTTATCTTACAAGGGGAAGTCAATATTCAAGCCTCTTCTGCCTCAGTCTAGCATACCTGTAAGGTCAAATACATCAAATAATTTTTCAGTGCACTGCCTTGAGCAGCTGGGAAGGATTATAACTGTTTTCTCAGCTGATTATTAGAAACTTGGAGTCAGTGATGGACAACACTAAAATGAGGTTGACATGCCAAAAAGTCCTTGATGGTTTCCATCAAAAATTCCTGATGGCTCTACATTCAAAATGTATTCAGGGTACAACAGTTATGACCATCTAACTGTTAGTATCCTGGACTGAATCACCATCTCTTGCCAGGATGACTGTCAATGCTTCCTAACTGGTTTATGGGCTTCTACCCTCATTTCCCTTACCTCATCACCATAATTTTTTCCCAATTCAGCAGACAGATTGATCTTTTAGAAACCTAAGTTCTGCACTGTGACTTTCTTCAAAACATTGCAACAGAGTAAAACCTCACACAGAGCAAAAGCCAAACCTTTAGAATGGCCCATAAACTCTACATGGCACAGCTCCCTGCTGGCCATCTGACCCTTTCTTTTACCACCAGCTCCTCAGTCACTCTGCTCCAGCCACACTGGCCTCCCTGCTGATCACTGAACTTGCTAAGCACAGTCCTCCTTAGGGACTTTGTACTTACTGCTCCTTCTCTCTGGACCTCTCTGCCCCTAGATACCTACTTAGTTGGTTTCCTCACCTCCTTTAAGTCTTTGCTTGCCTTCTCAATAAAGCCTACCTTGATCATTCTATTTAATTTTGCAACCTTCCCCCTTCTTGCCACCCAGCATTCTAGATCCCCCTTGCCTGCCTTTCCTTTTTAGTTTACTATTGCATGTAGTCTTCTAACATGCTATGTAATAATTTAATTAGTAAGTTTAGTGTTGATCATCTATCTTCTTGTGGTAGAATATAAGACTCTAGGAATCTGGTCTCTTATGCCAGTCCTTAGCTTACCTATTTGTCCTCATATTTCTTCTGAGCCCTTCTGTTCATTGTGTATCTAGGAGGTGCTGATTTATTCAGGCTGCATTCCTAGGTCAGCTACCTTGGAAATAAAGGGAACAAAGAAACCTGAAACGAATTGGTTAGGTAGACATTTTGTCTTTCAACCCCCAATATATCATGACCCTCCAAAATCCTGATATTTCTTGAAAGATCTTGAATGCTACTGGTCTACTAAGATACTATTAACTGGAATGAAGATATTGTTTACTAAATAGTAACCTGAAGGCCTTAAAGAGTTAATGTCACTTGCAAATAGGCTAAACATAATCAGGTCATGTATTTGGGGTGGGGGAAAAGATGAGGTTTTGTTCAATTTGTACTCAGATATTTGTCTTACTATATATAGTTTTTCTTGAAATTCTAAAAATAATATATTCATTTGGAAAGGCATAGAAGTTGAAAATTATTATAGGAAGTTTCTAAAGCTAATTAATTTATCTTCTCTTGATTATTTTCCATAAATATTCCCTGGTGTTTCCTTCTGTCTTTTATGGTTTTTGAAGTAGCTTTGCAGTGTTTCAGAAACAATCATGGTGAGCTAGTTGCATGCTAGTGTTCCAAAGTCTGTTTCCATATTTCCATCAGACAGTAGGCTATTTGTTCTTGGATATGCCCTAAGGCAATCTTGACATAGAAGTGCAAAGTAATCACAGTTATCTGGGATGTTTGATTAAAATTTACAGTGATAGCTTTGGCAGCAGAAATATTCTTATACACCAAGATGTCATAATGCTTGTGTTTTAGACTGTGATTAGACAATAAATCCATATCATCCTGCAAAACTACCTTTATATTTATTACAAGGGCTCCTGTTTATTCAGCCTGTCTATATGTGCTGTCTATATGTGCTGTCTATATGTGCTGGACAATTTGCAAACATTATTTCTTTGAATTCTCACAACCATCCATTTTACAGATGAAAAATTGAAACTGTGAGTCATGCAGTTATAAGTGACGGAGGTGAAATTTCCATGTAGATCTCTCTGATCTCAAATACTCAGTTGTTTTTCACTAAATCTGCCACCTTAGGATTTACAAAAGGTAGGATAGATAGAAATAGAAATGCACAAATAACTACAAAATTTTTTTGATTCCCAATTAATATAAACTTATCTCAGGAGGGACTGAATGTATTCATTTCAGAAGGTGTGTGAAGTGTATTCAAGCCAGAAGATCCAGCTGAAGATGAGGTCAACTGGGAATACTGTCTTTTCCCTTTTGTGGTAGTGATAACTCCACACAAAATACCACAATATTTCAGTGAGTTTTAAATTAGTAAGGAAAAGGCTGAGCTAGCTAATATTTAGATAAAGAGTCGTTGAAATATCTAGGAAGAGTACACAGAGAAAATTTTCTGTACTTTAATAGTAGGAGATCATATTTTTCATGGTTTAATATAAGACAGTCACTGGGAGACACACTTTCATGCAATCCATAATGTCCTCCATACTCTTATTATCAACTACTTTAGTTGAGGAAATTGAGACTTACATAGGTTTAGAATTTGCCCAAGATAACAAATGGGAGTGTTGGCAATTAAAGTCTATGTTTTTAACTGAAATTCTCTTAAGTACTATAAAGCATTGCTCGTATTGCCTCTGAACTGAAATGTAGCTTCACTGCATGTTCCCCCACCCCCATGCAAGGTCACAACATTTTATAAAAACAATTGAAATTGTTTAAATTGTCCTAACACAGAATATTAAACATAGTAGTATTTGAAATCAGCTATATAGAGTTATGTAATATAGATTATGAATGCATTTGTTCTTTGATGGTAAAAAAAGAAATCAACTTTCAACAAACTATTTTAGATAGGGATCTTTTGGCCATAATAATCCCAGTGTGTCACATCTTCTTGTATCCACATCTTTGTGTAGTTCTCTCTCATGGTGGCTCTAAGTGTGAGGCATGCCTTGCTTTGGCAGTAGTACGTAAGCAAATATTACACAAGTAGAGGCTTGAAAGATGCTAACACATTCAGGGGATGTTCTTTTGGAATACTACCATAACCTTGGTAGTATTCTGCTAGAGAAATTACATGGAGGAGAACCCAGGCACATTGGTCAGTATCCACAGATAACTCTCAGACATGTAAGTAATGTTATTGTGGACTATCCAACTCCAGTTGAACCATAAGAGGACTATAGATACAAGAATGACTACAGGAAATATCAACAGAAGAACCACTAGCTGAACACAGCCCAAATCACAGAATAATCAGCATATAAATGGCTGTTACCTTAGTCACTAGGTCTTAGGGTAGCGTGTTACCAAAAATAACTGATACACTTTTTTTTTTCTTTCTTTACACACACAAGTGCCTGTGTGAATGCATACTATTCTCTGCCAACATATTTTCACGAAGAATCTGCTCTTGACACTGAAAGAAAAGGTTACAAAATGTCTAGGCCATATTTCTCTCTATTGTGTGAATCATTGATACTGCTGCCTTTTTGGCTGCACTTCTATAAAGCTTATGAATACTTCACAAATACAAATTTACTGCACTGTGGTATAAAACTACCTAGCAAATATGATGCATACTAAAATATAAAATATTATTTCATTTAAACATTTACATATAAAAATATTTAGTCCCTACCTTCCTCTTTTAGTGACTAAAAAATAAAAGACACTTGTAAGACTGGTAAGACTAACAGTAAACTGAGTAATACTTTAAAATTCAGAAATGTTGACTTAAAGTCAGCTTCATGGACAGATAGGAAAATGGACATCTGTTTGTCAGGACCTCAAAAATATTATCTTCATCTGTATTATTCATAGATGACTGAAATAGCAAGAAGATATTAAATATTTTGGCACAGGGCATTTCCCCCAGTCAAAATGCAAATCCTTGGTAAGGATAACATCTGTAGCCTCATCATTCATTAACAATGTAGTAGAACTATATTGGATTTCTCCTTGAGTATGGGTTTCCCAGGATATTATGAAGAGTATGAAGAATCTATGACCCTAAGGGACTATGACTAAGAAGAGAAAGGGGTGGGAGACATACCTGATCCATTTTATTATTTTTCTCAGAATCAGGAATGGAATCAGGCTAACCATATGTGCTTTCAGGGAGGAGGTAGTGGGTACCAGCCTCATGAGTCCCCAACTCCCCCAATTTTTCATTCAACACTATAACTTTTACCCCTGCCTCTCCTAGAAACTTGCACAACACAGAAAGGGAGCACCACATAGGCTTTTGAGAAACATGAGAAAGAATTCTAGAAATATATTCAAAGCTCTGCTACTTTGACCTAAGTTCTCCTAGTTCTTTCTGAAAAATGAAAATAATAAATCATTTTTATTTGACTGTTCTAAGGCAAAGATTAGCAAATTCTGGCCCATGGGCCAAATCCAGCCCACCTCCTATTTTTATACAGCTTGTGAGCTACTTCTAGTCTAGTCTACAAGGCACACAACTTAACCAGAAATGTGGCAACTTTTTCTTCTGATCCTTATTAAAAAGTCAACAAAATGATTCATGTCAAAATTTAATACTAATAAAGATATCACTAAAAATATTACATTTTGTAAGCTCTTGAAAACAAGAAATGTTTTGTGAATTGCCATGAAAAAAATAGTGTTTAACATTTACAAGATGCTCATGAAAATCTTTTGTATGAATGAATCCATTTCAAGATTTTATCCTTTACTAACAACTAGCTATCTTACTTAAGTACAGACAGAAAAATCCTTTAAAAATTGCATAGAATATTAAACAATGAGACAAATATAGCCAAGAAAACCAATTTGGAAGAAGAAATTATTTAGACTGGTTGCCTTTACTGCTCTAATTACATATAATAGCTCTGCTCCTCTCTGCTTTGACTTGTTTGCATGGACCTTGTCTTAAAGGACAAAGTGGAGTATTTGAGGATAAAGAAAGCAGAAGATTGAATATTTCAAAGAGAATCAGAGGAATCCTGAGAGCATATGGGCAGATTAGAGAAAGAACAGCAGAGCTGTGGCAGTAGCTGCACCTGTCAAAATTTGGCTGGAATGTATGTTCCCAGATGATCTGATTTTGGAGTAAAAGGATGAGTCCATGAAATACTTATCCTGACACTTTAAAACTGTGGATTTTACGGTTTGCTGATGCTCCTGCTGGGCTGCCTGTTCCATTCAGCTATGCTGAATCCACATATCTGGAAATGGCATCTCTTATCAGAGGTAGGACTGCTTCCAAAAAGGCCAGTTTAGTCCAAAGAGACCCAAGATTGACAGTGAGGCCACAAGGTATTATAAGGCTTGGAATATAATAAAAGAAATAATGGAATGTTGGCTGGAAATATTGCAGTATTTTAGTAATCAGTGAAATTGATAAATCATAAAAAGAACATTTATTACTTGGCTCCGAAACTTGAATAGAATTCAGTTTCCTTGAACTCTGTGATGCTTATAGTGTTTATATCTATAATAAATGAAGACTAAAATTGTAGATACTGTGGCTCCCATCTTGGTAGAGTATTGAGATTTGGACTCTGTGAATAGAAGAAA
Organism: Chlorocebus sabaeus; assembly: GCF_047675955.1. NCBI lineage: Eukaryota > Metazoa > Chordata > Mammalia > Primates > Cercopithecidae > Chlorocebus > Chlorocebus sabaeus. The sequence continues at coordinate 25,355,918 of NC_132916.1, read as the reverse complement.
GAAGGAAGGGAAATGGGATGGTTGTAGATATAGAATAGCAGCCACCTCATTTCCCTGCCACCAAATAGCCTTGCTGTCCATCCCTCCTTACCCTACTACCAAATCATCTACCAACACTCTAAAATACTTGTATCAAGATTTCCCATTAGCCAGTGATATTGCCAACTCATGTCCCAGAATATGGTAACCTAAGTCCCTTGAATGAAACTCCTAGAAAAATAGAAAAGTAAATGTTGAATCAAATGTCTTTCAAAAGCTTAAATTTATATATGAGTTGGCAAGAAAATAAGAAATACCGAGTTAAGGCAAAAACCCAAAAAGACATAGGAAGCATTAAAGTTGGCTTTCACCTTGTGAGCATTTGCCAAATTCTGATACATTTTTACTTCCATTTTTACGACTTTGAAAACTGTCAGTGATTATATGGGGGTGTGGGAAGTCCAAGGTCTCCTAACTTACAGAATATGAAAAGCCCTTCCCTCATAAAACTGGACCTCAAAGAACTACAATCTCAGTGGAAAGGTGAGAGCGAGCATGAAATAATTCATCCAACCACCCACCTCTCAAAAAAAAAGACTACAAAGAAAAACACCTTGGCTCCCATTGAATGAGAACTCCCTTGAGAATTTATAAACAAAATCCAGGCTTCACATGGGTTTTACAATAACTCATGCTACTTATGCTACTTATTTAATATGAAAACCTCAAGCTGAGAATGTAAAACATTTCTAGACTAGAACTAGTAGAAGAAAATGCAAATCTTCTTTGCATAAACTTAACTTTATTCTAGGTCTCACGCTCCAAGAAATATTTACTCAGTCAAAATTATAAAACACAGAAATATGTCACTAAGTATACTAGAAAAAAAAAAGGAAACAGAATCAGACAGGCAAACAGTTTAAACTTTCAAACTCTAAAATTATAAAGAAAATGTTTATGGTTTTTAAAATAGGAAGGATCAATAGTATAAAGATCAAGAAACTAAAAATGGCCAGCCATATTTGAAAAGTAACCAAACAATTTTCAGAAATAAAAATATAACAATTACAGTAAGTTAGATCTGAAAACTGCAGCACAAAAAAACAGATGTGAAAAATATAAATGAAATGTTAAGAGATATGGAAGAGAGAATAAGGTCTAAAAATTTTAATCAGTTAAATTGTCTATGTTTTGAAAATTATCAAACAAGATGAATAAAAAAATTCCCTAATCAAATCACTTTAAAACTACAACTAATAAAACAAAGAATATCTTAAAATAGAAGAAAATAATAGGTTTACCTTTAAAGAAACAACAATTATACTGACAGCAGACTTTTCAGTGGTACCAATGCAAGCCAGATGCAAGTGGAATATTTTCAATGTGTTGAGGAAAAAATTGTTTATCTAAATTCTATACCAAGTAAAAATACCTTTTAAGAAAAAGATAATACAATATATTTTTATACAATGAAAACCTGAGGGTTTGCTCACCAGTGGACCATTGCTAAAATGGCCTCTAAATTATATGTCTCAGGTGAAAGGAAAGTGATTCTTATGGAAAATCCAGGAAGTAAAAGGAAAAGAATATGAAATGTCCTTCCCTCATAAATTGGACTGGACCTCAAACACTACAATCTCAGTGAAAAGGTGAGGGGGAGTTTAAAATAATTTATTCAACCACCCACCTCTCAAAAACTGACCATAAAGAGAATCCCCTTGGCTCTTTGTGAAGGAAAACTCCTTTGAGAATTTGTAAACAAAATTCAGGAAGCCACGTGGTTTTTATTTGAACTCATGCTACTTGTTTAATCTGAAAACTTCAAGCTGAGAATGTAAAACATTTCTAAGCTAGAACTAGGAAAGTCATTGGTTAATATTTAAATAAATCTAAATATATATTGACTGCATTAAACAATAACCATGTATTCTGGGATAGAAAAGATAAAACTAAAATGCATGACAATAAAACATATTTAGAAGAGAAATAATTGGATTTACAGACATTGAATTATATTGTTTTGAAAAAGATGGAAAATATTGATTAAATTTAGGCTTCAAAAAATATGCATGTTGAATTTGATAGAATAACTGTTAAAAATACATTTAAAAACCTATATTTTCAAATTGACAGAAGAAAAATTTAAATAAGAAAAATAATCCAAAAGAAGAATAGAACAATGAAGCATAGAAGAAGCAAGATAATCAAAAACACAAACTATGACTGTAGAAATAATTTCAAATATATCAGTAATTCCAATAAATGTAAATGCAAAAAATTATTTAAAAAATAAAGATTATGGTTAATTTATTGGATTCTGTCAGATTTCTTTTTAAAAAGCAATTTATAAAATACACATCTAAGACATAGGATTCAGAAATATTAAAAGTAAAATGATGGAAAAAGATTTATCAATCAAAAGAAACTGGTCACACTCATGGTATCAGACAAAATAGACTTGAAGAAAAAAATGGATTATTATAGATAAAAATGTTACTACATATTTAATAAAAAATTCAGAAAGATATACAAATCCTAAGCCTTGATTTATATAATAGCCTTTTAAAATATGAATAGCAATAATTGAGAATTGCAGGAAGAAGTCAACCTAAGCAAACAAAAATTATTGTTATGTCAGTAAGTTATATATTTAATGGATACGCTTAACAAGCTTTACATACATAAAAATATATAAATAACTGGATCCAACAATCGCAGAATACATATTGTTTTCAAACTCACAGAGAACATTACAAAATTCATCCAATAAATGTAGAGCAAGTCTCAACAAATTTTAAAGGGCTAGTATAACCATCACATTTTCTGATCTTAATAACTTTAGGAGAAATCAATAATGAAAATATAACCATTAAAATCTCCATATATTTGGATATTAAGAAATATACTTCTAAATAATCAAGGAGATAAAAAACTCAAGGAAAATAAGAACATATTTTCAACTGAAACATAGTGAACATACTACATATTAAATTGGGTAGAATGCACTGGAAGCATTATTTATAACCATAAACATTTGTATTAATAAAGAAGAAAGTTTAAAAATTAATGAAGTAAACATGCGATTAGTTTTAGCACTTTTCTATGTGACCCTGCAAAAGTTGACTTAACCCCTCTGTGCCTCAGTTTCCTCATCTAAAAATAGTACAAATAGAGTACTTATTGAAGATTGTTTTCATATTCATCAAATGAATATGAAAAATATTTCACATTTCCTCCAGATCTACTCTCCTGACTTCTCCACTCTGTTCTGTATCTCAGGAAGCTTACCTACATAGACTACAATTATAAGGCTTTCTGGCTCTCTGTAAATTTCAAGCAACAGCAGGAAATAAGTTGACTAGAGAAGAAAGAATAAGAATACTTATTCACATGGTTTCTTCACTCTAGGCCACAACTTGGCAATGGTTGCATTCCTAAACTTAAGATTACAAGTCCTGTTTGGTGGCCAGATTATAATAACTACCTTTTCCCGTACTTTAAGGCTTAGAGGTGCCAGCAGCTTACTGATGTTGTTACCCTAGAGTCTTTTACCATCTATTGTTGGTTTCCTTTAATCCTAACCACAATGTTGTTGAAAGGGAGAAAAAGATGGATCAAAGGGTTCAAAGTTTCAGTTAGACTGGAATAATACGTTTTAGTAATTTATTGCACTGCATGGGAACCACAGTTAATTATATTGTATATTTCAAAATTGCTAAAAGAATAGATTTTTAATGTCCTCATCACAAAAAAAAAGATGAGGTGATAGGAATGTTAATTCATTTGATCGACTCTACAATGTATATATAGATCAAAATACCACATCATATTCCATATAATATATATAAAATGATTTGTCAATTAGAAATAAATAGAAAAGAAATTTTAAAAGGTTGGTGAGTGGGAAGGATTTTAATATAGACTATTGGCAGTAGACTGTCATACATAAACATAATGGTAGTAGAAAAGGGGAGCAAATATAAGATTACCTAGATTTATTTTTCTTGCTAGAATTAGGCCATTTAATAAGCATGTCTCAGCAACTTTCAGATTTTGATGGATTTAAGGTTTAAAGTCCCTCAGGTGAGATAAGAATAGTACAGAAAATAATGCACTATGAGGAAGTTGAGATTAAGAAATACACAGAAAACCTTATAATGGTTGAACTTGGGGAAAAAAACCAACAGGAACGGTATTGGGCAGAAATGGCAGAAATGTCTTGCCCAGTGTCCTTCCCACACCCATATTCTTCTGGTTTCCCTCTTTGATAACTATTTTTCAAGTTCAGTTTTAGAAAATAAAGAACTCCCCTCTCTATCCCTTGTGTTATGCTCTGAAACGTAAGGATATTTACACTAGTTCTGAGAACTGAACGTCATTAGGAGTCACCAGCATTCTGTGCCTCTGCAGGGAAAAAGCTAATTCAGTTGTGCCTGGGTATTTTATTGAAATTAGAACAAAGAATGGGTAAGTAAAGTAAATAAAATACCACCCCGAATTTACACAGAATAGTTATGATGAAATGACATGGAACCATAATAATCATCTTTGTTGAAGAAAGTTCCCCTTACAATCCTTCAAGACTTGTCTCAGATTTCCAAGAAGACCCTATGGATCCTCAGGTTAGATAGAAGTCCATTTCGATAATAACATGAATATGTAATCAATAAATTCCCCATTAAACAGAAATTTATGATAACTTAGTTTCATGCATTACTGTAGGGCAATGGCAATGTTGCTTTATCATAAGCCTGCACTGTATCATGTCATGTGCATAAACATAGGTGTTCAATAAATATTTTTTTGAATTGTGGCACCAAAATAATCCTTTATAAAATAACATAATGCCCCCACACATACATCCTCCTTTAATCTAAATGCCACCAAAAATAGCCCTCCAAAACAAGATACAATATTTAATCTGTTATTGAAATAAAGAAATACATACAACTGTATTAATATAAACAAGAAAATTTTTCTCAGGCAGGCTTTACCCTGGCTCAAAATAAAACTTCAACTGATGCCATTGATATGTAATGCAGATGCTTCATGCCAGATGAAGTATTTGAAATAGGAAAACAGTGAATTTGTGATTGGTCATTCAACTTTGAATACAGATATCTTAAGTACTAAGCTTTTTTATACAGCCCTTTTCTCTTAGCAAGATTATTTCATCTCCTCAAAACATATTCAAACAATTTAATAATGTAATATGATGTAATGTAATGTCCTTAAACAATACCAGAGTGTATGAAAGACAATATAATACAATAATGGGGTCCCTGTAACAACTCCAGCCCTGACTTGCTAATGACCTAAGTATATCATTACATATAACACAAACTATTTGTACTATATGTTTCTAAAACTTCATGAGAAAAAGACATATCATGCCTCTATAAAAATATCCTTTTCTCGTTAAGAATATTTGTCGTTGAAAAATTAATAATTTTTTTGAGAACTGAATTTTTGGACTTTTTTAGGCAAACATTGAGAAAGCTGGATAGTGGGAATGTGGGTTTTTATCAATTCTAAATATTTAAGATTTTATGAAAGTTAGAACAAGGGAAGCAACTAATTCCTATAGTGAAGTAGAAGTACCTGGTGCAGACTAGAAAAGAAAGACTAACAGAATCTAGGTTAAGAGTAAAGTGTATTAGGGAGAAAAAACCCTATCAGCTTAGCATCAATTCTTTTTTCACATTCTACTGACAATTCTCAATGATACTGAATTTGGTTATATGTATTCTCATTGGAAGCTAAATTTTTGTTTACCATTTTAGACAGCAGTGCAGCACCTCTAGTGAAATACCCTCTTATCCTATTGGGAAGGGTCTCAAGTATGACTTCTTCAGGACTTTTTTCCTTAGTCATGATTTTAAGAGCCCACCAAAATGTCCACCCTCTCCTTACTGAGGTTGCCTAAGCAGGATAACTTTAAAGTTCAGCCCCTAATCTGATAGTATGCATGCCTAAACTTCACTGTAGAGAAACTCGAAGGGTTATTATTAGAAGTTTATTGCGAGGTTGGAGAAGTCAGTAACTTTATAATTTCAACCGTTTTCTGAGAGCCTCTGAGACACTGTCCTAGACAAGTATGGTGTATAAAACATTGGTATATGATTTCTCATCTCAAACAGCATAGTAAGACATAGCCTGGCTTTGCTTCCCCAATATTAAAAGCAGAAGTACACCACAGGGATAGAGTACAGACACTGAAGCCAAGGTAAGGTTCAAATGCTTCATTGTTTCTAAGCCTCAGTTTCCATACCCATAAAATGGTGTTAATGATACTTAGCTCATGGGGCCACTAAAAGATTAAGTTGGCTGGACGCAGTGGCTCACGCCTGTAATCCCAGCACTTTGGTAGGCTAAGGCAGGTGGATCACCTGAGGTTGGAAGTTCGAGACCAGCCTGACCAACATGGAGAACCCTGTATCTATTAAAAATTCAAAAAATTAGCCAGGCTTGGTGGTGCATGCCTGTGATCCCAGCTACTCAGGAGGCTGAGGCAGGAGAATCACTTGAACCCAGGAGGTTGAAGTTGTGGTGAGCCCAGATCACACCATTGCACTCCAGCCTGGGCAACAAGAATGAAACTCCATCTCAAAAAAAAAAAAAGAAAAAATAATAAGATTAAGTTGAATAAGATATGAAAATGCTTAGCACAATGCTTCATATGTGAGAAGTAGTCAAAAGAGAAGGGTTAGGATTATGCTAAGAACCAATAACTAGTGTTAGGCTGTTCTTGCACTGCTATAAAGAAATATCTGAGACTGGATAATTTATGAGAAAAGAGGTTTAACTGGCTCACAGTTCTGGAGGCTATACAGGAATCATAGTGCCATCTGCTCCTGGGGAACCCTCAGAAAGCTTTCAATCATGGCAGTAGGTAAAGGGAGCAGGCACATCACATGATGAAAACAGGAGCAAGCCAGAGAGAGAGTAGTTGGAAGGAACATTTTTAAATGACCGGATGTCACAAGAACTATCACAAACACAGCACCAAGCCACAAGAGATTTGCCCCTATGATTCAAAACCTCCCACAAGGCCCCACCTCCAGCACTGGAGATTACAATTCAACATGAGGTTTGGATAGGTACAAATATCCAAAGTATATCAACTAGTATACACAAAGAGTGTTAAATATTTAACCCTTTTTAACTTTCTTTCAAATGAAACTTCTTTTTCCTAAAACATGCACAGCTAAGAATTTCTTTGCTTGAGTCTTTTACTCACTTCTTTATAGACATTAATCCTGTATTTTTTTCTCTAATTTGTACTGTAATTTGATCCTTTTTTAAAGAAAGTCTGTTGGAGGCTGACTCTTCAGATTCTTTGTACAGCATACTTAAACTATAAAAATGAACTTGGGGTTTTTATGTGTGTTTTGGGGAAGAAGTTCTGAGGGGTGTTAAATAATATATATCTATTTTTTAAGGATCAAATAAATATCATGGATTTTGCAAGTGAATAATGATTTGTGAATCAAGCCTCGCTATATTAAGACTATACTGAGTGCCCCTTTTAGGACAAGATTAACGGTTTGTTGCTTTAAGCAGTTTTTTTAAAAAAATTATATTACAGTTCCTCTCATGCCTTATGCTGACAGTTGCAGTCTTCATAACATTTAGCACTGTTAATTTTATTTTGGCTGCATATGTAATAATGTCATTTTATTCATCGTTAACATACCCAATTTGATTAGCCTTCTATCATACGAAGATACAATTCCAGCATAATGAAGTAAACATGCTATGTTAAAGATCTCATATGATCTCTTGCATGTATTCTGATCTCTGCTTTTAAAGTTAGGGATAAACACTATAAATATTGCATGAGTTAAAACTTTGTCACATCAGTTTTATTGTAGTACTAATAAGGTGGCAGAATACATTTCATATTATGGTGATACAACTGCTTAATCTCCGAGCAGAACAATAAAATTCGGAAACATAACATTCCTTTGTGGGGAGGAGTTGCTTTTAAACGAGCTCAATAAAAAAAAAGCAAACTGATTACTCCAAGCACACTGAAAATTAGGCATCGCCAGAAGGAATGTGTAAAAGGCTTTCTGATAGCTTGGATTAGAGACAACGATTCCCACAAAGCCTATCAGAGATAAATGAAATAAATGGAAGGAAGATGCAAACTCGGTCTTTGTTCCAGTAACTGCCGAATGTCATATTGGAATTCTCAACACAAAACCAAATGGCTGGCAAGATCATCTGTATGCAAATGTAGAGTAAGTGACCCTCCCCAGCTCAATAGCTATTTTGAGATAATTGAAGTCTATACTATAGGAAAGTAGTTTCTTTCAAAGACTATGTTGCTTTTTCATGATACCTTAAAAATTCCATGTGAGTACTTAATGGCTAAAAGTATTTTACTTTTACAGTTTAATAGAGATTTGCTGTTTCCGTAGCTGTCTAGCATCTGAAACCCTTTCCTACTTAGTGAAGGGCTAGTTTTCATCTCTCTGAAGATCAAAGGGGGTCAGAGACTACCTCTCCCTGCCACTGACAGGTAGAGCAGGTGACCCAGGCTTGGCCCATCTGATGATCCTTCCTGCCACTTTGAATTGTGAGCAAGTGACAGAAAGGAGCAAGGACAGTTTGAAATTCATATCATGAGGCATCTTGCAGCGGGAAGTGCAGTGCTGTGCAGAGTGGAGGTCGAGGGTGGTGTGACAGCAGCAGAGCCCGGCGGTGCACCCCAACCAGGCTGTTCCTGCAGCATGACCTTGGCTGTGGTTCTTGCTGCGGAACCTGCCTGCATTCTTGCCAGTTTACAGGGTCTCTAGGCTTCTCCGCAAATAAGTGAGCTTCCTGATATTCTGCCAGCAGATCTCTCTTTTGCTGAAGTTAGCAAGAGTCAGTGTCTGATGCTTGCAACAAAGAACCCTGACTGACACGTAGAGGGTTTTCTTATTGTAACGTGTTGTCAGCACTGCTCTAACATGTTTTGTTCTATGTATGAAATGAATAATAATACTTGATGGAAATATACCCACTCCTCCACACATCTCTCTATATAATGAAATCCTCATAATGCTAAGGATTCACCGGATAAAAAATATTGTTTCAGAGACAGATTACAATAGTCAGAATTAAAGATTTTTATTGTGGTAGTGTTATGTCACATAATAGGCACAACAAAGGATTGGTCACTAAAACTAACAGAATGCAGCTACTGAAAGACAAATTATATAAGGAATATCCATCTCTATATAAGTAAAAATGTAACTTAACAGTTTATAACTAGCAAAAGACTTGGGGAGGCAACATAGCAAATTTATTAAGACTAAGAGTTCCAGTTCAGATTTGCCACTGACTAGCCATGTGATTTTAACCATTCTACAACTCACCTCCACATCTGTAAACTGTTAATGCTGATATCATTTAGTTCACAGGACTAAAGTGAGAATTAATTGAGGTGCTGATATAACTCTGTGAGTGCAGTACTAACACACAGTGAGAGCTTATACATGATGGAGGCCCATCTGCCAGGTAAGTCCGTTGCACTCACACACCAGTACCACTCCCAGCTTTTCCTAGGTTCCCACATATTGATTTGTTGGGATTTATGTTGGGAAGGTTAACACAGCTCATATTAGCATTCTATCTCTTCCCTGGTCCCTCAGGGATTTCATTAAAGGAAACTATCCTTTCCCTGCCTCAGCCACTAGGGAACTCCAGGTGCCGTCGTGCTGGTATTGTTGTTTTCTGCTCTATGTCACATTTAATGAGAGAAAAACAAAAACAAAAAAGCCAACAACTTTGCACTGTGAATAATATTAGCAAGTTCGCTCTAGAATAAAAAACGCTGATGATTTAGACAATGAAAACAGTCATTAGGGAAGTACTATTGAATTCCTCGTTTTTCCTTTAAGATTAGCTCCTCACGCCCTTCCTCACCTTTGACTAAGAACTGATCCATGGAAAAAGAACCCTGAAACTCCCAAGTTATGGACTATAAGAAGTCGAGTTAATGCATAAAAGCTTCCCATCATTAAAGATCGCAAATCTTCACCTCCAGCAACCTAGCACAACCCATCATTCTCTTCACTGACCCACTGCTCATGCCTCCTAAGAGATCTCCCAGCTCTTCACAGTGGCTCCCACACATTCTCTAGTCATCATCCTGAGTGATCTTTTAAAAACATACATCAAATCACCTCATTGCACCTCACAAAACTTTTATTCATCTTCCTCTGCACTTAGAATAAAATCTAAGCTCCATTCATGTGACACATAAGGTCCCACATACTCTGTACTTCAACTTCCACCTTGAATGCCTTTATCCTTGCCTATTGTGTGAACAAGCTGAAGACTTCCCCAAGTAGGACTTCTATGTCAGATTTCCCGCTGCATGACTTACCTCCTTCCCTAAGATCATTTCTTCATTGTATCCTATCAGACAGGTCCCAGCTTAGATGTCACCACCACCCAAGTACTTTCTATCTCATCACTGTTTTATTTTCTGCAGAGCAGTTTTCTGAAGAAAATCCTGCATATTTACCTCTTTCCCATTCCCCAGTGGAGTTAAGCTCTATGCAAGCAGGACCAGTTCAGGTTTGTGTCCAGTGTGTCCCCAGTGCCTTAAGCAATACTTGACACATGGTAGTTCTTCAATAAATATTTGTTACCTGACTAATTGACTGAATGTATGATTCAAAAGATAACGGTTTCTACCACCCACCCTTCAACCCCTTTTCTGAAAGTTTCTCCCCTTTCCTGAGTAGGATTCTGCCAATAAGAAAGAAAGAAAAAAAAAGGCTCCGCAGCCCCTGGCAACTTCCAGTTCTGCCAGCACAAGGGACATAAATTGTTTGTAGCCTCTGCCAGTTTCCCAGATAACAGTCTGAACTCTCCTTTGCTAGCAGGGTCTCTCACGCTCCCTGGACTAAGGAATCACCCAGGTCTGTGCACCTAAATCAGACCATAGAAGACAACCTCATATGGTAACACCACACCCAGGCTCAGGACAGGAAATTTACTCACCACACATCAAGGTAATGAAGGTAACCAAGTGCGATTTCACACCAGGCTTCCTGCTCCCAACAACAGAGGATGAGGGGGCAGCTCATTAACCAAGTTTGAATTTAAGTATAAAATGCCATATTTTCACAGGAGGAAGTAGATGTGTTTTCCGTGAAGAATTCCAGTCTGAGTTCTCACTCAGCCTTTAATTCCTAAATGTAGAAAAAAACTAATAAGCTTCTTAGAATACATACATAAGAAGTTCTATTTAACCCTAAGCTATTTAACACCTCAGTGGTTTTATAAGCACCAGTCTCATTAAATCTTGTGTGTGTGTCTTTGTGTGGTAAGGCAAAGGGTGGCCGGGAGGGATCACTGCCACTGAACAGTCACATTGAATAAGCCATAGGACTGAAATTAGGAGGCAAGCAACAGTGACATCTAGTGTGGGTAAGAAATGCCAATACTGGCAAACTGTTCTTCTTTCTATAGCAAAAGACAGGATACAAGAAAGATGGGTAGCAAATTAGGGTCAGAAAAGTGAAGATGATGGCAAATGTGAAACCAGAATGCAGGTATACTAGATGACTATAGAAAAAGATTCTTTTCCAATTCCTTTGCCACTAAATTTTCTTCCCAGTTATATATTATTACGCACTTTCTTAGCCTGAAAAAGCCCCTAAGGTGACCCAGCCTCCCACTTCTGCTCTCCCTTTCCCCCAAACCCTCCCACTGTGCCCTCTGGATCTCCTCTCTGGAATCAGCAAGCTCTTCTTAACCTCTTCTTGGAACATTTCTTGGCCTCTTGTTTTAAAAGGAGTCTGTTGGATACCACCTGCCCTGAAACCCATCTGAGGAAAGGCTATTTCATTCGTTGATCACACCCTGCCATGATGGCTGCTGTTCTTGCCTCCCATTGCTTATCTATATCTCCCTCTTACAAAAATTTCTGCTCCTTTGAGATCCTGCTAAGCAGATATGTCACTCTATCCCCACTATACTTGTTGCAATCATCTGACAAATCCCTGTTCATTCACAACCATTTGTTGAATATTTTAACTCCTGTTCACAATTTTTTCTAGACCCACCCTCCTATCATCGTTTTCAGTATTATCAACATCTACTTGATGAACCATGGCGCTTCAACCTCCTCAACTCCAATGCCTTCCCCTCCACCTCAGCCACCTACTCCCATTGTCCCACTTGTCAACAACAGAAGCTGCAACATTTCTGAAAACTAGGCTTCAAACCTCCCACTCACATATATTTCTCCTATTCAGTCTCTCAAGTACACCCACTAACCTATTCCACCAGCCACAGTGAAACCTCGAATCCATTAACCCCTTTATTTTCTGCACCTTCTGTCCGTCCCCACCTGGACTCACTGCCCTCCTTATCCAGCCCATATACTCAAAGTCTAATATTATATTTGCTGCTCTGAAAATATACTTGATTCTCTCATTCTTTTCTCCTTCCACCACACTCATGGTTAATATCACTTATCCTTGCCTACTTAAGCATTCAAACATTCCTAAAGAAAAATTAGTAAACCCACCTGACTGGTTTTACTTTAAATTCATGACTACCAACCTTAAGTAGATACTACTGGCTAGCAATCCTGCTATATTTCTCAAGTAGTATAACTTCCTAACTCACCAAGAACTATTTTATACATACTTCAACCTCACTCTAATATAGCAGTCTCACCTCATTACTCTTCGAAAATAAAAAACTCAATGATCCACTTTATATTCTCAACCTTAAACCTATAAACCTACCAACATCCACACACATTTTTTCTTCTTCCTTCCTCCTATCAAAGCCTACGTTGTGAATGTATGCTGAAGCTCCCACCTTCTCTCTCACCTTCTCAAGGACTTCACTAGTCAATCTCTCCCCCTTCTGCATCAGCAATTTTCCCTTTTCTGCTGCATTCAGTTCTATCTTTATACAAACATGCTGCAGTATCATGGACCAAAAACAAGCAAAAACCTCTCTCAACCCCAGAATTTTCTGTTCCCTCTTTCAGAGCCAGATTCCTCAAGAGGCATTACTGATACTGCCTCCACTTTCTCACCTCCCATTCTCCCTTCATTCTGGTTCCTGCTCCCCACTGCTCTGGCAAACACTTCTTGTCCTTAACCTTTCAGGAGCATTAATCAGAGTTGACAATTTCATCCTTCCACTGAGGGCAGGACTTTACATTCTGAGTTTTCCTCCTACTTCTCTGGTTACTCCTTGTCACTGTCCTTTGTAAGCTCCTTAGCCCCCATACTAAATCTATGAATATTGGTAATTCTCAATGCTCAGTCTTGGCCCAACTTCCCTTCTCCTCTTAGAGCATAGTGTACATTCTGACTGAAAATACTATTAATATGTTTCTCCCAGAAATTTAAATTTCTAGCATGAATCTTTACTTTGAGCCCTGACTCACACATTCAGCTAACATCTTTACATAAATATTTCACACACATCCTAATATTATTATGTCAAAAGTTAAGTATTTTTTGTCCTCTCAACCTGTCCTTACTCTTCCTAATCCCAGTACATAGCACCACTACAAAACCTGGTGATCATTTTTTATTCTTCCTTCCCTCTCTTTCCCACATCCAAGCATTCAAGAATTTATGTATTTTTTATATCTAGCATATATCTTGAATTACAGGATTTCCTCCATTTTACTGCCATTATCATATTCATGGTCACCATTCTCTCTCACTTGGTCTCTAAAAAAGTACAGTCAAGATAGATTAGATGATGCTGCAACAACCATAAAATCTGAGTGACCAAGAAAGAAAAAGAACTAGAAATATTTGGCACTAGTGACTACAAAGTCTGTCCCTTTAGTCATCAAATATTCCATTCACCATCTTTCCCACAGGCCCAATAACTACCCCCACTCCAGAGAGACAACCCAACATTGAATCAGTGCATGGTATTAAGCTCAAAGTTCAGGATCTCTTGATGATACGTGATGGGCTCTCATCTTAGGGGGGCTTCTCTTAATATGGACACTATAAAGAAACAGAAACTTCCTCACATATACCCAAAATACAATAGTGGAACAGGGTCAGGATAACTGCAATAAATATACCCATTTAGACAGCAAAAGAATGAGAGGAAGACACAAAATAGTCAATGTTCCATTGTAATTATGAAATTCTACCTGGGGGTGGAGAATGTTCTTTGATTAGGCTCCAACTCTCCTGGAGAGAGATTCCCTAGTCCATTGTTTGTCATGACCTTGGCTCTGCCCTTGGAGAAGATCTTTCTTTTTCATCATCCAACATGGCCACTTCTAAAATGGTCATTGGAGAAAATGCCCTACCAACCCTCACCTCCCACCCTTTGGGCACTGAGCCTGCTTCCTACCTTTAGATATTTGAGGACCCAAGGATTACTTTATATCTCAAACAGTCACAAACATTTAGTTCACACTGTGATTTCTTTGGTATACAACTCTTTCAAAAAGTTTCCTTCTCATCTATTTGGTTCCAGCTAGCTCTGTGTGCCATTTACCACATCCATAATTCTTTCAAGGCATACCTTCTCTCCTTTTCCCCTCTCCTCTCTCTCTTCTCCTGTCTCCTTTGTCACTAAGATTTTGGCTCTGTGAGATCTATGATTTTATTATTTACTGTCGTAACCACAATACCAAGCTCAGTGCCAGGGATATAGTAGACACTCAGAAAGTAGTTGTGAAATGAATGAATGAAGGACCCTTACCTGAACTTTGAATTATGATTCTGCCTTCAGGTCCCGTTTATGCTTCTTTTAACTACTTCATTCTTCTTTCTTCTCATCTTCACCTTGTAAAAATGATATCACTTGCTGGCCCAAGTCTAAGTGACTTCTTGTCCTAACCTGTTTTCTTCCCTACAAGTTTTCACTTCTTCACTCAAGTACACTTTGGACCCTGATAAGTTGCAGAATTCTAACTAATATTCTTCACTTGTTTTCCTAAAACAATATTGGCCTTTTTAACTCTAGAGCAGAGGTTTTCAATCTTAGCTGCACATTAATATCAGCTAGAGAGCTTTTGAAACTCAATTCACTAGCAACATACCAAGGCAATTAAATTAAGAGTCTCTGAGGGTGAGTCCTAGGCATCAGTACTTTTTAGAGCTGCCCAGGTTTTTTCAGTATGCAGTCAAAGTTGAAAACCACTGTTCCAAAGTAAGTGTTCTCTCCAACTCTTTCTTTCCTCCATGATTCTGAACCCTAATACTGATTGCTCAACCTGTGGATCTACCATCATTCCAAACAGCAAATCAACAAGTATTGAATTCCCTAAGTACTCACATCTGTGACTAATTTACTTCCTCCTCATTCATTTTCCCCCTCCCAGCTGCGCCTTTCTCTTTCTATTCATGGCACTAAATTTATGGTTTTAACAATTGCACTTTAAATTGCTTTTCAGATTTGATCCTACATCTTCTCTTCTCCTCAATTCCAAAACTTTGCTTGAGATTTCAAATAAATCTTCTATATTTTCTCATCCAGCACATGAGCTCATTCTCTCTTGCTTTCACTCATTCTCACCCACTTGTCTTTATTTTTGTTTTAATCATAAAAACAGTACATCTAGACTTTTAGTAATGCAGCTTCTCTCTGTTATGTTCACTGTCCTCCAATCTGTCCTGATTCTTGCGTTCTTGACTACAATTACTGGTCAGCACATCCTCCTGCAGATATCTTTCTAAGTATGACACTCTACTATAATGAAACATTGTTATTTATTGTCTCAGTGTCTAAAAAAAAAATCTATAAACATGCAAACCACTATTTCATATGCCTTGCTATGGGCCTAATTTATAAAAAGAGGGTATTTTTAAAGAGAATAAAAAATGGATATTTGAAGATCCATAATCTTAAAACATGTATAAATAAGCACAAATATATATGGTCAGGAATGGGAATATCTTTTGACATCTTATCAACCTCCCTTAATATGTCAGCTGGTTCTGAATATGTGTCCGTAGGACGTCAGACTCTCAGGGCTGGGGCTAGAAGGTAATATCTCTGGTTAGCTGGCACTTGAACTTTCTCCATAGATTCCATCATACTGTAAATGGGACAGAGCAAGCTGTTGGAGACTTGACTGGTAAACAAGTTTCTGGTCCAAAGTATAGTTTCGGCAGGTCACAGGTTCATGCAGCAGTTGAGTTGATTCAGACCCAGCTGGATGCAACAAGCTAGCGGTAGAAACAATCATGATCAGACATAAAAATAATATTCACTCATCTGCTTCTTGATTTCCTGAACTGACCCCAGGCATGGTGCAAAGCTCTGAGATTAAGAACATCAAGGACAAGTGAAGAAATAAATATACTAAAATAATGGCACTACAATTCAAAAATTGAGATGTACATTGGGTAGAAATATGACATAAAGGAGGGAGTATTTGAATAGGTCCCTAAAATTTGCTGGGAACCAGGAGATAGAAATTGCGGAATTAGGCTGGGCGTGGTGGCAGCTCACAACTGTAATCCCAGCACTTTGGGATGCTGAGACGGGCGGATCATGTAAAGTTAGGAGTTCGAGAGCAGCCCAGCCAACATGGAGAAATCCTGTCTCTACTAAAAATACAAAAATTAGCCGGGTGTGGTGACAGGTGCTTGTAATCCCAGCTACTAGGGAGGCTGAAGCAGGAGAATCGCTTGAACTCAGGAGATGGAGGTTGTGGTGAGCCGAGATCACGCCATTGCACTACAGCCTAGGTGACAAGAGCAAAACTCCATCTCAGGAAAGAAAGAAAAAAGAAAGAAAGAAAGAAAAGGGAGGGAGGAAGGAAGGAGGGAAGGAAGGAAGGAAGGAAGGAAGGAAGGAAGGAAGGAAGGAAGGAAGGAAGGAAGGAAGGAGAAGAAATTGTGGAATTAAACTAAGTATGTGGAGGAACATAGCAATAATTAATTGACAAAAAATGTGGTGGGCTATTTTGAAAAGCAAGGAGTTTCCTTCCCATGAAAAAGGAAGCTGTTCACATCTGACAGAGATGCTGAAAAGTTCTTCACCAGGAGGTGAAGACAAAGCTTGTATTGAGTACTTATTCCCCCTCTGCAATCCTAGAGCTCAAAATGGAGAGTTAAAAATAGAAGTGTGTAGATAGACAAATATATTGTATGCACATATTATATCCATATAGACAGAGAAAAATGTAGGAAAAACTCTACTTAATACACAGACTTGGAATTTTTAAAAAGAAAATCACCATTAGTGAAATTAATGAAGTGAAATGGAACAATTTCACTCACAAAATCTTTCTAAATGTACTATCTTAAAATAACATAAGACTCTCATGATGAGACTAGTGGTAGTTCTATTAACTCACGCAAACACTGAGGACATTTTCAATCATTCTGTGATAAACTGTCACACAGCAGCCTAATTAGCTCCACAGACTGCTTTCATTTAAGGGCCTTCATTGTGTTATTATTCTAATCATTTTTAAATGTCCTCCTCAGACTATTTTCTATTGTACTGTTTTTCACTCTGGGATCCACATTTTACAGGCATCCCAAAAGCTCCTCATCATTTTAAAGATTGTATTCTTAATAATGTATTTGATTATGTTGCAAACTCCTTAATCTACACGGTATTGTGTTGGTCATGTTAGCAAAGTATGATCTGAAAGAATAAATCCTTGTAACATACTGTGAACACCAATGAGGAAGGGGTTAATGATTTTTCAGCTGCATTTCTTGCTGGTGACTATGGCACAGATGAATATTTTTGAAATGAATATGAACGGTTTTAGATGAGTGCTCCTTAAATGTCACTGTGCATTAGTCATGCAAGGATCATTAAGGGGTATGAGAGGTAGACTTGCACATTTCATCCAAGACATAGATTCTTGCTGAAGACTGTTACTGTCAGAGTTGCCAGGTTAGACTATGCTGGTAATGATTATTAATGTAACTGAAGCATTAAATGGTTCATTTTTCTCCATTTTTCTTCATATACAACAATATTTCCAAAATATTCATATAAAATGCATTTTTCTGCATGAGTCCTGGGGTGGCAGAGAATACAAAGTAAATAAAATGCTACAAATATCAAAATAAATGCATGCAACGGAAATTATCTTCTACTAAAATTTAACAATAAATTAATGTGTCTATTTATAGGCATAAAACTCATTCCTGCTAATGAACCACGTTAGTTCTCTAGGGAAGCATGAATCCTTGAGCATCTCTAATGTTTAAGTGCCAGTAGATAACAATAGGTTTCCTTCCTTTGTGATAGTTATGTTAGATATAAATCGCTGGTTTATAAGTATATAAGTATAGTTCACCTTAAGATAATATCCAGTGCCTCCCCAAATGTTTCTCTACCACATGAGAGACACTTCACATTCTCACAACAAAATACACTGAGTAGCAAATCATCTGGAATTTGTTAGGATATCAAGTTGCTTGAAAGAGCCTTGAGACCAATCACCAAAGAACAGGTCCTTTGAAATTAGCCTGACTGCCCCCTGACAGCCTATCTGTGCCATTGGCATATTCTCACTGCAGGAAGAGGAGGTAGGTCTGGACCAGAGGTCTGCGTAAGGCCCTAGCAGCTTTTCTAAGAAAAAATACTTTTTCTCAATACCAGGTTCCATATATCCATTTCCTTTGACTCTAAGCAAATCATTTAACTTCAATTTCTTCATCCATAAAGTGAGAAGCTTGTCATGGGGATGACAAGCCTGCTTAAAGCTTTTAATAAGGTCTTTTGAAGACAGCCAATACAATTCACTGTAAATTATAATATGGCAATTTGAATTTAAATAATTTTTTTTCTCCTGAGTAATATTAGCTACTGAGTACTCTTTGTCAGTGTAGTAAATTATTCTGTAACTAGGTAAAGCTAGCCAGCAAAGTGTGAAAAGTTGCTTTCAGCATCTTAACTTTGCACAAAAAACAATCACTATAAAGTGGTAATATCTTTTATTTGGTCAAAATATGAGTAAGGTGGCACATAAAAGTGATTTTAAGCCTAGTCGTTAAACAACGAGTTCTTAAATTAAGTAGAAATCCCCATGCAAGGAAAAGAATTCAATGGTTTCTATCGTTATTACTATTATGTTTTCAGAATCCAAAGCTTTATATTAAAAGCCGTAATTAAATTTTTAAAATTTAAATATCATAAACAAAATTTTCTTTTCTATGTAGATTAAAAATTATTTTTATATCCTGACAAAAGTACAACTTCTCTGCAAAAAGATTTTCCTGTCTTCTTAACTCTATTCATCAATCTTCTGTATATAATCAAGAAAAAAAGTCTCCCAAAGCAACCCAAATGATTAAATAAAAGCAGCCCTAAATATCACAACCTCATTAAATGAGTTTGAGGTAGAAGTAGCAGGGTACAAATGCATCATAAACACAGTTATAGTCATAGGCCAAATAGAAGAGTAACAACTGTAAAACTTGCCTATGACTTCAGACACATTTTCACTAAATAATGTGCTTCATTCTCATCCCCATTAAGTCCTTTAGTAAGAGTATGATTGTGAATATAATCATTGGGATGAAAAGGCCCAAGAAAATTAAATGACAGATCCAATAATCCTTTAAATATCAGTTGCAAAGTGGTGATGGAAAACACACACAAAGGCACACACAGAGGTTTGGGACTGGCCCCATGCCTGGTACAGCAGGTATGCAGCGGAACCATAACCATAGCCTCCAGCATCCTTTATCTCAGCCAGCCCACCTTCCTCACTCCTAGTATCACCAGAATGAAGCCTACATGTCTTTGCATTGCCCCTACAGCCCCATCAGGCTTTGTCTTTTCTGCCTGTCTCTCCAGATTCATTTCTTGCAACTTTGCCACATGTACTTCATGTTCTCATCCATCTCTCTCTGACATGCTATGCACACACAAATGCTGCTACACACACACTTTCTTTCTTTCTTTTTTTTTTTGAGGCGGAATCTCACTCTGTGGCCCAGGCTGGAGTGCAGTGGCCAGATCTCAGCTCACTGCAAGCTCCGTCTCCCGGATTTACGCCATTCTCCTGCCTCAGCCTCCCGAGTAGCTGGGACTACAGGCGCCCGCCACCTCGCCCGGCTAGTTTTTTGTATTTTTTTTAGTAGAGACGGGGTTTCACTGTGTTAGCCAGGATGGTCTCGATCTCCTGACCTCGTGATCCGCCCGTCTCGGCCTCCCAAAGTGCTGGGATTACAGGCTTGAGCCACCGCGCCCGGCCTCACACAAACTTTCATTCACTCCTCATTCTTCCCTACTCAGAACCTTTCTTCATCTTTTAAAACTCCCCTCAGAGGATTCCTCCAAGAGGCCTTCCCTAGCTCTCCAAATTCCCGGTCTGTACTCTGATAGTACACTATTTACAGCTGTCATAGCACTTTTCATAGTGTGCTTCTTCTCTATGTTCTCTACAAACTGTATGCAGCTCAAGAGCAAGGACCATGTCCACCTTATTCCAGTAGCCTCAGGGCCTAGCACAGTGACTGAGGCATAGTGAGTGTTCAGAGTTGGGCTCTAGTTGTGTTTATGAGCTGGTTAGAAATCTAAAATAGATTCATTGCATATATTAGCAATTAAATACAACAAAAGGCCATTTAAAACTGTGAAGTGTGGAATTTGGTGCCATTTGATATAGGAAGACTTTTAAGAGAAACAATAATTTGAACTGAGCAAAGAGGTGGAGGAAAGAACAGCCAGTATGACGACCAGCAAGCCAAAAAATCAAGGGTTTGGATTTAACCTATAGCAGGGAAAATGAAAAGAAAGAGGCAAATCTGAACAGTATACGAATACATTATAAGACCTTTATATGCTTATATATACTGCTGTTGGAGCTGTAAATTTGTACAGTGTAAGTAGGCAATTTTCTAGGATCAAAGCCTTAAGATACACCAGCACCATCACCACCAACACCACATTCCTGTCTCTATACCTTTCCCCACCTATTAATACAACAATTCCACTTCTAGGAATTTCTAGGGAAAGAAATAATTAAGAATGTGTGAAAATATGTATGTACAAAGTTGTTCATTAGAGTATTCTAAAAATTAGCCAAAAAAGGAAAAGGAAACTAAATATCCATTAATGGGGACTCCTTAAATAAGGCTTCATGTTCCATGTAATGAAATACCCAACTAACTATCCAACTGACATTTGAATGTTCATTTCCTGTTATAACATGATACAATAAAATCATATTAAATGGAAATTCTAAAGTGTTAAATATATTAACCAACAAAAGCCTACGCTTATAAAATCACTTACAGTACAATTTCATTTTTAAATATATTGGCAGAAGCATATCTGAAAATATCAGAATGTATGAACAATGGAGCAGTTGTGGGGAATTGTTTGTTTCACTTGTTTGCATTTTATATGTTTTTAAATAATAATCTATGTTTTATAATAAATTCATATTAATTAACAGAAAATTTCTTATTGGCTCTAGTAAATTAAGACAGATGAATTATTTGGGAGAAAATGCTGAGCTTATTTTAGAATTATATGTTTTGGAATGGTTGTTAGAATCCAATGAAATCAAAGTGAAAGGGCTTTGAAAACTCTAAAGCAAAGTGACTGCATTTCTTGAAGCCTCTTCTCAGAAATGTTCATAGAGGCTATGTCAAAAATGTTCCATGGTATAATAAAGATAAGATATGCAGGGTTAAGCAAAAGTAAGTAGATTCTCACTGTAGGACTTCTGGGCTTTTAATGTGCTAGTTTTAATGTAGACCTTCAAGAAAGAAACATAATATGCATTGTTTTGCAAGCATATTTGACCCTTTTCTCAAAGAATATCTGATAGAACTAATGTTTTCTTGCACATACTTTGGTAGTGCATTAAAAACAAAATGTGGTATTTATTTTGAAGTCATTGCAAGCCACCATAAATACAGGACTGGGACACTCAATTTGAGACATCACTTTAGGTCAGGTTTTCTTAATCTCCCCACTATTGACATTTGTAGCCAGAAAATTTTTTGTTGGTAAGGGGATGTCCAGTGCATTGCAGAATGTTCGTCAGTATCCCTGGCTTCTGCCCACTAGATACTAGCACCTCCACCCCCACCCTTCACCATTATCACAACCAAAAATATCCACAGGTATTGCCAAATGTCCCCAGCAATGATAAATAACACTTATTTGAGGGATTTAAGTGGTAAGCTTTGGCTGAGGTCAGAATCCCCAGCTCTCCAGTCTTCTTTCATATAAATTGCCTTAACATCTTGCAAAATGCCTGTCTGCTCTAGCAAATGCAGATTGTCATCATGTTACTTTTCTAAAACACTATATCGGAAAACAACCATCTGTTAAAATGCTGCATATGACACCATCATCATTTTATCTACATAACATTTTGATGAATGCTTAATTTTAAAAAAACAGTTCCAACTTTTGGAAACAAATTAAAATGCCCTCTTTTTATATTAACCACAACAAACAGGTGTGTTATGTTGGGGAAATCACTTATTCAAAGCTTTGGTTTCCTTACACACCAAAAAAATAATAATAAGGCCTAGACCTTTAGTCAATGTTATTTCTAGAGTCTTTTCCAGCACAAAAAAAATCAATATATCATTAAACCTCACTTTTATTATTTTTAATCATGACATAAAACATTTTACACGTTAAATTTATTTTCTGGTGTTTGCAATATTTTCAATTAGGAAAATGCTACATTTAGACGTTGAAACAAATTATATTCAGAAGAAACCAAGAGTTATAACTTTATACTTTGGAACCCTAATGTACAACTGGGAAAGTGAACTATGAGTTTATCAAAGACGATAATATTAATACACAACATAATGAAAAAGAAGACAGAACTTCAGATATATGGGAGATCTTTAAATGATAAATAATACTATGTTAACATTAAAATTAGAATTATTGAGGCTTCTTAAAAGATACAAAACTACAGCTAGTAGGAGGAATAAATTCTAGTGTTCTTTACCACTGTAGGATGACTATAGTTAAAAATAATATATAATTTCAAATAGCTACTTAGGAGGATATTGAATGTTCCCAACACGAATAAATGATAAGTGTTTGAGATGATGAATATGTTAACTATCCTGTTATGATTACTATATATTATATGTATCAAAACATCACTATATACCCCCATGAATATGTGCAATTATTATTTGTCAATTAAACACATTTTTAAAAATCCAAACCTAAAATAATTTGAATCATTGATGAAAGAATTTTATAGAAAAAAAAAATGATAAAAGCAATTTAAAATGTTGTCCAAAGAGACCAAGCTGAATTTTATGATAGAAATCTTTCTTCACAACACAGATTATTCCTATGCTATTTTAACACTTCTGATGAAGAAAAATCTTGAAATTTTGTCGATTCTTTTAAAGAAGTTATCAATCATAATAGTAAGATAGGATGAATATGTCACCAAAAAAGAATACTAAAATACTAAAATAGCAACCTCACTAACTTAAATGCAAAAATCCTAAACAAAACATAAGTAAATCATATCCTATAACAAATTAAAGGAAAGATCTGACACAATTAAGTGAGATTCTGTGCATGCATTCATTCATTTAATAAATGTTTATTAAGCATCTATAATGTAAATCACAATTCTCATTACTAAGGATATATCAGCAAACAAAACAAAGATCTCTGCCTCATGGGAATTATAGCAAGTGAATGAAGACAACAAATAACTTGAATCATAAATAAGTAAATTATACAACAGTTAGAGCATGAGGAGTGATACAGGAGAAGAAAAACTAGAGCTACATAAAGAGACCAGAACTGATGAGAATAGAGGGTTGGTTGCAAATTTAAATATGGAGTTCAGGAATAGACTTCCACTGAGTTGCAAGCATTTGAACAAAAACATGAATAAAATGATGAAATTAGTTTTGTGGATTCCTTGAGAGAAAGGATACAACTAGGCCAAAAGTATTGTGACCTAATTATGCCTGGGAATTTCAGAAAACAGCGAAGAAATCAGTGGGGTGGGAACAGAGTGAAGCTGGGGCAGAGGAGGAGTCGGGTTGGAGAAGTAATGGGGCCAGATCCTTCAGTGTTACATTATAAAGGTTTTAGCTTTTACTCTGGGTTAACTGGGGTGACCTTGGGGGTTGTGTAGAGCTTTAACATATATGACCTACACTGTAAATAAATCGCTCTGGCTGCTGTGTTGAGAGCTGACTGTAGGGGGAAAAGGTGGGATGAGGGAAAACGGGAGCTTACTATGTATTGCAGGCAAGTGAGTTGCTTAGATAAAGAGAGTAGTGTGGTAGCTGCAGGGTGGTGAAAAGTGGTTAGAGTTTGGATATATTTTCAATTAATAGCCAATTGGAGTTGCTGATAAATTGGAGAGAGAAGAGGCAAGGATAATTTCATTGATTTTTTTTTTGCCTCAACAACCAGAAAGATGAAGTTGACCTCAACTCTAATTAGGAAGACTGCAAGTTAACCAAATTTGGAAGAGGAAAATAAAGAAGTGTTCTGAACATGTTGTATGTAAGAGGAATTTAGACTTCCAAGAGGAGGCATCAGCTAGATAAATATCTGAAGTTTGGGAAAGAGTCTGGACTGGACTCTTTTTTGCAAGTCTTTGGCATATATACATATTTTTATGGGTGTGTGTGTGTATATATGTATATATATGAGATTAGATAATTTCAAGGATAGAGAAAGACAAATCAAAGACTGAACTTTGGGACAGAATATTGGAAGGATACAGAGAAGAAACTAGCACAGGGTAATCCCTATCAAAATTCCAAAGACATTTTTTACAGAAATAGAAAAAAATTTCTAAAATATGTCTGAAACTCCAAAAGGTCTTGAAGAGTCAAAGAAATCTTGAGCAACCAAAGAAATTTTGAGCAAAAAGAGTAAAGCTGAAAGCATCACACTACCTGACTTCAAAATATAACACAAAGCTAGAGTAATCAAACCAGCATGGCACTGGCATAAAAGCAGACACATAAACCAATGAGATAAAACAAAGATAGAGAGCCCAGAAATAAATCCATGCATTTAGAGCCAATGAATTTTCAACAAAGTTGCCAAGAACACACAATGAAGAAAGGATACCCTCTTCAATAAATTGTGCTGGGATAACTAGATATACACATGGAGAAGAATGAAATTAGACACTTATCTCACACTGTATACAAAAAATAAACTCAAAATTGATTAAAGACTGAAATATAAGACCTGAAACTGTAAAACTACTAGAAGAAAACATAGGAGAAAACCCCATAACATTGGTCTGGCCAACAATTTTTTTGATGTGAACCCAAAGCACAGGCAATAAAAGAAAATATAGACAAATGGGACTGCATCAAATTAGAAAGCTTCTGCACAGTCAAGCAAACAATCAAAGAAGTGAAAAGACAACTTATGAAAGTGGGGAAAATATTTGCAAGTCATATATCTGATAAGAGGTTAGTATCTAAAAACTATAAGGAACCTAAACAACTCAATAGTAAGAAAATAAATAAACAGATTACAAAATGGGGAAAGGGTCTAAACAGCCATTTCTCAAAGGAAGATCTATAACTAGCAAAGAGGTATATGAAAACATTCTCAACATGACTCATCATCAAAGAAATGCAAATTAAGACAACAATGAGATATCACTTCACACTTGTTAGAATGGCTATTATCAAAAAGACAAAAGATAAGTATTGGAGAGGATGTGGGAAAAAGAAAACCTTTGAACACTGTTAGTGGAAAAGTAAAGTAGTATAGCCATTATGGAAACAGTGGGGAGGTTCCAAATAAAAAAGAACTACCATATGACCCAGCAAACCCACTACTAGGTATATATCCAAAGAAAATAAAATCAATATGTCAAAGAGATATCTCCACCCTCATGTTCATTGTAGCATTATACTCAATAGCCACGACATGGAATCAAGCTAAATGTTCATCAACAGATGAATAGGCAAAGAAAATACATTTTATATATAGTATTTATATTTAGTGGCATGCTATTCAGCCTTTAAAGAGAAGGAAATCATGTCATTTGCAACAACATGGATGACCCTGGAAGACATTATGTTAAGTGAAATAAGCCAGGCACAAATAGACAAATAATGCATTATCTTGTTTATACATGGATTGTAAAAAAGTTGAACTCATAGAGGTAGAGAGTGGAATGGTGGTTACCAGGGGCTGGTAGGGAAAGAGAAATTGGAGAGATGTTCATCAATGGATACAAAATTTCAGTTAGGTGGGAGGAATAAGTTCAAGACATCTATCGTAAAAAAAAAAAAAAAAAAAAAAAAAGAAAAGAAAAGAAACCAGCAAAGGAGACTGAGATGGAAAGAAAAAAAAAAAAGTGGAAAGTAATCCACAAAAAATATGTATATATTCTAGTAGCTGATTCCAGTAAAGATGTTTCAACACAAGAAACTCTATTAATGTAATTAATATAACATTATGCTAATATATTTTGACATAATTAATAAAAGACTAATAAGTCAAAGAAGAAAAGTTATACCATCATATTAACAGCTGCCAGCTTGTTATGTAATAAAATTGAAGGCTATTTAAAAAGATATGTGATCATCTACACCAACATCACTTAACAATGAAAGAATAAAGAGGAGACATTCTCAAAGTCAGGAACAAGAATGGAAGCCTACCATCTCCCTGCCATAACCCTTACTTTTCTACAAATTCCAGTGAATGAAACAAGATGTTTCCCTCTTAAAAAATATTAAATAATGAGTTACATACATCGCAATGCAGCAGACAAATTTGTCATTATTTGAAAGTAATAAGATTGCCTACTAGAAATCTTCAGAAAAATTTTGCAAATATTTCTAAAGATTGGGATTGAGGCCCGTGGGGACACTAAATCTACAGGGTGGTTTTTCTGAGATTTTTTCCTATAAAAAATGTGACATGCTATCAGATTTCAGAAACAAACTTTATATATTCATGAGCAAAAAGGAAAGCAAGAAAAAAGGATTTAATCACAGGGAATAATGGAGACCTGAATTCTAGTTCAGCCTGCCTATGGATCATCATCATACCATACAGTTGTGCAAGTGGTAAAGCATCTTAATCCTCACATTAGCCACATGAGGTTGCATAGGGCAGGTGCTACTATTTGTACTTGTTGCACAAAGCCCATCTTTCTAGAGATTAAAAGCCTTTTTTCATATGTTTATTATCTGCATAAATGTTTTCTTTTGAGAAGTGTCTGTTCATATCCTTTGCCCACTTTTTGATGGGGTTGTTTGTTTTTTTCTCGTAAATTTGTTTAAATTCCTTGTAGATTCTGGATATTAGCCCTTTGTCAGATGGATAGATTTCAAAATATTTCTCCCATTCTGTAGGTGGTCTGTTCACTCTATGATAGTTTATTTTGCTGTGCAGAAGCTCTTTAGTTTAACTAGATCCCATTTGTCAATTTTGGCTTTTGTTGCCATTGCTTTTGGTGTTTTAGTCATGAAGTCTTTGCCCATGCCTATGTCCTGAATGGTATTGCCTAGGTTTTCTTCTAGGGTTTTTATGGTTTTAAGTCTTACATATAAGTCTTTAATGCATCATGAGTTAGTTATTCTATAAGGCGTAAGGAAGGGGTCCAGTTTCAGTTTTCTGCATATGGCTAGCCAGTTTTCCCAACACCATATATTAAATAGGGAATCCTTTCCTCATTGCTTGTTTTTGTCAGGTTTGTCAAAGATCCAATGGTTGTAGATGTGCAGTGTTATTTCTGAGGCCTCTGTTCTGTTCCGTGGGAAATGCAAATCAAAACCACAATAAGATACCATCTCACGCCAGTTAGAACGGTGATCATTAAGAAGTCAGGAAACAACAGATGCTGGAGAGGATATGGAGAAGTAGTAATGCTTTTACACTGTTGGTGGGAGTGTAAATTAGTTCAACTATTGTGGACGACAGTGTGGCAATTCCTCAAGGATCTGGAACTAGAAATACCATTTGACCCCGCAATTCCATTACTGCATATATACCTAAAGGATTATAAATCATGCTACTATGAGGACACATGCACATGTATGTTTAGTGCAGCACTGTTCGCAATAGCAAAGTCTTGGAACCAACCCAAATGCCCATCAATGATAGACTGGATAAAGAAAATGTGGCACATATAGACCATGGAATACTATGCAGCCATAAGAAAAGGATGAGTTCATGTCCTTTGCAGGCACAAGGATGAGGCTGGAAATCATCATTCTCAGCAAACTAACACAGAAACAGAAAACCAAACACCGCATGTTCTCAGTCATAAGTGGGAGTTGAACAATGAGAACGCATGGACACAGGGAGCGGAACATCATACAAGGGAGTCTGTCGGGGGCTGGAGGCTAGGGGAGGGATAGCATTAGGAGAAACACCCAATGTAGTTGACGGGTTGATGGGTGCAGCAAAACACTATGGCATGTGTATACATATGTAACAAACCTGCACGTTCTGCACATGTATCCCAGAACTTAAACTATAACAATAAAAAAAAAGAGTAAACACAGGCAAATATATATATATATATACACACACACACATACACACAGGTAAATATACATATATACAAATATATATACATATATTTATGTGTACATATATTTACCTTTATATATATATAAAGGCTTGCCTGATGTCACAAAGCTTGTGAGTGGCAAAACCTAGGGTTGAACTCCAGCCTCCTGGTACAAAATCCAGGGACTTGCCACCACATAACTGCATTAGTCTGGACCAAAAAGTTCACTTCTCTAAGGACTCAGTTCCCTCATTTCTACAATACACAGCCACTATCATTCCAGTCCTTCTGGGTCTAAATTCTTTCTGTTTTATAATATATATTTTAAAAAATGTTTAAAGTAAATTAGAAATCAAATTACTAATGAAGTTTTATACCCTGTCTTTATACTCTATGAAAAAGTGTTACTAAATTTAAAAAATATATGTGCATTCCATCTTTGTAATTTTTAAGACTAGTAGCCTAATCAAAATCTTCTAATTTCATGTTTATATTACCAAAACCTAGCTGGTTTTATTGCCAGACCAATTATGCGGTACACAATAAGTCATCACAACGCTTGTCTGAGCAAGTACAGACTTTTTAATATCTCACCACATCCTAAATCTCAAAATCTGATCAAAAGCCAAGAGTCGATTCTACATTTGTGTCTTTGAGTCACATTGTTTCCTCACCTGGCAATTATTTCCCTGACATTCCACATATTTCAATGCTATGTCTCCTTAAAGATTCTCCTCACTTTCTGCTATAACCTCAAACAAAACAAGTAAAATGTCTTTGACCAGCTCCTCCTCTAAAAGCCTCAAAATGCCCAGAGAACTCATGGTCTTCTCCTAAAGGACATGACTGTATTCACTACAAAGTAGATATTTGTCTATTTATCACCACAGAGAATTGTTTGTACCCACTTGTCTTCAGAGAGAAAGAAATATCTAGTTATTTTGCATTCAATATACTATTATATTATCACCAATCCCTTGAAGTGGCAATAAGACAATTATTCAGCATTTCATAAATTATGCCATCAAATTATTTTATAGCCACTGTCCTCAGCAAACTAACGCAGGGACAGAAAAGCAAACACCACACTTATAAGTGGGAGCTGAACAATAAGAATACATGGACACAGGGAGGGGAACCACACACACTGGGGCCTGTGGGGCTTGGTTGAGGTGGGGAGTGAGGAAGAACATCAGAATAAATAGCTAAGGCACGCTGGGCTTAATACCTAGGTAATGGGTTAATAGGTGCAGCAAACCACCATGACACATATTTACCTATGTAACAAACCTGCACATCCTGCACATGTATCCCAAAACTTGAAATAAAATAAAATAAAATAAAATAAAATAAAATAAAAATAAAATAAAATAAAATAAAATAGAAATCCTACTATTTTATATTGCTCCAGGTGAACTACCTGAGCTTTTATGGAGAAATATATCCTTAAGCACAGTCCTTTAAGGAAAACCAAAGGGCCAAGTTTATTAACCAAATTTCTCATGTACATACATATTTTAATATAAAACATTATTTTAGTATAAAATTATAATGTATGTATAAGACATATTAAGGTAATGCAAAATTTATACAGAAAACTTTTAAAGTAGAGATTCTTAAATTCTTTCATATTGCTATACTATGGGCAAGATGTAATATCTAAAATATTCTAATAGGTGAGGCATGAAATACACCTTATGGTTTTTGGAAAAGCTTAACTTTATTCTTCCCTTAGGCTCACATTTGAGTATGTCACTTAGAAAGGAGTCCATTGAATTTAATGAATATTCTTGCCTGAAAATTTTCTGCTGGCTGCTATAATCATAGACACTTTTAATTTTTTTTAAGGAGGGAGAAGATAGCTATACAACATGTGAAACAAACCAAGGAGGCTGTATATGTATGAAGAATGTAGTTAATTGTCGAAATAATAAGCAAAGTGCTATCTTCCAATAGAATTTTATCTAAAGTGGCCATGGATCCCAATCTTCTACTTGCAGAACCAGCAAGTAGCAGAATACCAGAGAGATGCATAATAGTTTGGAAGAAATAAGAACAAAAAAAGCACGAGATTTGGACTTTCGAGACCCAATTTCTAGGAGAGATTCTAACGACATAATAGCTGTGTAAACTTCTATGTAAACTTCTTTGAAGATCAGTTTTCACATCTATAAAATGATTCCCATAAGACCTTCTATTATCTGACATGGTAAGATGCAAGATGTATTACACATAATAATGTATATAAAAGCATTTTGTAAACTATAAAGAACCATACAATTATTCAAAACATTTATTGCTTGTTTATAATTGTAAAATAATATTTTGTCAAAGAAAATAAGAAATGCAACTTTTTTAAAAAAGAAAAAATTCAAATTACAAATAATTCTATCATCTGATAAAAATCATTACTATTTCAGAGTGTAACTTTGTAGTTTGTCTTCTATATTTATGTATACACATAAATATCTTTTAAAATTTTGAGTTATGCTACACTTAGTGACTTAGAATTTTTTTAATACATCTATATGCTACACAAATTTAAGTCATCATTAGATATAAATGACAGTGGGTTACATATTTAAAGTTTTTCACAATCAAAAACAGCATTTGTGGGCTCAGATAAATAAAACAAAGAGACAAAGTGTGTAGTGGAGAGACAACTTGACAATGAAAATCTCTCTGAAAATCTCTGAATGCATAACACAGGCAGTCCCCAAGATTAGGACCTCCCTGCTTTTTAAGTGGGAACTATCTGAACTTCTTTGTCTTTTAACTGACAAGGGTAGCTCACCTTCAGACTTCATCTTGGAATCCGGTGAAGGAAGGGAAAGGGTAGTGGGTGCTGTGATGTCTGATTATATTCCATCTTCCGGTGGAAGTACCCATCCCCTAGCAGCCGAGGCTATCTGCTACTGATGCTTCAGAGCTGCCTGCTCACATGCAAAAGCTCTTGGCTAGGAACCACCTCACCCAGAGGTGGCTCCAAGCTGATAATTGGCTAATAAAAGGCCAAAAGTTGGCCTATTTCCTCAAATGGAAAAAAATTCTGAAAGGCCTTCCTCATTTCCATGTAGGGGTATCTGCAGAGAACTCTTCCAAGCAACAAATTTTCTCTTAATTTACTCAACTTTCCATCTCAGTGCTGTCTGAAGACACTCCATGACAACACCACATCCAGCAAAAACAGACAAAAAAGGCCTAAAAGTGACTCAGTTGTAGAAAGAAAAAAGAAACTTTTGTGGCTAGTTCTGAAAGTAAGAGAAGGCTGGGATCCAGGGACAATTTAAATCAAATTTTATTGGCAGATAGCACTTTGCAGGTTACTAAAGACTTTCACATATATTATCTTAGTTGAAATTTACAATAGCCTGGTTAGATGTGTTTTATTTTTTCATTTTTTATTTTTAATATTTGTGTGTACATAATAAATATGTGTATTTGTGGGGTGTGTTAAATGTTTTGATACAGGCATGCAATGTGAAATAATCACATCATGGAGAATGGGGTATCCCTCCCCTCAAGCGTATATCCTTTGTGTTATACAAACAATCCAATTACACTCTTTTCATTATTTTAAAATGTACAATTAAGGTATTATTGACTATAGTCCCTCTGCTGTGTGATCAAATAGAATGTTTTAAGATGTATTTTATCTCCATTTTATAATTTAAACATCTAAGAAAAGTAGATTGTATAGCATGATTTATGGAATGATAGTCCCTCAGAAATGCCTTCTCTAACCCATAAACTCTCTGAAACTTTTTATTTATCAGATACCTAGAGAAGAATTAAGTAAATATTAGTCATTAATTTCTTTAGTGTAAATTATCTTGCTTTTTCCACAGCTTCTGACATGTAGTTTCCATGACAGTTTGTAGACGATTAAATGATACTGGAAGAGTCAGAAGTAAAGGGAATATTCGAGGATAATTTTCTCTCCCCAACTGCCTTATTTCATAAATGGGCCCAACCTCACCTCCAATCACAATCTCCCACTGCACTCCCTCTCATCCCATGCTCCTAACCAACTTCAAGCTATTCCTCAAACAAGCCCAACTCCCTCACATTTCACACAATCGTTTGAGTTTTCCTACCTGGGAAGTACCTCATAACTCTTCGTGCTTGGAAAACTCCTATTCATCCTTCAAGATCCATTTAAAGAATTATTTGGCTTTTTCCTTCCTAGATTCCAAATGTAGAGTTGATACCTTATTTCACCTGTTTATAACCCTTATTTTACCTCTCTGTTTTTCCTCTGTGCTGCTGTAATGGCTCTGGAAGCATGGTTTTGTATTTATCTGGTTGTATATCTAACTTTACCACTGGACTATGACTACAGAACTGTGTTTAATTCTGTGTATAAAGATTTTGGATTCCCAGAGTTTTGCTCAGTTTCTGGTAGGTTAGGGTTTATCAATAAATGTTTACAGAGTACATGAATAAATAGTAACTTGACTGGGTAAAAAGTCATAGAATGTTTGGATAGAGTCAGTTTAAAGGAATTAACTGGGTTTTGAAAGGTAAGTAAGACTGTTATAATGATAAAATTTTATCTTTCCACACATTTAGCTTTATTAAATAGTTAATAAAGTAGTTTGGAATTTTTCACATTAAAATTATAATGCATCTGAATTTCATAAGGTAGAAGGAGAAAGAAAGGGGAACATAATTGTTCAAGTCAATAAACAACAGATGGTGCTTCTGTTCATAGGGCTATGGAACTTTCACCTTATATACCAATAGTCAGACAATGGCAGTGACTGGTTTACTAGAATTTGCCTTATATAAAGGCAATTGTTTTAGTAAGTTTACTGAGATATGGAGCAAGATGGCTGACTGGATGCAGCTAGTTTGCACTGCTTCCAAAGATAGGAACCAAAATGGCAAATGGATATTCACATTTTGAATAGACCTATGAAAGAACACTGGAATTCGACAGAAAAGTTATAAGAAGCATGAAAAGCAAAAACAAAAAAATAAAAGAAAGGGAAACAAGGCAGCCTGCTTGGCCAGGATGCACTAGGAGCCAGGTGAAGCTCTCAGATACATAAAAAGAGTAAGTGAGAGACCTCAAGGGCTCCACATTCCCACCATGGACTTTTAAAATCCTACTATGAGAGAGCTCCTTGACCCTCATGGGTCCTGAGACTAACAAAGGGAGCTGCTAAACATTGCACAAAGGCATTGATCCAGAGGGGGAACTCATGGTGAGTCCCACAGGTTTCCAAGACCTCAGCAACCACAACATGGTGCCATTCTGAGAGCTTAGTCCCAAGAGTATGCCCTGGCGCCAACACTTCTGCTGCTGCCAATACCACTGCTGCTGCTTTAGAATATAGGACCAAGGTGCAAGCAAACCAGGCTGTGCCCCACAGCTATCTTCCTATGCTGTCTGACTGAGAATGGCCACACCCTCCCTGGTGGCAGGTCTGCAATGCAGCTGCAGCTGCCCCCACTTAATCATACTGCCAGTGACATGGTCACCACTTTGCCCCTGCCTATCATGGCCAACACTTAAAGCACTAACAAGAGACCTGAGGGCATGTCCACCAGCCCAGTCCTGTCTCCCTAGTACTTCAGCATAACATCTAGGCACCTGGGAATTGCCCAGTCCAGCTCAGCACCACTGAAAACTGAGCACTCTTCCTGGAGTCTGAAGTCAGGCTGACCCAAACTATCAATGCCACCATAGCTGGAACCCACCTACACAAGTTACCTGTGGGCCAGAAGACTGCCCCACTTAACTCATTGCAGCCACTGCCAATATCAGCATCAACTGCTTGGGTTTCAGTGGGTTGCCCAACCACAACTACTGCCATTGCTGACATCATGCCCACTCCTTAGGGGCCAGAGGGCCCACCCACACACCTGGCCCAGCACTACTACTACTTGGCATCTGGGTAAGCTGCCTTGAGGCCCAAGAATCAGCCCTCCTTGACCCTTAACACCAGAGCCAACATACTGTCTTCTGGGGATCAATAACAGGTACATTCAGCTTAATACTGTCACCACAGGGGCCAAAAGACTGACCCAACTAGCATCCTACTCTCCAGCAGAACTTCACCACAGCCTCTGTGAATAACCCCACCCTAAGTCACTAAAGAAATCACAGATATAACTGAACTATATACATTCAAAGAAATCATATAGAGACTATATTTCTGCATGACTAAAAATCAAAGCCAAAGTGCCCTACCCAGTGAAAACCATGGATACATCTTCAGGAAAAAGTCATACCTTATGAAAACAAATTTTAAAAATTGGAACACAACTGTTACATCAGATGTGCTGACATCAAAGTAAGGACATGATGAACATGAAAAGGGAAGAAAATATAAAACCTCTAAAGGAACAGAATAATTCTACAGCAACAGATTTCAATCACAAAGAAAGCACAAATTCTCAGATAAAGAATTAAAAATATTGATTTTATAGAAGCTCAGTGAAATACAAGAGAAATATGAAAAACAATACAGAGAAATCAGAAAAAGAATTCAGGACATGAATGACAAGTTTACCAAAGAGATAGATATTTTTTAAACGAACCAAACAAATCCTGGAACTAAAAAATTTATTGAATGAAATACAAAATATATTGGAAAGCTTCAATAGACTAAATCAAGCAGAAGAAAGAATTTCAGAACATGAAGGCAGGTTTTTTGGAAAAAAAGAATTAAAAAGAATGAGTAAAGACTTCAGGATGTTTGCGAGAACATAAAGCAACAGAATATTTGAATTATAAGTGTCCCCAAAGAGAGAACGAAAGTGTTAGAAAAACTATTTAACAAAATAATAGATGAAAGCTTCCCAAGCCTAGCAAGAGACTTAGCTATTTAGATACAGGAAGCACAAAGATCCCTAAAAAGATGCAATGCAAAAAGGTCTTCTCCACAGTACATTATAGTCAAACTGTTTAAAGAGAGCTTCAAAGAGAGGATTCTACAAACAAGAGAGAAGCATCTAGTCATCAATTTTCTGAAAAATCTCAGAATAAAAGCAGATTTCTCAGAAAAAACCTTAAAGCCCAGCAGAGAATAAAATGACATACTGAAACTGCTGAAAAAACCTGTCACCCAAGGATATTATTTCCAATAAGATTCTTCTTCATGAATGAAGGAGAAATAAAGTCATTTTCAGGCAAGCAAATGCTGAGGGGATTAGTCACCACTAGAACAGACCTATGAGAAATACTCAAGGGATTCCTAAACTTGAAATTGAAAGAACAACATTTACCATCATGACAGCACACAAAAGTATAAAACTCACTGGTAAAGCAAACACACAAATGAAAAAGACAATGGACTCAAATGGTGCCACTATAGAAAATCACCAAACCACAATGACAAACAATAAGAGAAAAAGAATGGAACAAAGAAAATGCAAAACAACAGAAAATAATCAACAATATGACATTACCAAAACCTCAAATATCAAGAATAATCTTGAATGTAAATAGATTAAACTCTCCACTTAAAATATATAGACTGGCTGAATGAATGACAAAATGTGATTCAACTTTATGCTGCCTAATAAACTCAAAGTAAAGGGATACAAAAGATATTCCACACAAATGGAAACCAAAAGTGAGCAGGAGGAGCTATACTTATAGAAGATAAAATAGACTTTAGGTTTAAAAAAAAGTGAGAAAAAAAAAAAGATAAAGAAGGTCACTATGTAATGATAAAGAGAAAGAACAATCCTGCAAGAAGATATATCAATTCTAAATATATATGCACCCAACACAGGAGCACAATGATTCATAAAGCAAACATTACTGGATTTAAAGAGAGAGAGAGAGAGAGCCTCCAACATAGTAATAGTAAGGAAATTCAACACCTCACTTTTACATTAGACAGATCAGCTAGACAGATATCTAGAAAATCAATAGAGAAACATGAGATTTAAACTGGAGTTTAGAGCAAAAGGTACTAACAGATATTTATAGAAAATTCTATCCAACAACTGCAGAATATATACTCTTATCATTAGCACGTAGAACATTCTCCAAGATAGACCATGTATTAGGTCACAAAACTAGTCTCAACAATTTTTTTTAATTTTAAATTCTATCAAGTATCTTCTAAGACTACAATAAAACAAAGCTATAAGTTAATACCAAGATTAACTTTGGCAATTACAAATACATGGGAATTAAACAACATGTCCTGAAAGACCATTTGAACAATGAAGACATAAAGAGAGAAATCAAAACATTTCTCAAAACAATTGAAAATGGAAACATAACATATTAAAACCTGAGGAACACAACAAAAGCAATGCTAAGAGGAAAGTTTATATTAATAACCCCCTGCCTACATCAAAAAAAGCAGAAAGATTTCAAATAACCTAACAATGTACCTCAAGGAACTAGAAATGCAAGAATAAGCATAACCCAAAATTTGCAGAAGGAAAGAAAAAATAAAATTCAGAGTAAAATAAAATGAAATGGAGACTAAAATAAATTACAAAGGATCAGCAAAAAAGTTGGTTCCTCAAAAATATAAACACAACTCATAAATCACTATCTAGCTTAACCAATAAAAAGAGGCAGAAAACCCTAACAAACAAAATCAGAAAGGAAAAATAAGACATTGCAACATACACCACAGAAATACAAAAAATAATCAGAAACTATTATGAACAACTATTTATTAACAAACTGAAAACCTAGAGGAAATGGATAATAAATTCCCGGAAACACAACCTACTGTGATTGAATCAGAAAGAAATCGAAAACCTGAACAGAACAGACCATTATGAACAAAAAGATTCAGTTAGTAATAAAATATCTCCCAACAAAGAAAAGACGAAGAACAGATGGGTTCCCAGCTGATAGCAACCAAATATACAAAAGATAAACATAACCAATTCTCCTGAAGCTATTCCAAAAAATTAAAGACAAGTGAATTCTTTCCCACTCATCTTATGAGGGCAGCATCATTCTGATAACAAAACCAGACAAGGACACATAAATAAAGAAAATGACAGGCCAATATACCTGATGACCCTAGATGCAAAAATCCTCAACAAAATATTAGCAAACCAAATCCACCAGCACATCATAAAACACCATCATCAAGTGGGATTTATCCTAGATATGCAAGAATGGTTCAACATATGCAACACAATTGACATGAAACACAACATCATCAGAATGAAGGATAAAATGACATGATCATCTCAATAGATGCAGAAAAAGCATTTAATAAAATTCAACATTGCTTCATGATAAAAACCATCAACAACATAAATAGAAGGAACATACCTCAAAATAATAGAGTATATATGACAAACCTACAGCTAACATCGCAGTGAATGAGGAAAAGCTGAAATACTTTCCTCTAACATCTGGAACACAACAAGCATGTGCATTTTTACCGCTCCTATTCAACACAGTACTGAAAGTTCTAAACAGAGCAATTAGGCAAGAGAAAAGAAAAATAAAAGAGGTTTAAACTGGAAAGAAGAAGTAAGACTGTCCCTCTTTGCTGTTGATACAATGTTTTATGTAGAAAAAACTAAAGGTTCCGTCAGAAACTCCTAGATTTGATAAGCAAATTTAGTAAAGCTGCAGAATACAAAATCAATACACAAAAACCAGTAGCATTTCTATACACCAATAATAAACTAGTTGAGAAAGAAATCAAGAAGGCAAACATATTTATGATAGCTACAAAAACATACCTAAGAAAAAAATTTAACCAAGGTTAAAGATCTCTACAAGAAAAATTTAAAAACACTGATAAAAAGTTAAAGAGAATGTCCCTAAAATGGAAAGATATCCCATGCTCATGGAATAGAAGAATTAATATTATTAATATTAAAATGATCATATTGCCCAAAGCAATCTACAGATTCAATGTGATTCTTATCAAATACTAATGTAATTCTTCACAAAATTAGAAAAAAAAATTATGAAATTCATGTAAAATGAAGAAAGAGGCCTGGCGCGGTGGCTCACTCCTGTAATCCCGGCACTGTGGGAGGCCGAGGCAGGTGGATCACGAGGTCAGGAGATACAGACCATCCTGACTAACACGGTGAAACTCTGTCTCTACTAAAAATACAAAAAATTAGCTGGGTATGGTGGCGCACACCTGTAGTCCCAGCTACTTGGGAGGCTGAGGCAGGAGAATCGCTTGAACTCGGGAGGCGGAGGTTGCAATGAGCCAAGATCATGCCATTGCATTCCAGCCTGGGTGACAAAGCGAGACAAATACTCGCTCTAGGTGACAGAGATACAGAGGAATAAATTAACTTTATATGTGTTTTAAGAAAATGTCTTAAACAGGTGGATTTAACCACAATGTATATTTTTCTTCTCATGAATTTGTATATTTACAAAATTAGATATGTCCATCTTAAAAAAAAAAAAAAAAAAGAAGAAGAAGAGGAAGAAGAAAGATTCTGAGAGCCAAAGCAATCCTGAGCAAGAACAAAGTAAAAGGCATTACGCATTACACTACCCACCTTCAAAATTTATTGCAAGGCTATAGTAACCGAAATAGCATGGTATTGGTCTAAAAATAGATATAGACTAATGGAATAGAAAACAGAACCCAGAAATAAATCCACGTATTTACAGCCAACTAATCTTTGACTCAGCTGACAAGAAATTACTTTGGGGAGAGGACACCCTCTTTAATAAATAATGCTAGAGAAAACAGCCACATGAAAATGGAACCTTTTCTCACTGTGTACAAAAATCAACTCAAAATGGATTAAAGATTAAATGTAAGCTCTAAAACTATAAAACTACACACACATACACACATACACACACACACACAAACCTAAGGAAAACTCTTCTAGACATTTGTCATCTAGACAAATAATTCATGGTTAAGATTT
Source organism: Chlorocebus sabaeus (assembly GCF_047675955.1). NCBI lineage: Eukaryota > Metazoa > Chordata > Mammalia > Primates > Cercopithecidae > Chlorocebus > Chlorocebus sabaeus. Next base: position 25,316,632 of record NC_132916.1, on the reverse strand, counting down.
CAAAAGCACAGGCAACAAAAACAAAAGTAGATAAATGGAACTATATTAAACTAAAAAGCTTATGCACTGCAAAAGAAATAATCAACAGTGAAGGGACAAACTGCAGATATACTCTCCAGCCTTCTCCACTCTGCTCTGTGCCCAAGAGGCTGACCTCTATGCCTTGTAATCCTGTTTGGCTTTGCCAGCTAGAAGCACTAGTAGCAGATCGGAGAATGGAAGGAAAGAGATGCGGCACCCCTCCCTGTGAAGTGCAGATTAGCAGTAGCTACATTCCTCAGCCTAAATTCACACCTCCTCTCTGGTCCTCCTCTCCTTCAGTTATAGTAACCACTCCATTTCCTGCTGAGATCCTAAGTGATACAAGTAATAAAGCAGAACACTACTTTAGAAAATTTTCTTCCCTGCTTTCTTCCTGCTAGACTTGAATTATCTGTTCATATACTATTCCAGCTTATTAGGGGGAAACAGTTCTTTTGAGAAGTAACCACATTTCTCAAGCATAGAGGACTCTAAATTATATTTCTTTGGTAACTATCAAGCATCACAGTCCCCTGATTACTAGATATGGCTGTAGTAATGTGCATTTATTGAGCAATGATCAAATGGTTGTTGGTTTCATACAGTGAAATCTAACCTAAGGAATTTCTGTGATTATTTTATGATCCCAGTTACCTCAGTAATGTTACCTGAGGCAAAAATAAATAAATAAATAAATAAATAACAAAAAAAATCATATTATCAGTCAAAAAGAAAAGAACTCAAAAGCTTTTGAAATTTCTAGGACCACTTTTGGGAATATTCAGTGAAATGGAATAAAGCAGTTATATAGAAAAGAAGTCACAATTTTTAATCAAATACAAGTCTAGTAATTGCATATGTTTACTAATGAACAACATTTAGTCTTTTCTTAATGAATAAATTAACTTTATATGTGTTTTAAGAAAATTTCTTAAACAGGTGGATTTAACTACAACATATATTTTCCATCTCATGAATTTGTATATTTACAAAATTAGATATGTCCATCTTAAAATATTTTAGTAATTACTACAACTAAATTGGAAATGAAAATAATACATAAATAAGGCAAATAGTGTTATTCCACAGCAAATTCAAATAAACATTAAATTGTTTTCCTTACTTATTATGTTTAAAAGCTAAGTTATAAAAACTTATTTGTACAACAAAAAATACAAAACTAGTGGAAATTGAATCTTGCAGAAATTTAACTTTTCATTATGTAAATCAAAGAAGCAGAGCACCTACAGCTTTGACAAATGAAGATTAAGTACCTATTTGTGTTGGTGAGTTCACTCTTTCACAAACCACAATCCTGCAGAAAATGAGAAGGGCCCCATTCCAGGTGGAAAAATAAACCCTTTTAAAGCCAGAACAAACTTGACCCTAATCTATTTGACCACAACTTTGCCTCACGGAGAAAGGCTGAACAATAAAGGGGTTAGTAAAGCCAAACCTATCAGAAAATGTGTTATCTCCACCACTGAAGGGAATGGCAAGGACATAAACCATCTGGGCTGTGGAGGAAGCTTATAACTTCTTCCATGTGTTATCAGAAGTTATACTTAATAATTTTACGGGAAAATACTCAAGCTGGCCTTAACATACGAGAAAAGTCAAGAGACAACCTCTCCTCTTGGTCCTGGAAAAATATGATGTTCCAGCTTGTAAAGTATAATTAAGTTATTAACAAACATGACAATAAAAATCTTTTCAGAATAAGAAACAATGTTCATTTGGAGTCACTTAAAAAGTAGTTTTTCCTGTGCATTGGAATCTGACTCATAATACAAGAAAAAAAATTCTTACAGAAAAAAGATGTAAAAATCTCAAAATCCAAGAATATAAATTTTAAACGTAGATGATTAAAATAAATACTAAAGCTTGTGAAAATTAATGTATAGATACATTCAAATATCAACTTGGAAAAACATTTATTCTGAGAGAAAATGTTTTGAAACTCCCAATTACAATGCATTATTCATTTTCTCTCAACCCATGATCATGAAAAGCAAAGTTCTTGGAGAGTCACTAAAATTGCTTTATGGAGATATATTTTTAAATAATATTTATCATTTGATATGTAAACGGTTTTTGAATTTTAAATTACAGAAAAATATAAAGAAGAAAATAAAAATTATCCATAATAAGTCAACCAAAGACAGCCACTCTTTATGTTTTGGTACAGATTATACAGTTGATTCCTGTCTTATTATTTACCATATGTCATCAGTATTTTTCTGTGACTTAGATGTGTCATAATTTAGCTATTAGAAATAACACCTTAATTTGAATACTTTTGATTAAAGTTTTGTCTGCATTACGAAAATCTCCTTACTATTGAGTTGTAATACTGAGAGAAGGAATGCTTTAACTCTTAAGACACATGATGGTTAAGGTTTTAGAATGAAAAGACCCTCGTTGTCTAAAAATATTATTTATTGCATGGTTTTAGATTTCAAAATTATGAAAAAAATTACTCAAAATACTGAACAACTCTCATAAGGACGAAGTTTATAGGGTAATTGAAAAAGTGTTTTAAAAAACCTTTTAATTGAATATTATTTTTGAATTATATATTGGCTACTTTCAACAAAGAAAAATTGCACTGGATAAAGTAAAACGTACAACAAAGACTTTATTTAAAATGAATGCAAAATGGATCAGAGATTAAATTCAATTCCCCTGAAAAAAAGAAGAGTTCTTAGGCACTGGAATGAGCTAGTGAAAAAGCACTGAAGGACATTGGGGCGAGGTTAGTCCACATGATTAGGCGATCTGTGTTTGTTACACTTGAAATTAGGCTCTTACCCTCCGAGAGAGTGAGAGATAGAAACACTATCTTTCTTGATGATTTCATTTCAAAGGGATGACTCCCAGCTTTTTCGGAAAGACAACCCCTCACTTTCTCCAGCCTCACTAACGTGTAGATTTACATCTCAATGGGGCAAAGAAAGAATTTACAATTATAGGTTTTCTAAGGTAAACTCCCTAAGAAGAGTAAGATCGTGCCTGGAGTCGGGAAGAAACCTGTGTAAAGTCAAGTTGAAAGGAACATTATGGCTATCTTAACCAATCTGTCACCAAGTGAGGACATTGCCCATTGTACTATACGGCTGCTTTTATGGACACAAAACCCCAAGAAGAAATTATCTTTCTTATATAATGACAACAATTTCCTGTTTGCTTTTCTTATGACTAATAAGACACTCAACAGCCATTATTGACTGAGTTCTTCTAAAGGTGTGTAAATAGATCCAGATACCAACCACTTCATTCATTTTTTCTCATGATCTCACAAGTCCCATTTACTTGAAATAAATCCCTGCAAATGATTCCACAGGTTTGCAATGTGAGTGAGTAATGAACCTTCAGTGTAATAAGCTCTAAAACTTTGGGAGGTTTCTGTTACTTGGTTATACCTACATCCCTCCATTCTGAACTAATTTACCCTGAAAGAACTCATTGAAATTCACACAGTGGAGAGGGCGATTCCAAGATGGCCAAATAGGAACAGCTTCAGGCTGCAGCTCGTAGCGTGAGTGACAAAGAAGATGGGTAATTTCTGCATTTTCAACTGAGGTACCAGGTTCATCTTACTGGGGCATGTCAGACAGTGGGTGCAGGACAGTGGGTGCAGCCTACCGAGAGAGAACTGAAGCAGGGTGAGGCATAGTCTCACCCAGGAAGCACAAAGGGTAAGGGAATTACCTTTCCTAGCCAAGTGAAAACGTGACACACAGTACCTGGAAAATCAGGTCACTCCCGCCCTAATACTGTGCTTCTTCAAGGGTCTTAGCAAACGGCACACCAGGAGATTATATCCTGCGCCTGGCTCAGAGGGTCCCAAGCCCATGGAGCCTCCCTCATTGCTACCACAGCAGTCTGAGATCTAACTGCAAGGTGGCAATGAGGCTGCAGGAGGGGCACCCACCAATGCTGAGACTTGAGTAGGTAAACAAAGTGGCTGGGAAGCTTGAACTGGGTGGAGCCCACCACAGCTGAAGGAGGCCTGCCTGCCTCTGTAGACTCCACCTCTGGGGACAGGGCATAGCCAAACAAAAGGCAGCAGAAACCTCTGCAGATTTAAATGTCCCTGTCTGACAGCTTTGAAGAGAGTAGTAGTTCTCCCAGCACGGAGTTTGAGAACTGAGAACGGACAGACTGCCTCCTCAAGTGGGTCCCTAACCCCTGAGTAACCTAACGGGGAGGCACCCCCCAGTAGGGGCAGACTGACACCTCACACAGCCGGGTACCCCTCCGAGATGAAGTTTCCAGAGGAATGATCAGGCAGGAACATTTGCTGTTTAGCAATATTCACTCTTCTGCAGCCTCTGCTGCAGATACCCAGGCAAAGAGGGTCGGGAGTGGACCTCCAGCAAAAACTCCAACAGACCTGCAGCTGAGGGTCCTGACCGTTAGAAGGAAAACTAACAAACAGAAAGGACATCCACACCGAAACCCCATCTGTATGTCACCATCATAAAAGACCAAAGGTAAATGAAACCACAAAGATGGGGAAAAAACAGAGCAGAAAAGCTGAAAATTCTAAAACTCAGAGCGTCTCTCTCCCTCCAAAGGAACGCAGCTCCTCGCCTGCAATGGAACAAAGCTGGACAGAGAATGACTTTGGCGAGTGGAGAGAAGAAGGCTTCAGATGAGCAAACTTCTCCAAGCTAAAGGAGAAAGTTTAAACCCATCACAAAGAAGCTAAGAACCTTGAAAAAAGATTAGATGAATAGCTAACTAGAATAACCAATGTAGAGAAGTCCTTAAATCACCTGATACAGGAGAAAACCATGGCACGAGAACTACGTGACAAATACACAAGCTTCAGTAGCCGATTTGATATACTGGAAGAAAGGGTATCAGTGATTGAAGATCAAACAAATGAAATGAAGTGAGAAGAGAAGTTTAGAGAAAAAAGAGTAAAAAGAAACAAACAAAGTCTCCAAAAAATATGGGACTATGTGAAAAGACCAAAACTATATCTGATTACTGTACCTGAAAGTGACCGGGAGAATGGAACCAAGTTGGAAAACACTCTGCAGGATATTATCCAGGAGAACTTCCCCAACCTAGCAAGACAGGCCAACATTCAAATTCAAGAAATACAGAGAATGCCACAAAGATACTCCTCGAGAAGAGCAACTCCAAGACACACCATTGTCAGACTCACCAAAGTTGAAATGAAGGAAAAATGTTAAGGGCAGCCAGAGAGAAAGGTCGAGTTACCCACAAAGGGAAGCCCATCAGAATAACAGCGGATCTCTTGCAGAAATGCTACAAGACAGAAGAGAGTGGGGGCCAATATTCAACATTCTTAAAGAAAAGAATTTTCAAAGCAGAATTTCATATCCAGTCAAACTAAGTTTCATAAGTGAAGGAGAAATAAAATCCTTTACTGAGAAGCAAATGCTGAGAGTTTTGTCACCACCAGACCTGCCCCACAAGAGTTCCTGAAGGAAGCACTAAACATGGAACGGAACAACCAGTACCAGTCACTGCAATAACATGCCAAAATGTAAAGACCATCAATGATAGGAAGAAACTGCATCAACTAACAAGCAAAATAACCAGTTAATGTCATAATGACAGGAACAAGTTCACACATAACATTAACCTTAAATGTAAATGGGTTAAATGCACCAATTAAAAGACACAGATTGGCAAATTAGATAAAGAGTCAAGACCCATCAGTTTCCTGTATTCAGGAGACCTAACTCATGTGCAAAGACACACATAGGCTCAAAATAAAGGGATAGAGGAAGATCTACCAAGCACATGGAAAACAAAAAAAGGCAGGGGTTGCAATCCTAGTCTCTGATAAAACAGACTTTAAACCAACAAAGATCAAAAGAGACAGAGAAGGCTATTACATAATGGTGAAGGGATCAATTCAACAAGAAGAGCTAACTATCCTAAATATATATGCACCCAATACAGGAGCACCCAGATTCATAAAGCAAGTCCTTAGAGACTTACAAAGAAACTTAGACTCCCAAACAATAATAATGGGAGATTTTAACACCCCACTGTCAACATTAGACAGATCCATGAGACAGAAAGTTAACAAGGATATCCAGGAATTCCACTTAGCTCTGCACCAAGCAGACCTAATAAACCTCTACAGAACTCTCCACCCCAAATCAACAGAATATACATTCTTCTCAGCACCACATCGCACCTATTCCACAATTCACCACATAGTTGGAAGTAAAGCATTCCTCAGCAAATGTAAAAGAACAGAAATTATAACAAACTGCAATCTCAGACCACACTGCAATCAAACTGGAACTCAGGATTAAGAAACTCACTCAAAATCGCTCAACCACATGGAAACTGAACAACCTGCTCCTGAATGACTACTGGGTACATAATGAAATGAAGGCAGAAATAAAGATGTTCTTTCAAACCAATGAGAACAAAGATACAACATACCAGAATCTCTGGGACACATTTAAAGCAGTGTGTAGAGGGAAATTTATAGCACTAAATGCCCACAAGAGAAAGCAGGAAAGATGTAAAATTGACACCCTAATGTCACAATTAAAAGAACTAGAGAAGCAAGAGCAAATACATTCAAAAGCTAGCAGAAGGCAAGAAATAACTAAGATCAGAGCAGAACTGAAGGAGATAAAGACACAAAAAGCCTGTCAAAAAAATCAATGAATCCAGGAGCTGGTTTTTTGAAAAGATTAACAAAATTGATAGACCGCTAGCAAGACTAATAAAGAAGAAAAGAGAGAAGAATCAAATAGATGCAATAAAAAATGATAAAGGGGATATCACCACCGACCCCACAGAAATACAAACTACCATCAGAGAATACTATAAACACCTCTATGCAAATAAACTAGAAAACCTAGAAGAAATGGATAATTTCCGACACACACATTCTCCCAAGACTAAACCAGGAAGAAGCTGAATCCCTGAATAGACCAATAACAGGCTCTGAAATTGAGGCAATAATTAATAGCCAAACAACCAAAAAAAGTCCAGGATCAGACGGATTCACAGTGGAATTCTACCAGAGGTACAAGGAGGAGCTGGTACCATTCCTTCTGAAACTATTCCAATCAATAGAAAAAAGGGAATCCTCCCTAACTCATTTTATGAGGCCAACATGATCCTGATACCAAAGCCTGGCAGAGACACAAGAAAAAAAAAGAGAATTTTAGTACAGTATCCCTGATGAACATTGATGCAAAAATCCTCAATAAAATACTGGCAAACCAAATCCAGCAGCATATCAAAAAGCTCATCCACCATGATCAAGTGGGCTTCATCCCTGGGATGCAAGGCTGGTGCAACATACGCAAATCAATAAACGTAATCCGTCACATAAACAGAACCAAAGACAAAAACCACATGATTATCTCAATAGATGCAGAAAAGGTCTTTGACAAAATTCAACAACGTTCATGCTAAAAACTCTCAATAAATTCAGTATTGATGGAACGTATCTCAAAATAATAAGAGCTATTTATGACAAACTCACAGTCAATATCATACTGAATGGGCAAAAACTGGAAGCATTCCCTTTGAAAACTGCCACAAGACAAGGATGTCCTCTCTCACCACTCCTATTCAACAGTGTTGGAAGTTCTGGCCTGGGCAATCAGGCAGGAGAAAGAAACAAAGGGTATTCAACTAGGAAAAGAGGAAGTCAAATTGTCCCTATTTGCAGATGGCATGATTGTATATTTAGAAAACTTCATCATCTCAGCCCCAAATCTCCTTAAGCTGATAAGCAACTTCAGCAAAGTCTCAGGATACAAAATCAATGTGCAAAAATCACGAGTATTCTTATACACAAATAACAGACAGAGAGCCAAATCATGAATGAACTCCCATTCACAATCACTACAAAGAGAATAAAACACCTAGGAATCCAACTTACAAGGGATGTGAAGGACCTCTTCAAAGAGAACAACAAACCACTGCTCAATGAAATAAAACAGGATACCAACAAATGGAAGAACATTCCATGCTCATGGATAGGAAGAATCAATATCATGAAAATGGCCATACTGCCCAAGGTAATTTATAGATTCAATGCTATCTCCATTAAGCCACTTTCTTCACATAATTGGAAAAAACTACTTTAAAGTTCATATGGAACCAAAAAAGAGCCCACATTGCCAAGACAATCCTAAGCCAAAAGAACAAAGCTGGAGGCATCACGCTACCTGACTTCAAACTATACTACAAGGCTACAGTAACCAAAACAGCACGGTACTGGTACCAAAACAGAGATATACACCAATGGAACAGAACAGAGCCCTCAGAGATAATACCACACGTCTACAGCTATCTGATCTTTGACAAATCTGACAAAAACAAGAAATGGGGAAAGGATTCCCTATTTAATAAATGGTGCTGGGAAAATTGGCTAGCCATATGTAGAAAGCTGAAACTGGATCCTTTCCTTACTCCTTATATGAAAATTAATTCAAGATGTATTAGAGACTTAAATGTTAGACCTAAAACCGTAAAAACCCTAGAAGAAAACCTAGGCAATACCATTCAGGACATAGGCATGGGCAAGGACTTCATGTCTAAAATACAAAAAGCAATGGCAACAAAAGCCAAAATTGACAAATGGGATCTAATTAAACTAAAGAGCTTCTGCACAGCAAAAGAAACTACCATCAGAGTGAACAGGCAACCTACAGAATGGGAGAAAATTTTTGCAATCTACTCATCTAACAAAGGTCTAATATCCAGAACCTATAAAGAACTCTATCAAATTTACAAGAAAAAACAAACAACCCCATCAAAAAGTGGGCGAAGGATATGAAAAGAAACTTCTCAAAAGAAGACATTCATGCAGCCAACAGACACATGAAAAAATGCTCATCATCACTCACCATCAGAGAAATGTAAATCAAAACCACAATGAGATACCATCTCACACCAGTTAGAATGGCAATCATTAAAAAATCAGGAAACAACAGGTGCTGGAGAGGATGTGGAGAAATACGAACACTTTTACACTGTTGGTGGGACTGTAAACTAGTTCAACCATTGTGCAAGACAGTGTGGCGATTCCTCAAGGATCTAGAACTAGAAATTCCATCTGACCCAGCCATCCCAACTGGGTATATACCCAAAGGATTATAAATCATGCTGCTATAAGGACACATGCACACATATGCAGCACTATTCACAATAGCAAAGACTTGGAACCAACCCAAATGTCCATCAATGACAGACTGGATTAAGAAAATGTGGCACATATGTACCATGGAATACTATGCAGCCATAAAAAAGGATGAGCTCATGTCCTTTGTAGGGACATGGATGCAGCTGGAAACCATTATTCTCAGCCACTGTCGCACGAACAGAAAACCAAACACCGCATGTTCTCACTCATGTGTGGGAACTGAACAATAAGAACACTTGGACACAGGAATGTAACATCACACACCAGGGCCTGTTTTGGGTTTGGGGGGGGAGGATAGCATTAGGAGATATACTTAATGTAAATGACAAGTTAATGGGTGCAGCACACCAATATGGCACATGTATACATATGTAACAAACCTGCATGTTGTACACATATACCCTAGAACTTAAAGTATAATAAAAAATAAATAAATAAATAAATAAAAAGAAAACAAAAAATAGAAAACAACTTGACTCAGGGATAAACTAGTCACAAGGAAGTTTTTGACTGGTATTGTTTTGTTTTAATTCTCAGACCTTTAAAGTATGTTAAGGCAGAATATGTAAGAAAGAAGGAAATTTTGTCAGGTGTCAAATGAATTCAGGGACTTCCAGCTTTTAAGCTGCAACAGGAGAGATATAAGGCTCGTAACAATTACAACATGTCCAATTGCTATAATTTTATACTATGTAATTATATATATATATTTATACAATATATAATACACAATAATAAATATGAGATATATATTTAAAAAAAGAAATTCACACAGTGTACAAGAGAAGACAAACACCTTCCAACCTGAAAAACTAATTTCCAGTAATTTTCAACTACAAGCACCACGTTATTTCTAGATTTAATTATTTAGCCCAGTAAGATCTAGAACAAAATGTCTATTGTCCACAGCTGGTAATTACCCATAACTCAGAGAACCGATCTTTATCACAGAAATAAACAGAAGTAGTTGTATATAGGAATAAATATCAGAGGAAAAAAGAACACAAAATTCTGTTTTTATATTTAGAGCCAATATGTCAATAAATTACTTAAAATATATCTATTTAAGGACCCATATTTGTGCAAGTAAAACTTATTTTACTTAAAATGGGCTGATTAATGGCATTTTCCCTAACAAACTTCAATACTTCTTTAATCTGTAGAAGCTTTAATCAGTTAAAATGTGAATAAAGTCTCTTGAAGTCTTTTGAAAATGTTAAGAACTCTTTCCACGTGTCTATTCCTCTTTTTTGAAGGGCGAGGACAGAGTCTCTGTCGCCCATGCTGGAGTGCAATGGCACGATTTCAGCTCACTGCAAACTCCACCTCCCGGAATCAAGCAATTCTCTTGCCTCAGCCTCCTAAGTAGCTGGCATTACAGGCGTGTGCCGCCATGCCCAGCTAATTTTTGTACCTCTAGTAGAGACGGGGTTTCACCATGTTGGTCAGGCTGGTCTCGAACACTTGACCTCGTGATCCACCTGCCTCGGCCTTCCAAAGTGCTGGGATTACAGGCATGAGCCACTGCGTCTAGACCACATATCGATTTCTATAGTAGACAATTATCTTAGAACATTTGTGTCCAACCACATTACTAAACAATTTACCCATTTTCCCATCTTTATGACTTTAGTTTTACATAAAATTTGTATGATCTTTTGAAATTTGCCATTAAGAGAGTAAAAACATGCTGCAAAATACTGCATAGTAGCATACACACATAGCCTTTTAGCAACTATGTCTTTTTAAAATCCCTTCAATGGTTTCTGGTACTGTTTTAAAAAGCCTACATGGATTCATTATCACAACATGGCTAGTGACAGATATAACTTGCCCTTTGAAAAAAGAAAACTATGATTTTTAATGATCTGAAAATGACAAACCTCTGAGAAGTCCAAAACCATGGCAACCCTATGTAAAGTACTAATTATACCTTAAATTCAAGAGCATTCATCATCTTCTCCCCAAAAGCCTTTACTTTGACTATGTCCCCATCCTTAAAAATGGCATTGTCATTGTTCCAGTTACCTAGGTTCTCAACCTCAGAGTTATTTTGTTATCACCCTCTCATATCAACATTCCAAGTCCTATTAAGCCTAAATCCATTATGTTCTCTCCCCAATCCAAAACATATTACTGTAAGAACTATCTCTCTCAAACAAAATACAAATTGAAAGCACAATCTTGTATCACTATACACCCACCAGCAAGACAAAAATTTAAAAATATATATGTATATATACCAAGTGTGTCAATAATGTGGAAAAGACAAAATTCTTATACAATTCTAATGGGAGTATAAGTTGGTATGTGTTTGAAAAGTCAGTTTTTACTAAAGCTGAATACGTGCATATCCTAAGACCCAAAAATTTCACTCCTACAAATATTCCCAAAATGGCAGAAAATGTTCTCACAATGTAACTTGTCCGTTCAGATAAGAATAACAGAAAAACAGAAGTGGCCATTTCCAACTAGGCTTCTAAAAGGACATAGAAACACACTTTTTATTTCTTTGACATACTCATAACTATAATGTAATTAATAAAAAAATATGCAGTTAGATGAAATTGTAACAAGTTGAATTAAATTTCCATCAAATTTTATACATTTATTTTAACAATAAGGGCATTAACCAATAATTGTTTATGGTAGTGCCCTCTACCCTTCCTGTTGGCATTGTGGCAACTGTTCAGTCCATTATAGCTGCATTCTTTGTGCTCACTCATTCTTTATTTTTATATGTTTTTCCAGTGTTTTTTTTTTCTTAATGTTTTCATTACAATTTATTTGTAAATTAAGGTAGAATATAAATAAAGTGACTCTTTTTAGAATTTTTAAAAATAATTGAAAAAGTAAGGCTAGATGCAGAGGAAAAACTAATAAATGAAATGTTCTACTATAAGGAAAATTTTTATTTCTATTCTGAATGAATAAGAAACATACTTTTTTGCAAATAAGAAACAGCATTTGTCATCATTTTGATTGTTACATCTTCTACTTTATTCATATGAATATAAGAACTATTCCTGTGAGATCTTTTATTATTTAGTCTTGGCTTTAATCCTCATAAAACTAAGTGAATCAATATACAGAAGACTGGTTCCCAAGAGTCTAATGACTATAAACAACCTGTCTTTTTTATTTTTAACTTGAAGCTCAAAGCATCTCTCATAGCTGGAATACATCAAATAATATTTGCTGTCATAATATATTTATTCATTAGTTTGAACTACTTGTGTTGAATGTAAGTTGGGCAATTTTACACATATCAATTCCCCTAATTGTGACAGGAAATCAAATAACATATGCTTTATTGCTGTGGGATAATCCAGTATCATTTTTTTCATCAACACATCCACTGCAAAGAATGGATTTCAGTTATAGTACTTATTCTGACTACTTTTGTCTGTAATGAATCATTTTGAAAGTGTCATGACATTTTGCTCTGTCAGATAATTAATCTGTACTTTTCCTAAATACTCATTGCAACTCTATGAATCATTTTACAGCTAATAAAAAATATTCTGTAACAGAAAGTCTGGAATATGTGAAGATATGTGGTGACTGTGCATATTAGACTTAAGGCAATACCCTCTGCAGGCTTACTTCAGGTGTCCTCTGTGCACCAGAGACTATGGCTAGTGGTACACAAGAAAAGTTAAGAATAAGCAACAATCTTTGTACTTAAAAAGGCAGCAGCTTAGGTTAAAAATAATAATCAATTTTTAAAAGCATGTAAAGGTTTTTATGACTTACTTGCTGTGGGAATCCAGAGCGGAGAGTGATATACTTGGGGGATTTGAGAAACCACAGGAGGTAACCCATGTGTGGAGTCTTCTTACAGGTTAATAGGGTTCTCTTGACATGTAAGAGGGGAACAGAGATTATAAGCAGAGGAGGGGCATGATGGACCCCCCAAAACATGGAATTTCTGGAAAAGCAGAATGTTATCTTGTTCTAACACCAAATATCCCCCAAAGGACTATATTATTTTCAGTTTGTAAATGAAATAATGGGATCAGGGCACTCTAGTAATTCTGCATTTACTTGGATTGGAGGAACATTCCAAAGGAATATATCTCCTGCCGGAAAACTGAATTTATTATTAAAGCCATTAAGGCAAGGCACTTAAGCAGCAAAATTACAAAGTGTATATGTCAGTGATCTTTGAAAGTTGCTAAAGGGCCTTTGTCTCTGCTTTTAGTAATCCCATTAAAAGCTACAGAGTCAGGCCCCATGAAAGGAAAAAATACTTTATTCTTTTAGTTCCCAATGTTTTCTTTTGTCCCAAACTGATACTACAAGTCTTTGTTGAATAGAGTATGGTCTTACCTCTCTGTGTGATTTAGCCTGCACAAACAGTCAGATGAGGGTGAAGGAGACTGGAAAGTAAGGGAAGCTATCTCCAGTACCATTTGATTAGCTATTATTTAGTCAGAATTATATATTTTAAAAAAAGAAAAAGTGCCAAATGACACTAATAGCAAGTTTTCAGGTTGGACGTGGTGGCTTATGCCTATAATCCTAGTACTTTGAGAGGTCAAGGCAGGAGGACAGCTTGAGGCTAGGAGTTTGAGATCAGCCTGAACAACATAGGGAGACCCCATATCAAAAAAAACTAAAAATAAATTATCCAGGCATGGGGAAGTGTACTTGTAGTCCCAGCTACTCAGGAGGCCAAGGTGGGAGGATTGCTTGAGTCCAGGAGTTCAAGGCTGCAATGAGCTATGATTATGAAACTGTATTCTAATCTGGGTAACAGCACGAGACTCTGTCTCTAAAATTTTTTTTGGAAAAAATTAGCAAGTTTTGAGTAATCTCCCATGGTGAAAAAGTTTCCAGTAATCTCCCACGGTGAGCAAATTTTCAGTATCTCCCATGGTTTGTAGGCAGATCAGGTTATTTTTGAATCCTCCACATATCATGCCCAATAAGATCTCACTTACTGGAATTTCAGTGATGACTGCAAAATGTGTTTGATATGTGAAGTTATATACCATTAGTAAAATTAAGGACTAGGGTATTGTCTTAGTTTATTTTGTGCTGCTATAACATGATATCACAGACTGGGTAATTTATGAAGAACAGAAATTTATTTCCTCACACTTCTGGAGGCTAGAAAGTCCAAGATTAAGGTGCCAGCATCTGCTGTGGGCCTTGTTGCTGTGTTCTCACATGGCAGAAAGCAGAAGGGCAAGAGAGGGTGAATTCACTCTTGCAAGCCCTTTTTATAGTGGCATTAATCCATTCATGAGGACAAAGCCCTCATCACCTAAATACCTCCCAAAAGCCCTACCTCCCTATGTAGTTGCCTTAGGGATTCAATTTTTAACACATTATTTTGGGGGAAATGTTTAGACTATAGCAGATATTTACCCGATACAGCGTACCCATAAAATGTCTTTATTCTTAAACATAAAGCTATTTTAAAATTATAGAAATCAAAATGTCCATGATGACAAATTTTAATGATCATTTTCTACAGTAGGTTGACAGAGTATTCCTAAATGCAATATACTATCTACCCTTGCTGGGGATCCTTATGTTGGAAATACTTATATATAGAGAGATATTCAAGCCAGCACATTATATAGTATCTTCTACAATAGTATTTCACTGGTTGGAACATGAAACACTTCTACCTTTCTCACCTGCCCATCTCTAACATTATCTAATACCACTGGTTCCCTCATTCAGCCTCACTTGCCTTTCTTTCTATTGCTATCTTTTGAACACATTACATAATTCCTACCTCAGGACACTTGTACTTGCTGTTTCCATGCCTAGAAAAATCTTCAATCAACTGGCTCATTTTCTTCCTTTCTCTCTCCTGCCTCCCTACCTCTCTGTCTCTCTGGCACTTTCTCTTAGAACTCAGGTGCCAAATGGTATAAAGGTCTCAGCCAACAGCCAGTGTTAACTGCTAGACAAGTGAGCAAGCTTTCAGATTTTTCTAGTCCCCAGCCTTCGAGCCACTCCAGCTGATGCCAAGTTAAGCAGAAATAAGCTATCTCTGCCAACATCTGTCCAAATTGTGAGCAAAATAAATGTAATAATTTTAAGCCTCTAAGTTTTAGGGTAATTCATTATGAAGCCATCGCAACTGGAACAGATTTTTGGTACACATATTGTAATTGTACACTTGTTATTGTATAGTGTGATTATATGCATATGTGTGTACATATATGTGTTGCCAAAAGCAATATTTTGTCATCTCAATATTCGTTTACTCATGTATTTTCCCTTTCCAATGTTCTTTATACTTCTCTGTAGCTTCACCCTTCCATCTGTGATTATTTCCATTGCTTAAATAATTCTCATAGTATTTCTTTCATTTGAATTTGCTAGAGACTTTTTTTCACCTTTTGTTTAAAAAGTCTTAATTTTACCTTATTTTTTGAAGGATTTTTTGCTGAATATAAAATTATGGATTGGATGTTGTTTTCTTTTGGCACTTTAAAGAGCTATTACAATGTTAGCATAATTGTTCTTTTGAAGATAATATACCTTTTTTCTCTGTTTATAACATTGCCTTTTTGTCTTTGTTTCTCTGTAGTTTAATTATGTTGTGACTACATATATATTTTTTTTAACTATTCATCCTGTTTGGAGTTGGTAGAAGCTTTCTGAATGTGCTTCAAAGTCTTTCTCAACTATTATCTCTTCAAATGTAGTTTCTGCCACCTATTGTCTTTCTTCACTCATTCTGAGACTCCAGTTATACATCTGTTCAACCCATATGTCATACATATTCTCTTCTGTGTTTTCCATTCTTTTACTTTTCTGTGTTTCAGCCTGGATATTTTCTCTTGACCTATTTTCCAGTTCACCAATTCTCTCCCCAGCTGTGATTAATCTAATAATTCATTGACTTCTTAACTTCAGTTAGAGTCTTTTCACTTCTAGAAATTATATTTATTCTTTTTGTATAATTTCCACTTCTTTACCAAAATCTTCACCTTCATGTCTAACTTATAAAACATACTAATTATTTTACTTTAAATTCCAAGTTTGATATTGCCATCAATCTAATATTTGAATCTTCTGTGTGTTCTATTGAGCTAGGTTTCACTTTCTTAACTCTCATTCAATTCTTATCTTTTTATACATCTAATTTGTTTACACTGGGTGCCAAATATTTTGAGAGCTCTGAATGATGTTCTTTTCTATCAGAGAGGATTTACAATTGCTCTTGGCAAGCAACTAGGCTAGGGAGGAAGAGATCACCATATCTAATCAGGGATTGAGCTAATTCAAAACTAAGTCTCTATCATTTTGAAGGATGGTTTATTACTAGCATACCCTTACTCCTAGAGCTCAGTCCTTTGGAGTCCCAACTGAAAATTTCAGGCATTTACCAAAGCCCTTTCTCCTTAGAGAGTCCTAAACTCTGATTTTTGTCCCCCAGTGCCTAGAGATTGCTGAAGTCTTTGCTTAGCCTCCTATCCTCTAAGCAAAGATTTTAACTTCAGTTTCTCAGCTTCCCCTTTTGAATCACTAAATGTCTCAAGGGGAAAATTGGTGCCAAATATTGGATCATTTCAGTGTGTGTGTGTGTTTTTTACATATCTTCACTATCTTGATATTTCCCTGGTGTCATCAAATGTATTTTCAATATTTATTCTAATTTTACAATTGCTTCTGTGGCAGAGTTGGTCAGAAACAAACTAGTCTGCCATTATTAAAAATTGCTCTCAGGATGGTTTATTTTTTTTTAATTTTTTATTAATTTTATCTTTTATTTTAGATTCAGGGGCAAATCTGCAGGTTTATTACATGTGTATACTGCATGATGCTGAGGTTTAGAGTATCACTGATCCTGTCACTCAGGTAGTGAGCACAGTACTCAACAGTTAGTTTTTCAACTCTTGTCTCCCTCCCTCTCTCCCTTTCCCCTCTAGTAATCCCCAGTATTGTTGCTGTCTTTATGACCATGTGTACCCAATATTGGGCTCCCACTTATAAGTGAGAACATGTGTTATTTGGTTTTTTGTTCCTTTGTTAATTCACTTAGGACAATGGTCTCCACCTGCATCCATGTTGCTATAAAGGACATGATTACATTCTTTTTATGGCTGTGTAGTATTCTATGGTATATATCTACCACATTTTCTTCATCCAGTTCACCATTTATGGACATCTAGGTTAATTCCAAGTATTTGCTGTTGTGAATACTACTATGATGAACATGCAAGTGTATGTGTCTTTCTTGCAGAATAATTTATTTTATTTTGGGTATATATACACTAATTGAATTGCTGGGTTGAATGGTAGCTCTATTTTAAGTTCTTTGAGAAATCTGCCAACTGCTTTCTACAGAGGCTGAGCTAATTTACATTCCCACCAACAGTGAATAAGCATTCCCTTTTCTCAGCAACCTCTCCAGCATCTGTGGTTTTTTTTTTTTTTTTTTTTGAGTTTTTAATGATGGAAGATGGCTTATTCTTAAGTATTAGATGACTTTAAAAATATTACTCTGTTCAGAGAGGCCTTATTTTACCATGGATAACCAAATTTATCCTCATCCTCATTCCTTTACTTTCCTTCATATTATCTTGTTTCCTTTATAGAATTTATCACAACCAGAAATTATCCTGTTTAATTATTTGTGTATTTACTAATGATTTTATTTAAAAATTGTCTGCCTTTCCCAACTAGAATATGTTACATGATAACAAGAACATGACTCCTTTGTTATAACTATATCCAAGTGCCCAGGACTATGCCTAAAATACTCAATTACTATTGTTTGAGTGAATAATGAATGACTGAATGAATAAAATGATCATAATCAGCCAGGAGATTTGAAAGGTGCTTTCCAGGAAGAGAAAAATAAATACAAAACTAAAAAAATCATAAGTAATATACTTAGTTGCAGAGAACATTTTATTTTATATATGTATCACTAATGCAAAGAGTAAGAATATTCCTGTTAATGGGGTTGATAAAATTTAAAGAAGTTATATCTAAACTTTGTGACAGATTTTCAACCAAGTCAATCACTTAACAAGTATCTGCTGAGTGGCTATTACATTCTGTTAACAGCTTTTCTCTGCAAATTATGAGAAGCCATGGGAGCTTTTGAAAACAAATACCCATTCATGTTCTTTATTCAAATCAGTAAGTGTTATGGCTACCACAGCTCCTCTCTTTAGTTTATTCTACAATTACTAGTACTATATAGTTAAACTGCAAGATAATTTTCTTCTTCAGTATTTTCTTCATCTTTCCTCTTTAGAGCTCTAAAACTGTTTCATATAGAATGCAGTTATTTTTATTCATGTTCTTTCCATAAACCTCTCTTACTGTCAGAGTTACGATGTGTATGTGCACGTACATGCATATACGTATACAGGAGATAAAGTGGGGAGTAGAGCGAATAAAATGCTGGTAGAGACTGAAATATATTTATAATGAGTTCACTTTAAATTGACTGGGTATTCACTCTGCCTGAATCTCTGAACCATGTTCAAAAGACCATTTTAATGGATATTTGGTTTTACCTCTCCTGATACTCAGGGAGAAATATGTCCTGCAGCTACCCCGAAACTGTGTGTGTGTGTGTGTGTGTGTGTGTGTGTGTGTAAATCTTGAAAAGCCAATGCTTTCAGCCTGCTTATAAGACTCATTTCAAGGTGGGCTGTGACAGCTGGTGATAAAGCAAAGCAAGTTGGTACCAGGTTGGTGCCTTGGTGAACCTCTCCTTTACACCAAAGGGGAGGTGTGTATACTACAGTTACAATCACTGTTCCCAGATACTATTCCACAGACAGGTCTTCCAGAATGGGATATCTTACTTTTCTAGAAGAGTAAACTCTGCCTCATTATACCTGGACAGGAAACAAAAAGGAAAGACGCTGGAACCAATCTAATATACACTGAGTAGTACTTGAAGGCAGATGGAGGACGCAAAGGACATAAAATGTCTCAGTCTTCTTTCGTTCTCTTCTAATTGCAAAATTCAGCCTCAAACCTGATAAAGATAAAACTTGAGGTAATGCTTTAACATAGGTCTGAAATCAAACTTTTCAAATAGAGGTTGTAAACTCGCAACCCATGGATTGAGCTGACCCTCATATACGTTTTGTTTGGCCTACACAATGTTCTTAAAAATTTGAATTTAATTCCTTTGGGTTGGAAACATGTCCTTCATTCTGCCAGTTCCCCCTTACTGCCTAGTATTTTATACCAAATATGAGTGTCTCAATTATGTTGCATGCCAAACTTCCACAGGTATATCAGCTTGCAACCTCAAATTTAGAATGTAGATATTCAGATTTTTAAAATAAATGGAGTTTCCTTAAAATTAATTGCACAGATTAGGTTGCAATTTTTTCAAGAATATTAAACAATGGTCACTATAATTTTTATTTCAAAGCAAATATTCAATATATTCAGTCACTTAGATGCCAGAATAGCCGGAAACACAAAATGTACATTTAGAAAGTGAACTGTTGGGCTCCACTTTATGTTATTCTGTTAGATTGCCCAAGGTCCCCCAAAATCATAAAAGAAATAAACTATTATAATTGTTATTCTGATTTGTATTTACAAAAATATTACTATCTGTAAAATAAAAATAACAACCACAAAATCTCAGTAGCATAGTAGCATACAACAATAAACATTTGTGCTCAGTAGTCTTATGGGTTGACTGAGTAATTTTGCTGCTTTGAGCTGGGTTCAGTGGAGTTCAACTATATGGCTACTGGTAAGTCGGACGGAGATAGGCTGGCCTAAGATAATCTTACTTGGGACAACTGGTCTCTCCCACTAGACCAACCTTTGTAACAAGACTGCAAAAGAGACAGCAAAAGTGGACAATTCTTCTTGAGGTCTAGGTTCAGAGATGGCATACTATCAAAACGGAATTGACCAAAGTCACAAGGCCAGTTCAGATTCAAGACATGAGGAAATAGACTCTACTCTTGGAGGTCACATTGCAAAAGGTGTGGCTACAAGGAAGGGTAGAACACTAAGGCCATTTTAAAAATCAATACACCACAGTAGTAATTTTTTTTTTTTTCTTGAGACAGAGTCTGGCTATGTCATCCAGGCTGGAGTGCAGCGGCATGATTTTGGTTCACTGTAACCTCCGCCTTCCAGGTTCAAGTAATTCTTCTGCCTCAGCCTCCTGAGTAGCTGGGATGACGGGTGCGTGCCACCATGCCCAGCTCATTTTTGTATTTTTAGTAGAGACAGAATTTCACCACATTGGCCAGGTTGGTCTTGAAGTCCTGACCCTGTGATCCACCTGCCTCGGCCTCCCAAAGTGTTGGGATTACAGGCATGAGCCACCACACTTGGCCCATAGTAATATGTTTTAAATCTCTTTTTTCAATATACCTCAAGATCCTTAGAAATAATTAATGACCTCTGCCAACTTCTTAGGAGTGTTCAAATTTAATAGCATAGAAGTTTAATGTTGCCTTAAGGTCTAGGATTCAGGTTCTAAGAATATGTTTGAGACTGTTATGGCTTTGGATCTCATACAATCTAAATACTAAAAAGGCTTTTAAAAAAACAAAATAATTTAGTGGCAGAACTAGAAATAGATATTTCCTCAGCCTTTATTCTGATTCTTCTCAGACTCTGTTGGCTTTTTTCCTTTTTTCTTTACTTCTTTTTATTTGTTAAGGTTATAGAAAACATTTCATAGGAGAAACTTCTAGTAGTTGTGGTAATTCTTTCATCATATTGATCAATTATTAAACTCAAGAGAATAATGGTAAAAAATTATCTCAATTCTGAAGAGTTTTATTCAATTTATGATTTTGAGATAATTTACTCCCTAAAAAAGCAATTAGACCCCAATAGGCTTTTCTTTCAAACAACATATTGCATAATTTTGAACAAGAAATATTATGTTGTAATTGTTTGAAGATCTATGTGTGTATTAACACATCAATTAACACATCAATTTGCATACAGCACTCAAATTCCCAAACTATTGCTTGTATAAGCAAATGTAGAGAAAATTGAATATTTAAGTCTAGTTGCAATATGTCTTCCTAAGAATGGAGTTTAGCTTCTATAACATGCAGGGATTTATTTCTGTAGCATCTGTTGAGCACCACATAACTAGCTAAGCATGGAAGACACAAGACACGCTCCCTGTCCTTAATGAGTTCACAATAGAAAAAGAAGCAGGCAGGTTTTTCACTAGCTATAGTACGGTGAAAATCCTGGAACAGAAACAGTGTTTTCTTCCACCAAATAGAAATCGTAATAAATTTCTCAAGAAAGAGCTTAAAAGGGCTGGGTGCAGTGGCTCACACCTCTAATCCTGGCATGTTGGGAGGTCGAGCTGGGAGGAGTCACCAGAGGTCAAGAATTCGAGACCAGCCTGGCCAACATGTTGAAACCCTGTCTCTACTAAAAATACAAAAAAAAATTAGCCAGGCACGGTGGTGCATACCAGTAGTCCCAGATACTCCAGAAGCTGAGGCAGGAGAATCACTTAAACCTGGGAAGTAGAGATTGCAGTGAGCTGAGATTGCACCACTGCACTCCAGCCTGGGTGACAAAGCGAGACTTCGTCTTGAAAAAATAATATATATATATATATATTTTTAAAAGAGCTTAAGCTAAAAAGGCATTCTCCACTCCAAGCCACCCAATCTCCATGGAAACATATATGTAGTTCTCCACAAAGAACTAGCCCTAGCTTCACCAAGCTAATTCAACTCTTCCCTGAATCACTTTTTCCTTGACTGCCTAAATAGTTTGTCTATGTTGCCATCCTTAGGACATGGGAACACTATCAGAAAAGCATGCCCTTTAGATTTTTGCTGCTGTCCTGTCCTGAAAACCCTTTCCTGTCCATATGCAGGCTTCCCATTATTTACCCCAGCATCCTCATGAAAGGTGAACAAAAACATTGACCACAGCCAGCAAGGCCTCAGTGTCACACCACTCCAGGCAGCGTGGGGCAGGCGGGGACATCATTCACAGTGTGTGCTAAGGAAATGGGACCCTGCAACAAGAGACACTGCCTCAATTTTGGCAATGATCTTACCATGGTGTGAAGGTACTTTCTGCATATAACGATGCTTTGCTTTTGCTATATAATGACTCATAATGACCTAATCATGAATTGTGATTTGTAACTCAAGTTGCTTTTTTTTAAATACATACTTTAAGTTCCAGGGTTCATGTGCACAACGTGCAGGTTTGCAACATAGGTATACATGTGCCATGTTGATTTGCTGCACCTATCAACTCATCATTTACATTAGGTATTTCTCCTAATGCTATCCCTCCCCTACCCCCCGAACACCAACAGGCCCTGATATGTGATATTCCTCACCCTGTGTCCATGTGTTCTCATTGTTCAACTCCCACCTATGAGTGAGAACATGCAGTGTTTGGTTTTCTGTCCTTGTGATAGTTTACTTAGAATGATGGTTTCCAGCTTCATCCATGTCCCTGCAAAGGATATGAACTCATCTTTTTCATGGCTGCATAATATCCCATAGTATATATGTGCCACATTTTCTTAATCCAATCTATCACTGATGGACATTTGGGTGGTTCCAAGTCTTTACTATTGTGAATAGTGCCACAATAAACATACGTGTGCATGTGGCTTTATAGCAGCATGATTTATAACCCTTTGGGTATATACCCAGTAATGGGATGATTGGGTCAAATGGAATTTCTAGTTCTAGATCCTTGAGGAATCACCACACTATCTTCCACAATGGTTGAACTAGTTTACAGTCCCACCAACAGTGTAAAATGTTCCTAATTCTCCACATCCTCCGCAGCACCTGTTGTTTCCTGACTTTTTAATGATCACCATTCTAACTGGTATGAGAAGGTATCTTATTGTGGTTTTGATTTACATTTCTCTGATGACCAGTGATGATGAGCATTTTTTCATATGTCTGTTGGCTGTATAAATGTCATCTTTTGAAAAGTGTCTGTTCATATCCCTTGCCCACTTTTTGATGTTTTTTTTTTTTCCTTGTAAATTTGTTTAAGTTCCTTTTAGATTCTGGATATTAGCCCTTTTTCAGATGGGTAGAACGTAAACATTTCCTCCCATTCTGTCCGTTGCCTGTTCACTCTGATGGTAGTTTCTTTTGTTGTGCAGAAGTTCTCTACTTTAATTAGATCCCATTTGCCTATTTCGGTTTTTGTTGCCATTGCTTTTGGTGTTTTAGTCATGAAATCTTTGCCCATGCCTATGACCTGAATGATATTGCTTAGGTTTTGTTCTTGGGTTTTTGTGGTGTTAGGTCTTACATTTAAGTCTTTAATCCATCTTGAGTTAATTTTTGCATACAGTGTAAGGAAGGAATCCAGTTCCAGCTGTTTACATATGGCTAGCCAGTTTACCCAGCACTATTTATTAAACAGGGAATCCTTCCCCTATTGCTTGTTTTTGTCAGGTTTGTCAAAGATCAGATGGCTGTAGATGCGTGGTGTTATTTCTTAGGCCTATCTATATCTGTTTTACTACCAGAACCATGATGGTTTGGTTACTGTAGGCTTATTGTAAAGTTTGAAGTTAGGTAGTGTGATGCCTCCAGCTTTGTTCTTTTTGCTTAGGATTATCTTGGCAATGTGGGATCTTTTTTTGGTTCCATATGAACTTTAAATAGTTTTTTCCAATTCTGTGAAGAAAATCAGTGGTAGCTTAATGGGGATAGCATTGAATCTATAAATTACCTTGGGCAGTATGGCCATTTTCACAATATTGATTCTTCCTATCCATGAGCATGGAATGTTCTTCCATTTGTTTGTGTCCTCTTTTATTTCATTAAGCAGTGGTTTGTTGTTCTCTTTGAAGAGGTCATTAACATCCCTTGTAAGTTGGATTCCTAGGTAGTTTATTCTCTTTGTAGTAATTGTGAATGGAAGTTCACTCATGAATTGGCTCTCTATTATTGGTTTATGGGAATGCTTGTGATTTTTGCACATTGATTTTTGTATCCTGATTACTTGCTGAAGCTGCTTATCAGCTTAAGGAGGTTTTAGGTTGAGACAATGGGGTTTTCGAAATATACAATCATTTCATCTACAGAGACAATTTGACTTCTTCTATTCCTAATTGAATAGAATTTTTCTTTTCTCTTTTTATTTCTTTCTCTTGCCTGATTGCCCTGGCCAGAACTTCCAACATTATGTTGAATAGAAGTGGTGAGAGAGGGTGTCCCTGTCTTGTGGCAGTTTTCAAAGGGAATGCTTCCAGTTTTTGCCCATTCAGTATAATATTGGTTATGGGTTTGTCATAAATAGCTCTCATTATTTTCAGATACGTTCCATCAATACCTAGTTTACTGAGAGTTTTTAGCATGAAGCGTTGTTGAATTTTGTCAAAGGCATTTTCTGCATCTATTGACATAATCATGTGGTTTTTGTCATGATTCTGTTTATGTGATGGATTACGTATATTGGTTTGTGTATGTCAAACCAGCCTTGCTTCCCAGGGATAAAGCTGACTTGATCATGGTGGATAAGTTTTTCGATGTGCTGCTGGTTTCGGTTTGCCAGTATTTTATTGAGGATTTTTGCATTGATGTTCATCAGGGATATTGGCCTAAAATTCTCTTCTTTTGTTGTGTCTCTGCCAGGCTTTTGGTATCAGTATGATGCCGGCCTCATAAAAGGAGTTAGGGAGGATTCCTTCTATTTTACTGATTGGAATAGTTTCAGAAGCAATGGTAGCAGCTCCTCTTTGTAACTCTGATAAAATTCGGCTGCGAATCCCTCTGGTCCTGGACTTTTTTTGGTTGATAGGCTATTAATTATTGCCCCAATTTCAGAACCTGTTATTGGTCCATTCAGAGAGTCAACTTCTTCTTGGTTTAGTTTTGGGGGATGTATTTGTCCAGGAATTTATCCATTTCTTCTAGATTTTCTAGTTTATTCACGTAGAGGTGTTTGTAGTATTCTCTGGTGGTAGTTTGTATTTCTGTGAGATCAGTGGTGATATCCCCTTTATCATTTTTTTATTGTGTCTATTTGATTCATCTCTCTTTTCTTCTTTATTAGTCTTGCTGGCAGTCTATCTATTTTGCTGATGTTTTCAAAAATCAGCTCCTGGATTCATTGAATTTTTGAAGGGTTTTTTGTGTCTCTAACTCCTTCAGGTCTGCTCTGGTCTTAGTTATTTCTTGCCTCCTGCTAGAGTTTGAATTTCTTTGCTCTTGTTGCTCTAGTTCTTTTAATTGTGATGTTAGGGTGTTGATTTTAGATCTTTCTTGCTTTCTCTTGTGGGCATTCAGTGCTATAAATTTCCCTCTATACACTGCTTTAAATGTGTCCCAGAGATTCTACTACATTGTGTCTTTGTTCTCATTGGTTTCAAAGACCATCTTTATTTCTGCTTTCATGTTATTGTTTACCCAGTAGTCATTTAGGAGCAGGTTATTCAGTTTCCATGTAGTTGTGCAGTTTTGAGAGAGTTTATTAATCCTGAGTTCTAATTTGATTGCACTTTGGTCTGAGAGACAGTTTGTTATGATTTATGTTCTTTTACATTTGCTGAAGAGTGTTTTACTTCCAATTATGTGGTCAATTTTAGAGTAAGTATAATGTGGTGCTGAGAAGAATGCATATTCTATTGATTTGTGGTGGAGTGTTCTGTAGATGTCTATTAGGTCTGCTTGGTCCAGAGCTGAGTTAAAGTCCTGGATATCCTTGTTAATTTTATGTCTCATTGATCTATCTAATATTGACAGTGTGGTGTTAAAATCTCCCATTATATTGTGTGGGCTTAAGTCTCCTTGTAGGTCTCTAAGGACTTGCTTTATGAATCTAGGCACTCCTGAATTGGGTGCATACATATTTAGGATAGTTAGCTCTTCTTGTTGAATTGATTCTCTTACTATCATGTATTGGCCTTCTTTGTTTCTTTTGTTCTTTGTTGGTTTAAAGTCTGTTTTATCAGAAACTAGGATTGCAACCCCTGCTTTTTTTTTTTTCTTTCCATTTGCTTGGTAGATCTTCCTCCATCCCTTTATTTTGAGCCTATGTGCATCTTTGCACGTGAGATTGGTCTCCTGAATACAGCACACTGATGGGTCTTGACTCTTTATCCAATTTTCCAGCTTGTGTCTCTTAATTGTGGCATTTAGCCCATTTACATTTAAGGTTAATATTGTCATATTTGAATTTGATTCTGTCATTATGATGTTAGCTGGTTATTTTGTCCATTAATTGATGCAGTTTCTTCATAGCATTGATGGTCTTTACAATTTGGCATGTTTTTACAGTGGCTGGCACTGGGTGTTCCTTTCCATGTTTACTGCTTCCTTCAGGAGCTCTTGTAAGGAAGGCCTGGTGGTGACAATATCTCTAAGCATTTCCTTTTCTGTAAAAGATTTTATTTCTCCTTCACTTATGAAGCTTAGTTTGGCTGAATATGAGATTCTGGGTTGAAAATTCTTTTCTTTAAGAATGTTGAATATTGGCCCCCACTCTCTTCTGGCTTATAGGTTTCCGCTGACAGATCTGCTGTTAGTCTGATGGGCTTCCCTTTGTGGGTAACCCGACCTTTCTCTGTGGCTGCACTTAACATTTTTTCCTTCATTTTAACCTTGGTGAATCTGACAATTATGTGTCTTGGTGAATCTGACAATTATATGCTCCTCTGGAGGAGTATCTTTGTGGTGTTCTCTGTACTTCTTGAATTTGAATATTGGCCTGCCTTGCTAGGCTAGGGAAGTTCTCCTGGATAATGTCCTCAAGAGTGTTTTCTAACTTGATTCCATTCTCCCTGTCACTTTCCAGTACACCAATCAAACATATATTCGGTCTTTTCACATAGTCCCATATTTTTTGGAGTCTTTGTTCATTTCTATTCATTCTTTCTTCTCTAATCTTGTCTTCTCACTTTATTTCATTAATTTGATCTTCAGTCACCAATATCCTTTCTTCCACTTGATTGAATCAGCTATTGAAGCTTGTGCGTGTGTCATGAAATTTTCATGCTGTGGTTTTCAACCCCATCAGTAATTTAAGGTCTTCTCTACACTGTTTATTCTAGTTAGCCATTTGTCTAACCTTTTTCAAGGTTTTTAGCTTCCTTGCAATGAGTTAGAACATGCTCCTTTACTAAGAGAAGTTGATTATTACCGACCTTCTGAAGCCTACTTCTGTCAACTCATCAAACTCATTCTCCATCCAGTTTTGTTCCATAGATGGCAAGGAGCTGTGATCCTTTGAAGAAGAAGAGGCACTCTGGTTTTTGGAATTTTCAGTTTTTTTGCTCTGGTTTTTCCCAATTTTTGTGGTTTTATCTACCTTTGGTCTTAGATGTTGGTGACCTACTGATGGGGTTTTGGTGTGGATGCCCTTTTTGTTTATGTTGATGCTATTCCTTTCTGTTTGTTAGTTTGCCTTCTAACAGTCAGGCCCCTCAGTTGCAGGTCTGTTGGGGTTTGCTGGAGGTCCACTCCATACCATTTGCCTGGGTATCACCAGCGGAGGCTACAGAACAGCAAATATTGCTGCCTGATCTTTCCTCTGGAAGCTTCGTCCCAGAGGGGCACCTGCCTGTATGAGGTGTCTGTCAGCCCCTACTGGGAGGTGTCTCCCAGTCAGGCTACATGGGAGTCAGGGACCTGCTTGAGGAGGTAGTCTGTCCATTCTCAGAGCTTGAATGCTGTGCTGAGAGAAACACTGCTCTCTGCAGAGCTATCAAACAGGGACGTTTAAGTCTGCAGAAGCTGTCTGCTATCTTTTGTTCTGCTACACCTTGCCCTCAGAGGTGGAATCAATAGAGGCAGTAGACCTTGCTGAGCTGCAGTGGGCTCTGCCCCGTTCGAGCTTCCTGGCCCTTTTGTTTACACTGTGAGCTACTCAAGTGTCAGCAATGGTGGACGCCTCTCCCCATCAAGCTACAGCATCACAGGTTGATCTCAGATTGCTGCACTAGCAGTGAGCAAGGCTCCGTGTGTCTGGGACCTGCCGAGCCAGGCTTGGGAGGGTATCTCCTGGTCTGCCAGTTGCTAAGACTGTGGGAAAAGTGCAGTATTTGGTCAGGAGTGTACTGTTTCTCCAGATACAGTCTGTCATGGCTTCCTTGGCTAGGAAAGGGAAATCCCCCAACCCCTTGCTCTTCCCAGGTAAGGCAACACCCTGCCCTGCTTCGGCTCACCTTCTGTGGGCTGCATCCATTGTCCAACCAGTCCCAATGAGATGAACTAGGTATCTCAGTTGGAAATGCAGAAATCACCCATCTTCTGAGTC
Source organism: Chlorocebus sabaeus (assembly GCF_047675955.1). Lineage (NCBI taxonomy): Eukaryota > Metazoa > Chordata > Mammalia > Primates > Cercopithecidae > Chlorocebus > Chlorocebus sabaeus. The sequence continues at coordinate 25,288,239 of NC_132916.1, read as the reverse complement.
AATCTCACTGGGACCTGCAGACCAGAGCTGTTCCTATTCGGCCATCTTGGAAGCGACTGATTTGTAACTCTAGTTCTAACAAGACTGTTATGTTAACTGAGACGGTAATCATTCAGGATTTTGGTATGAGAATAAAGTAATAAATGAGTGGGTCCAGAATCTAGAAGGAAGTCAATACTTACTATACACATATGTATGTATATGTATATATATATTATATATATAACATTACAGTACCAACTTTTTCATATAATCTCCATTGTCATCTTTCAAATGAGTAATTTTGTAAGCATTCATTATGTGGACTATTTTTCTTCTATCTGCCTCTTGAAAGTTATACCCCTCAGAGTTCCAATCTCAATCTTATTTCTTCTCTAGCTATATTCTCCCATTGATCTCATCCAGTATTTACTACTGCTTACATGTGACCATATCCTAAATCCACATCTTTAGAAAGAGCTCTTTCCTGAGTTCCGTACCCAATTCTGCTATCTTCTAGGCCTCTTGGTTGAAGTATTCCTTGTGTCCCCTCAAACTTTACCTGTCTAAAATTGAGTTTATTATCTTTTCCCTCAACCCTGATCTCTTGTTGTATTTTCTCCAGATTAACAGCATCATCATTTTCTCAGCTTCTCAGGCACCCAAATCTGAAAATTATTTAGACAAAACACCCAAAGGCAATGAGTGTAGTCTACCTCAGCTCTGTAACAACTGTGCCTTATTCTCTATCCCCACAGTACTGATTCAATTCCAGTCCTCATTAGCTCTTCTCTGGAAGATAATCAGAGTTTCCTAACTGTTCTTTCTGCCTGCAATCTGAAATCAACCTGAAAAAAAAAAAACAAAAAAACAAAAACCTACTAAAAGTAGCCTCAAAAGGATATCTAATCACACAACTCTATTCTATAAAAACTTCCACAGTTTTCCTAATACCCCAGGATAAGGTCCAATCCTTGGCACAGCATTGTACATGCACACACACCACACACCACCCAGAACCATCTGGTTTCTTCCCATATGTAACCTCATCTCCTGTCACCTCCACATACTCCTTATGTTGTAACTGCAACTCAACATTCTGTGAAAGTGCCGTGTTGCCTCACATCTTTGAGCCTTTACAAATAATGTTCTCATTTGTGGCCTGCAAAATTGACAAAAATGTAAAAATGTAAAAGATTGATAAGCTGTAGAAAAACAGATATTTTCATATGCTGTTGGTAAAAGTCTCAGTTGTTACTAACTTTTTGGAAAACAAACTGGCAGTTATAGTAGAATATATGAGCTTTCCATTTAGTGGGAGAACATATTAAACACTTATCTACCTGCTTCAATTTTATTTAACTAAAATTTACCAGTAAGAAACATCGTTAAATAAGTGAGATTCTAAGTAACTAATCAGTGTCATCTCATGTCAAAAAACATAAATATATATTCTTTTAACTGCTGAATTTTTAAACCTCTTTTCTTAAGAGCAAGATTTTTTCACTATCTCCTCCAAGAATCGGCACATATATTTTTAAAAAGCTAAAAGTTTGTAACATAGATGAGAAAGAAATTGCCCTAAAAAGCGAAGCTATTACTGCAGTTGGCCTTCAAGCAATCCCATACCTCCTTGAGCCCTCATTAAAGTTTCTTTATTTTTTATAAGAAACACATTGAAGGTCAGTATGCTGTACTGAGTAAATTGAATGTGGATGCTCTTTCACACTGGGTTGTGAGGAGGATTTGGAACAATCCCAAAAATGAAACAAGCTCACTGTTTTTGAGAGAAGAAACATTGTTAGCATCTTAGTGAAGTTTGCAGTTTTGCCGGTGAGCCCCTTATGATGAGTCAGATGGACAGCCTGAGCTGAGAAAGGTGAGTGATGGACAGATGATAGGTCAATATGACCAGAGTGTTTACAGAGAATCGGTGAGACATCTGCCACCCCCCTGGCTTGGTATATCTAAATCCATGTGTTATCTTCAGCTAAATGGGGAGAAAAGGAGCTGACTCTGCCTGCTTTTTAAAACTGACCCCACATGTCCTCATTCACCACTGCACCCCCCCATGGGGTGACCTACTTGCCAGTCCTTAAAACATGTCTCTTCAATGAAGCGTTTGGATGTTGGAATAACATAAAACTATTTTAAAGCAAGGTTTATGGGAAGTACACACTCCAGAATTTATCAGATCAAATATAGATAAATTGCAGACCTACAACTGGCATTTTTTTATACTTCGATGGTTTTATTAAGCACTTTCATAAATATAAATTAAAACTTTAGTTTATAGGCATATACAATTGGGCTATGAAGAGTGAGTATTTGTGACAGGCATTTGCTGACAAATAACTTTTTTTTCTTTTTTCGATTAACCATTGCCTTCAATAGAGTTGAGGACTAGAAGTTAGCAGCCTAGGAATCAAATGTAAATAGTAAATTCCCTAAGTAAGAACCCACCTTCAGATATACCCATAAAGAAAATCATATACCAGTTGTACAGCAAAGTATTAGCAATAGTTTTATAAAGGGGAATCAAAAGGACAATTTTTCTATTCTCAGAGAAAAACACCAGCACATACAGACACTGGTCTAAAACAGGACTAATGCTCAAAATCACTGAACTGTGTGTAAGGGAGGAAGGACTGAAATCTATTTTGTTCATATATTCCTTTATTATTTCTATTTTTCAGGACAAAATATATTTTAATGGTTTTTTTTTTTAATCAGGCCATTTTTTAAATTTTTAGTAGAGACAGGATTTCTTTATGTTGCCCAGGCTGGTCTCAAACTCCTGACCTCAAATGATCCACCCACCTCCGCCTCCCAAAGTGCTGGGATACAGGTATTGTTTTATTACTAATGTGACTTAGGAGTTAAGTTGTAAATTTTTTGGAACTAGGAGGATAAATCTATAATGTATTTTAACTGCGGTTGGAAAAAGAAACATTCTCAAAACCAATCCTTCAGACAAGCCAGCACAATGCAGAGAAAGCCTCACTCATTTGGTCATGGGGCCTTTGTTGTTGTTGTCCATTTCTGAAGTAGGGGCTATGTCTTAATCTCATATAGGAAAAATATATGTCATTTTAAAATTATTCAAAAAATGTTAGTCCTTGCAAACTAAACTAGAAAAATATTTTCTCCTGGATATTATAAATTTACTATCCTCAATATTTTAACAGACATGGGACTCTCCTGCTCCCCAGTGTGGTAGGCAGAATGCTAAAATGATCCCCCTTTCTGTACAAACTGTGTATAATCCCCTCCCTTTGAGTGTGGGCAGGATCTATAAATATTACAGGATATCACTCCTGTAATTGGATTATGTTATATGGCAAAGGTGAAGGGATTTTGCAGATGCAATTAAGGTCCTTAATAACTTAAATTTAGGTTAATTAAAAGGAAGATTATCTTAGGTGGACCTGACATAATCAGGCAGGACCTTTTAAAAAAAGGGGGGTCTAGAGATCAGAGACAGACTTCAGAGAGATTTGAAGCAAAAATAATAATAATAATGAAAACCACCACTCTCCAGCTGGCCTTGAGAAACAGACAGACATGCTGTAAACTGCATTTGGAAAGAGCCAGCCTCTAAGAACGAAGGGCCTCAGTCCTACAAGCTCAAACAACTGGATTTTGCCAACAGCCTGAATGAGCCTGGGAGAAGATTCCAAGGCTCAGATGAGATTATAGCCCAGATGATACCTTGATTTCAATTTGGTGGCACCTTAACTTATACTTGGACTCTTAACCCACAGAAATTGTAAAAAAGATAATTTACATTGTTTTAAGCTGCTAAACTTGTGGTAATTTATTACACAGCACTAAAAGGTAATAGACCCAGCAAATTGTTGGCCAAGTTTAATAGAACATTCTTGAGTGGAAAGGACAGTAGAAGTCATCTAGTCCCATTTTGTATTCAATTAGTTATGTAAATACTTTTCTGATTAGATAAACTAATTAATGTCTCCTTGTTTCTTTGTCTGCATGCTCCATAGTTCATCATGAGGTGTTATGTAGCTTTGAGGAACTGATCTCATAATATATTCATTTCCTTAGACATACCTCTCATGCTTACCAATATGACTGAAACCAACATGGGCTGAGAGTAATATGAGGGCAAATATTCCACTATGCTACATGGTACTTATTTCCAGTTAACTGATCCAAAAGCAGATTTGAGATTTAGCTATCCAGTTTAGCTCATTAGTATGTGACCATTGATCTGAATCTAAAAATTGGATGTGGGCCCATTCTAGATTGTCATTTGTGAATAGAAGGGAATTTATGCACTTACGTAACTTCTGACTAGGAGTCAGTCAGAATATTCAGGTGCAGATTCTACCTCTGCCACTAATCCATTGTGTCATTTTACATGAGGTCCAAATCTCCATACATAATTTGTAAAATTACTTGAATTATTAGAGGAGACTCTGGTGGTCCTTCTAGTACAAATGTTCTAAGATCATGTTAGTTCATGTCTATTTCTTAAAGTAGGCCTGTGCCTACACCAGCTCACTTGATTTCTTTGCTATACTCACTAGAAATATTGTTTCATTTTTATTCTTTCTAAATGAAGTGTATCAATGATAAAAACAACCCATAGAAGTGATATAATGGACTATTTGGCATTTGCCCACCTAATATCCCAAGTTACAATAGGCAGAAAAAATGAGAGGCAAAATGAAGGGGAACAAAGGGGAATAAAAGAGAACTAGGAATAAGAAAAATATAGACTATAGAGACAGCATTTGCAAAGGGCAAAGACAACCAATTTTCTAACCTCATCTCCTTCCAGGGGAGGAATCCTAGGGAATCTCAAGATTCCCATATAAAAAGGCCTTTATGTAGATCCCCACAGTCCAAGAAAAGTATGAATTGGCTTCTAGCCTACCTATAATATAATAGCCTCTCTATAATATGAATTCAGAATGTCCTTAGAAACAACTATAAAATACACAGGGTCTTAAAGGCATCTCAGATTTTGTCCACAAGTCTCTAATCATATTGAAGAAGATTTCATCTCTGAGAGATCCTATGAAATGATATAACTAAGGTCCTAGAAGACAGAGTCAATGTTTAATAATTTTCTGTATTATTTGGAACAATGTTGTATAAAATATTAGCTACTGATAAATGCTTTTTTCAGAACCCTACTGAGAACAGTATGGTTTAATAGGAGATCTGTTAGTACCACTCAAAAAGGAACAATACAACCATCTGTTTCATTTACTTTTTTTCCCATCTGTCCCATTTAAACATCAGTGAGCATATCTTTAAGAGACTTGAAACAAATGTTCAGACTAGCAATGAATGTTGAGGGGACCACATGGTAACTACGACCCCCTTAATGATATCTAATTCCCATAAATCTCCTGGATCTTAAAGTGTGTGAACCAAAAACAAATTACCTGGGTCCTTCACAGCATCAATTTCATATGATCTGGTAAACGGGAAACAAATGTGTTTCTCTAGTTAATAAACATTTCAATACAAAGTTCACAAAAGTTCCCATTGTTCCTGCTCCTGCCCTGTGATGTGCAAGCTCCCACTTTGCCTTCTGCCATGAGTAAAAGCTCTCCAAGGCCTCCTCAGAAGCTAAGCAGATGACGGCACCACGCTTCCTGTGCAACTTGTAGAACCATAAGCCAATTAAACCTCTTTTCCTTATAAATTACCCATTTCTATATAGCAATGCAATAAGATCCTAACACGGAAAATTGGTACGAAGGAGTGGGACATTGCTATAAATATACCTAAAAACGTGAAAGCAGCTTTGGAACTGGATAACAGGCAGAGATTGAAAGAGTCTGGAGGGCTCAGAAGAAGATAGGAAAACAAAAGAAAGTTTGGAACTTCTTAAAGGCTGCTTAAATGATTGTGACCAAAATGCTAATAGTGATATGTACCATGAAGTCCAAGCTGACAAGGTCTCAGATGAAAATTAGGAACTTATTGGGCAAAGATAACACATGGTATGCCTTAGCAAAGAACCTGGCTGAATTGTGTCCATGCCCCAGGGATCTGTGAAAGTTTGAACTTCAAAATGATTATTTAGCCTATCTAGTGGAAGAAATTTTCCAAGCAGCAGACCATTCAAGATGTGGCCTGACTTCTTCTAACAACCTACACTCAGAGAGGGATCAAAAGAAGACTTGAAGTTGAAATTTATATTTAAAGAGGAAGCAGAACATCAAATTTTGGAAAATTTGCAGCCTAGCCATGTGGCAGAGAAAGAAAAACCATTTTCAGAGGAGGAATTCAGGCAGGCTGTGAGCAACCACTTGCATAACTAAAAGGGCACCATGTACTAATAGCCAAGACAATGGGAAAAACTGCCTTGAAGACATTTCAGAGACCTTCATGACAGCTAGCTGCTCTTATCACAGGTCAGAGGTCTAGGAGGACTGGTGTTGTGGGCCAGCCCCAGGGTCTGGATGCTCTGTGTAGCCTTGGGACACTAATTCCTAATTCCTAGCCACACCAGCTCCAGCTGTGGCTCAAACGGTGCAGCTCAGGCTGCCATGTTGGAGAATGCAAGCCATAAGCCTTGGCAGCCTGTATGTAGTGTTAAGCCCGCAGCTGCACAGAGTGTGACAGTGAAGGAGGCGTGGTAGTCTTTGCCTAGATTTCAGAAGATGTATGAGAAAGTCTGGATGCCTAGCCAGAATCCTGCCACTGGAGCTCACAGAGAACCTCTGCTAGGGCAGGTAGAGAAGTGTGAGGCTGAAAGTTCAATAGAGAGTTCCCACTGGAACAATGTCTAGCAGAGCTGTGGAAAAACGGCCACTGTCCTCCAGACCCCAGAATGGCAGCTCCACCGCCAGCTTGCAACATGCACCCGGAAAAACTGCAGGTTCTCAGTACTAACCGATGAGAGAATCTGTGGAAGCTGAACCCAGCAAAGCCGCCCAAGGCCTTGGGATCCCCCCCTTGCACCAGTGTGCCCTGGATGAGGGACATAGAATCAAAGATTATTTTAGAGCTTTAAGATTTACTGACAGCCCTGTTGGGTATTGAAATTGCATGGGGCCTGTAGTCCCTTTCTTTTGACCAATTTCTCCCTTTTGGAATGGGAATGTTTACCCGATGCCTGAACCCCTATTGTATTTGGAAGTAAATAACTTGTTTTGATTGTTCAGACTCATAGTTGGAAAGAACTTGGCTTGAGTCTCAAATGCTGAAATGAGTTAAGACTTTGAGGGATTATTAAGAAGGGATGATTGTATTTTGAAATGTGATAAGGACATGAGATTTGGGAGGGGCCAGGGACAGAATAATATAGCTTGGATATTTTTCCCTTCCCAAACTTCATGTTGAAAAGTAATCCCCAAGGTTGGAGATGAGGCATGGTGAAAGGTGTGTAGGTCATGGAAGCAGATCCCTCATGGTTTGATGCTATCCTCACTACAGTGAGTGTGTTCTCATGAGATCTGGTCATTTAAACATATGTGGAGGATTCCCAGGCAAGATGGCCAAATAGGAACAGCTCCAGTCTGCAGCTCCCAGTGAGGTCAATGCAGAAGGTGGGTGATTTCTGCATTTCCAACTGAGGTACCCAGTCCATCTCACTGGGAGTGGTTAGACAGTGGGTGCAGCCCACAGAGGGCCAACAGAAGCAGGGTGCAGCATTGCCTCACCCGGGAAGCTCAAGGGGTCAGGGAACTCCCTCCCCTAGCCAAGGGAGGCCATGAAGGACCATGTTGTGAGGAACGGTGCTATCCAGCCCAGATAGTATGCTTTTCCCATGGTCTTCACAACCCACAGACCAGGAGATTTCCTTGGGTGCCTATACCACAAGGGCCCTGGGTTTCCAGCCAAAACTGGATAGCTGTTTGGGCAGACACCGAGCTAGCTGCAGGAGTTTTATTTCATATCCCAGAGGCACCAGGAATGCCAGCAAGACAGAAATGTTCACACCCCTAGAAAGGGGACTGAAACCAGGGAGCCAAGTGGTCCTGCTCAGCGGAACCCATCCCCATGGAGCCCAGCAAACTAAGATCCTGGCTTGAAATTCTCACTGTCAGCACAGCAGTCTGAAGTCGACCTGTGATGCTTGAGCTTGGTGGGGAAAGGGGCATCTACCATATCTGAGGCTTGAGTAGGCAGTTTTCCCCTCACAGTGTAAAGAAAGCTGCCAGGGAGTTCAGACTGGGTGGAGCCCACTACAGCTCCACAAAGCTGCTGTAGCCAGACTGCCTCTCTAGGCTCCTACTTTCTGGGCAGGACATCACTGAAAGAAAGGCAGCAGCCCTAGTCAGGAGCTTATAGATAATACTCCCATCTCCCTGGGACAGAGCACCTGGAAGAAGGGGTGGCTGTGGGCACAGGTTCAGCAGACTTAGACACTCCTGCCTGCTGGCTCTGAAGAGAGTAGTGGATCTCTCAGCATAGTGATCCAGTTTGGCTAAGGGACAGACTGCCTCCTCAAGTTGGTCCCTGAACCCTATGACTCCAGATGGGAAGACACTTCCCAGCATGAGTCAACAGGCACCTCATACAGGAGAGCTCTGGCTGGCACCTGGCAGGTGCCCCTCTGGGATGAAGTTTCCAGAGAAAGAAGCAGGCAGCAATCTTTGCTGTTTTGCAGCATCTGCTAGTGATACTCAGGCAAACAAGGTCTGGAGTGGAGCCCCAGCAAACTCCAGCAGACCTGCAGAAGAGGAGCCTGACTGTTAGAAGGAAAACTAACAAGCAGAAAGCAATAGCATCACATCAACAAAAAGGACAACCATGCGAACTCCATCTGAAAGTCACCAACAGCAAAGATCAAAGGTAGATAAATCCATGAAGATGAGGAAAAACCAGCACAAAAATTCTGAAAATTCCAAAAACCAGAACGCCTCTTCTCCTCCAAAGGAATACAACTCCTTGCCAGCAAGGGAACAAAACTGAGTGAAGAATGAGTTTGACAAATTGACAGAAGTAGTCATCAGAAGATGGGTAATAACAAACTCCTCCAAGCTAAAAGAGCATGTTCTAACCCAATGCAAGGAAGCTAAGAACCTTGAAAAAAAGGTAGAGGAATTGTTTACTAGAATAATCAGTTTAGAGAACACAAATGACTTGATGGAGCTGAAAAACACAGCACAAGAACTTCATGAAGCGTACACAAATATCAATTGCTGAATTGATCAAGCAGTAGAAAGGATATCAGAGATTGAAGATCAACTTAGAAATAAAGTGTGAAAACAAGATTAGAGAAAAAAAGAATAAAAAGGAACCAACAAAGCCTCCAAGAAATATGAAACTATGTGAAAACACCAAACCTACGTTTCATTAGTGTACCTGAAAGTGACGGGGAGAATGGAATCAAGTTGGAAAACACTCTGCAGGATATTGTCTAGGAGAACTTTCCCAACCTAGCAAGATAGGCCAATATTCAAATTCAGGAAATACAGAGAACACCACAAAGATAATCCTCAAGAAAAGCAACCCCAAGACACATAATAGTCACATTCACCAAGGTTGAAATGAAGGAAAATATGTTAAGGCAGCCAGAGAGAAAGGTCAGGTTACCCACAAAGGGAAGCTCATCAGACTAATAGCAGATCTCTCTGCGGAAACCCTATAAGCCAAAGGTGAGTGAGGTCCAATATTCAACATTCTTAAGAAAAAGAATTTTCAATGCAGAATTTCATATCCAGCCAAACTAAGCTTCATAAGCAAAGGATAAATAAAATCCTTTCCAGACAAGCAGATGCTGAGGGATTTTGTCACCACCAGGACTGCCTTACAAGAGCTCCTGAAGGAAGCACTAAATATGGAAAGGAAAAACCAGTACCAGCCACCACAAAAGCATGACAAATTGTAAAGACTATTGACATTATGAAGAAACTGCACCAACTAATAGGCAAAAAAACCAGCTACCATCATAATGACAGCATCAAATTCACACATAGTAATATTAACCTTGTAAGTAAATGGGCTAAATGCCACAATTAAAAGACACAGACTGGCAAATTGGATAAACGGTCAAGACCCTTCAGTGTGCTGTATTCAGGAGACCTATCTCTCATGCAAAGACACACATAGGCTCAAACTAAAGGGATGGAGTCATATTTTCCAAGCAAATGGAAAGCAAAAAAGAGCAGGGGTTGCAATCCTAGTCTATGACAAAACAGACTTAAACAAAAATCAAAAGAGACAAAGAAGAGCATTACATAATGGTAAAGGGATCAATTCAACAAGAAGAGCTATCTTAAGTATATATGCACCCAATACAGGAGCACCTATTTTCATAAAGCAGGTCCTAAGAGACCTCCAAAAAGACTTAGACTCCCACACAATAATAGTGGGAGACTTTAACACCACACTGTCAATATTAGACAGATCAATGAGACAGAAAATCAGTAAAGATATTCAGTACTTAAACTCAGCTCTAGACCAAGCAGACCTAATAGATATCTACAGAACCCTCCACCTCAAATCAACAGAATATACATTCTTCTCAGCACCACATCACAATTAATCTAAAATTGACCACATACTTGAAAGCAAAACACTCCTCAGCACATACAAAAGAATGGAAATCATGACAAACAGTCTCTCAGACCATAATGAAATCAAATTAGAACACAGGATTAAGAAACTCATTCAAAACTGCACAACTACATGGAAATTGAACAACCTGCTTCTGAATGACTACTGGGTAAATAACGAAATGAAGGTAGAAATAAATAAGTTCTTTGAAACCAATGAGAACAAAACACCATGTACCAGAATCTCTGACACACAGCTAAAGCAATGTTTAGAGGGAAATTTATAGCACTAAATGCCCATGGGAGAAAGCAAGAAAGATCTAAAATTGATGTACTAACATCACAATTAAAAAATTTAGAGAAGCAAGAGCAAACAAATTCAAAAGCTAGCAGAAGACAAGAAATAACTAAGATCAGAGCAGAACTGAAGGAGATAGAGACACAAAAACCCTTCAAAAAATGAATGACTCCAGGAGCTGGTTTTTTGGAAAAAAAAAAAAAAAAAACAACAAAATAGACCACTAGACAGACTAATAAAAAAGAAGAGAAGAATGAAATAGACACGAAAAAAATGATAAAAGGGAGATCACCAGTGATCCACAGAACTACAAATTACCATCAGAGAATACTATAAACATCTCTAACCAAATAAACTAGAAAATCTAGAAGAAATGGATAAATTCCTGGACACACACACCCTCCCAATACTAAACCAAGAAGAATTTGAATCCCTGAATAGACTACTAACAAGTTCTGAAATTGAGACAGTAATTAATAGCCTACAAACCAAAAAAAGCCGAGGACCAGATGGATTCACAGTTGAATTCTACCAGAGGTACAAAGAGAAGCTGGTATCATTCTTTCTGAAATGATTCCAATCAATAGAAAAAGAGGGAATCCCCGCTAACTCATTTTATGAGGCCAGCATCATCCTGATGCCAACACCTGGCAGAAAGACCACAATGACAAAAAAATTTCAGGCCTATATCCCCAGTGAACATTGATGTGAAAATTCTCGATAAAATATTGGCAAACCAAATCCAGCAGCACATCAAAAAGCTTATCCACCACAATCAGGTTGGCTCCATCCCTGGGATGCAAGACTGGTTCAACATACACAGATCAATAAATGTAATCCATCACATAAGCACAACCAATGACAAAAAACACATGATTATCTCAATAGATGCAGAAAAGGCCTTCGATAAAATTCAACAACGCTTAAGGCTAAAACTCTCAATAAACAAGGTATTGATGCGATATATCTCAAAATGATAAGAGCTATTTATGACAAACTCACAGCCAATATCATACTAAATGAGCAAAAGCTGGAAGCATTCCCTTTGAAAACTGGCACAAGAAAAAGATGCCCTCTCTCACCACTCCTATTCAACATAGCATTAGTAGTTCTGGCCAGGGCAATCAGGCAAGAGAAATAAATAAAGAGGTTTCAAATAGGAAGAGAGGAAGTCAAATTGTCTCTGTTTACAGATGACACGATTGTATATTCAGAAAACCCCATTGTCTCAGCCCCAAATCTCCTTAAGCTGATAAGCAACTTCAGCAGTCTCAGGATACAAAATCAATGTACAAAAATCACAAGCATTCCTACACACCAATAATAGACAAACAGAGAACCAAATCATGAGCAAACTTCCATTCACAATTGTTACAAAGAGAATAAAATACCTAGGAATACAACTTACAAGGGATGTGAAGGACCTCTTCAAGAAGTACAAACCACTGCTCAAGAAAATAAGAGAGGACACAAACAAATGGAAGAACATTCCATGCTCATTGATAGGAAGAATCAATATCGAGAAAAGGGCCACACTGCCTAAAGTTATTTATAAAATTATTATTATCCCCATCAAGCTGCCATTGACTTTCTTCACAGAATTAGGAAAAACTACTTTAAATTTCATATGGAACCAAAAAAAAGCCCATATAGCCAAACAATCCAACTCAAAAAGAACAAAGCTGGAGGCATCATGCTACCTGACTTCAAACTATACTACAAGGGTACAGTAACCAAAACAGCATGGTACTGATACTAAAACAGATATATAGACCAATGGAACAAAATAGAGGCCTCAGACATAACACCACACATCTACAACCATCTGATCTTTGACAATCCTGACAAAAACAAGCAACGAGGAAAGGATTCCATATTTTATAAATGGTATTGGGAAAACTGTCTAGCCATATGCAGAAAACTGAAACTGGACCCGTGCCCAATACCTTAAACAAAATTTAACTCAAGATGGATTAAAGATTTAACTGTAAGACCTAAAACCATAAAAACCCGAGAAGAAAACCTAGGCAATACCATTCAGGACATAGGCATGGGCAAAGACTTCATGAATCAAACACCAAAAGCAATGGCAACAAAAGCCAAAATTGACAAATGGAATCTAATTAAACTAAAGAGCTTCTGCACAGCAAAAGAAACTATCATCAGAGTGAACAGGAAACCTACAGAATGGGAAAAAAACTTTGCAATCTATCCATCTGAAAAAGGGCTAATATGCAGAATCTAGAAAGAACTTAAACAAATTTACAAGAAAAAAGAAACAACCCCATTAAAAAGTGGGTGACAGATATGAACAGACACTTCTCAAAAGAAGACATTTATGAGGCCAACAAACATATATAAAAAAAAGCTCTTCATCACTGGTCATTAGAGAAATGCAAATCAAAACCACAATGAGATACCATCTCACGCCAATTAGAATGGTGATCATTAAAAAGTGAGGAGACAACAGATGCTGGAGAGGATGTGGAGAAATAGGAATGCTTTTACACTGTTGGTGGGAGTGTAAATTAGTTCAACCATTGTGGACGACAGTGTGGCAATTCCTCAAGGATCTAGCACCAGAAATACCATTTGACCCAGCAATCCCATTACTGGATATATACCCAAAGGATCATAAATCATTCTACTATAAAGACACATGCACATGTATGTTAATTGCTGCACTGTCACAATAGAAAAGAGTTGGAACCAACCCAGATGCGCATCAATGATAGACTGAATAAAGAAAATATGGAACATATACAACATGGAGTACCATGCTGCCATCAAAAAGGATGAGTTTGGGCCAGGCATGGTGGCTCACACCTGTAATCCTAGTGCTTTGGGAGTCCAAGGCAGGCAGATCATGAGGTCAGGAGATCTAGACCATGCTGGCTAACACGGTGAAACACTGTATCTACTAAAAATACAAAAAATTACCTGAGCATGGTGGTGGGCGCCTGTAGTCCCAGCTACTCAGGAGGCTGAGGCAGGAGAATGGCGTGAACCCGGGAGGCAGAGCTTGCAGTGAGCGAAGATCATGCCACTGTGCCCCAGCCTGGGTGACAGAGCAAGACTCTGTTTCAAAAAAAAAAAAAAAAAAAAAAAAAAAGGATGAGTTCATGTCCTTTGCAGGGACATGGATGAAGCTGGAAACCATCATCCTCAGCAAACTAACACAGAAACAGAAAACCAAACACTGCATGTTCTTACTTATATGTGGGAGATGAAAAAAGAGAACACGTGAACACAGGGAGAGGAACATTACACACTGAGGCTTCTCAGGGGCGTGAGGGGCTAGGGAAGGGACAGCATTAGGAGAAATACCTAATGTAGATGATGGGTTGATGGGTGCAGCAAACAACCATGGCACATGTATCCCTATGTAACACACCTGCACATTCTGCAGATGTATCCCAGAACTTAAAGCATAATTCAAAAAAGAAGGAAGAAATTTAAAAATAAAGAAACAAATCCCCCACCAATTTAAAATAACAAACAAACAAAAACTTGGAGTTTTCGAGCTCCTGGTGGCACTGAATTTATCACAAAGGATTCATGAATTTATAAAAATATTAGTATTTTGTGTAGATTGAGTAAATGACAAGTCTTTACATATGTGTACATATGTACACTATATAAAAAAGAAAAAAACTACTTTAAATTCAATATGAAATCAAAAAAGAGCTTGTATAGTCAAGACAATCCCAAGCAATAAGAACGAGGCTGGAGGCATCATGCTACCTGACTTCAAACTACACTACAAGACTACAGTAACCAAAACAGCATAGTACAGATACCAAAACAGATATAAAGACCAATGGAACAAAACAGAGGCCTCAGAAATAACATCACACATCTACAACCATCTGGTCTTTGACAAACCCAACAAAAACAAGCAATGGGGAAAGGATTCCCTATTTTATAAATGGTGTTGGGAAAACTGGCCAGCCATATGCAGAAAACTGAAACTGTACACCTTCCTTACAACTTATATAAAAATTATTTCAAGATGGATTAAATATTTAAATATAAAACCTAAAACCATAAAAACCCTAGAAGAAAACTTAGGCAATACCATTCAGGACATAGGCATGGGCAAAAACTTCATGAATAAAACATCAAAAGCAATGGCAACAAAAGCCAAAATTGACAAATGGAATCTAATTAAACTAAAGAGCTTCTGCACAGCAAAAGAAACTGTCATCAGAGTGAACAGGAAACCTACAGAATGGGAGAAAATTTTTGCAATCCGTCCATCTGACAAAGGGCTAATATTCTGAATCTAGAAAGAACTTAAACAAATTTACAATAAAAAAACAAACAAGACCATCAGAAAGTGGTCAAGGATATGAACAGACACTTGTCAAAATAAGACATTTATGAGGCCAACAAACATATGAAAAAAAGCTCATGATCATTGGTCATTAGATAAATGAAAACAAAAACTACAATGAGATACCATCTCATTCCAGTTAGAATGGTGATCATTAAAAAGTGAGGAGACAACAGATGCTGGAGAGAATGTGGAGAAATAGGAATGCTTTTACACTGTTGGTGGGAGTGTAAATTAGTTCAACCATTGTGGAAGACAGTGTGGCGATTCCTCAAAGATCTGGAACCAGAAATACCATTTTACCCAGCAATCCTATTACTGGTTATATATACAAAGAATTATAAATCATTGTACTATAAAGACGCATGCACACGTTTGTTTATTGCAGCACAGTTCACAATAACAAAGACTTGAAACCAACCCAAATACCCATTAACGATACACTGGATAAAGAAAATGTGGCACAAATATACCATGGAATATTACACAGCCATAAAAAGGATGAGTTCATATCCTTTGCAGGGACATGGATGAAGTTGGAAACCATCATTCTCAGAAAACTAACACAGGAACAGAAAACCAACCACCACATGTTCTCACTCATAAGTGGGAGATGAACAGTGAGAACATATGGGCACAAGGAGAGGAACATCACACACTAGGGCCTGTCAGGGGTTTGGGGGAAAGGGGAGAGTTAGCATTAGGAGAAATACCTAATGTAGATGATGGGTTGATGGCTTCAGCAAACCACCATGGCACATGTATACCTATGTAACAAACCTGCACATTCTGCACATGTATCCCTGAACTTAAAGAATTATATATATATATGACACTACCACCCCAATACTCACTTGCTTCTGCTCCTACCGTGTAATGTGCACACTCTCCCTTTGCCTTCCACCATAAGTAAAAGTTCCCTGATGCCTCCCCAGAAGTGGAGTAGATGCTGGTGCCATGCTTCCTGTACAGCCTGCAGAACCATGAGCCAATTAAACCTGTTCTCTTTATAAATTTTTTAAAGCCCATGAAAGATATGATTCGTATAATTTACATCTGTAGGGTTCTTACTGAGGTAAACAATAAGGCAAAAGGGAGGTCTAATGCACATATACTAACAATATTATAAAGAACTAAGACAAAAATGTTGAACCTTATAGCGTCAATCAAAAACAGAATTCAGTAGAGGGGAAGCTGTTATTTCCCTCAGATTTCAGCCTAGCACTCCACAGCAGATAAAAGTAAGTGCTATATTGAGAAACTCTTTTGTGGAAGAAGGTGCTAAATTTCCAATTACATCTCAAAAAAAAAAAAAAAAAAAAAAAGAAAGAAAGAAAAAACCTCAATAGTTGCTCATCACAAATGATGACACATATTTTGAGATCAAAAGTCAACCACCTGCCTGGTGCATAGAGCAAAAGAAAGATTTTTTAAAAATCTATCCTATACTCTGTGATAATGTAAGTTTGATAAGAAAAATGATAGAAAAGATTAATAAATAGCATAGCTGTATGTTCATAGTTAAAATTAATGGCCTTCAGAGTTGTATTCTGACTCCCTCATGAGTGCCCAAAAATGTCCATTTGAAATCTATGAAGTCTTATGTTGTAATTTGGGATCAAGAGGTAAAAGAATTAATTATAAAATAATTTTGAAAGCCATTATTAATCTATACACAGTAAAAATCACAAGTATATGTATAGACTTATATGTGTGCATATATGTATTTTATATATATATAATTTGCAATGTTCTATAAAACGCCTCTTTCATACCCCTCCTTTTAACCCTTAAGACTAAAATGTTAATTCTTATGAATTGAAAGAAAAACATCAAATTGAGGTGTGAGTTTGTATGTGCATACACAAATATATGCATTTTCTAGGTGTAGCAAGTCTGTCCAAACAGTAAGTTATGTAGCAAATCACAATTTGTCAGGTGTGGCACTGGATAGCTTACAGTTGTTAGTTTTGGTTCAATGCTTGTAGCCTTAGAAACAAAGGTGCTCTATTCTGTGCACATTTAAAAGCAATTTAATAAACTTGAAATGCCAACAGTTTCCCATAAATGTTGCTGTAATTATTTTAAATCACCTAATAATATTCTAGGAAAAAAAGTGACTTACCTGTGTTATGCCCAAGTCTATTTTATAGAAAACAACAGCATGGCCTAGAGCTTGGTGATTTTATTCTGTTTTCATTTTTGTTTTTTAATCAAGATATCTGTCATAGTTCAATTACTGTTACGGTTTTCAAGAAGTCATCTTTAGACAGGCATAAAAAATGTTTCAATTGATTTAAAGAGTACTGACTAATGTGAAAGATTAATAGACTAGGGAGACACATGAAAGTCATCTTTTGTGGCTCAAAATCTCCAATCCAAATAATATCTACCAACATGGGAAATCATAAGAGATTATTTTACATTCAAATTGATTACCATTTCATTGTTAGTCCACATACAACTTCTTTCAGAAATTCCATTTTCACAAGTGAAAATAATGAGAAAATACCATCTATGCAAATATTTTAAAAAACTAAAATAATAATCTGCTAAAGGTTTTTCTCATAAAAGTATCAAAACTTCTGAATAAGCAAATATATATTCATACTCAAAACAATCAACTTTTTGTTAGTTTGTATTTTGTTGTTTATGAAGCATTTTTATTACCTGGGTTTATAGCGACAGTGAATAAAACATATTTGGATAGCTTTTTTGTGCTATGCATCGAGATCTCACCTACAACCTTTCTCTGCACTTTTCATAACAAGCTATATTCATAGGTTCTAGCTATGATACTTGGAGTGTGTAGTATTTAGGAGGCCAATGAACAAACTACCTCCATCGTCAGCCTAACCATACCTGGTCAAGGTGTCCAAAGTAAACAAAATGAAATTCCTGTTTTGCAGTCAAAACAAACAAACAAACAAACAAAAACACAAAAACAATTGAATGTTGTTCCCCTCAAAATTCTCTAACTTTGTTAGATATTTGAAACTTTTCATAATAGTATGTTGGAAAAAGGTCAAATAAACTCTTATTCATTCAGTTCAACCTAATAGTATTCCTTAATTCTATATCTTTGAATGTCTGAAAGTAGATTCCTAAGCCTTCCCTGCCTTGACTAATTAAATTGGACATTTAATTGACCAGTGTCCCAGATCCTAGACCAGGAATGACAAATATATGATACACACTCTGCCACTTACAATCTGTGTGAAACACAGCAGTGAAGTTGAGTGAATAGGGCCTCTCCGCACCTCCAGGGATACATCCCCCGAGTTGACGCCCTTCATTTCTAAACATAGGCCACCCAAAAGTTTCGTATTGTCATGTGGCCCCTAGTTATCAACACAGACACCATCCAGGATTTTCTCTGGGGCCAATACTACAACTTCAGACCCCAACCCCTGGGAGTTCCAATGTGTTTTTTTCCACCTGGTTCCCAGTGTGAGCAGTCTCTTAATTTTACCACCTACAGTCTGCATAGTCCCTTCAGCACCATCCTCCAGGATTTTCCCAGTTTATTCTTCTTTCTTTTTGACAATTTTACATAAATTCGTAATTCTCTACCAGTTTCAAGATCCCCTGGCATGTCTGTTGATCATGAATACTTGATCAATGCTTTCCTGCATGTAGATACCAAATAGTCAGTCACGTAACTTGTTTTGAGTGGCGACAGTCCATGGTTCCAAAATGACTACATGCAGTGGGAAAGGGTATCACTAGGTAAATGATACAATTAGAATATTTAAACATGCAATCAACATTTACTGAGCCCTTAATCTGAGCCAAGAATTTATTATGTTAGCCAGTTAAAAAAGGCAGCTTCTCCTCACAGGCCTATGATGACTCCAATGAATTCCAATGTAAAGATTTTTTTCTTTTTGGTTAAGGTATAAGTTTCCATTTTTTCAATGTTTACATTCGCTATTGATTCTCTATTATAGAAAGCTTAGATATGGCTCTCTCACACCACATAAAACAGAAACACACACATGTACCCTTTGCCCCAATATCATTATGGTTTTTCTTAAATCACTATTCAGTTTGCATTTTTCTAAAGAACTGATCTGTGCAATGCATTTTTTGTTACATTTTCTTTCTTGTATAGTTTTTTGTTTTTAAGATTTTATTTTCAGGAACAGTTTCGAATCTTGAAATCTTGCAATATTTGATCTGTTTGTTTCGTTAGTCATTTGAAGTAGACCTTATCTCTGATCTTAATAGGTTTAGATTAGCCCCACTTCTCAACCTTAACAGTTTTTAGAAGACTCACTAACTGTACATAAGGAGGTTAACAACATCCAGGGTCTCCTAAATCATAATTGGCCCATATTATGTGGGTAAAGATGACACATTTAACTGAAAGAATAAATACATTGTCTTATTTATGTGCATATTTCTTACCTTTTATCAGTAGATATTTTATTGCTAAACTTACTGAATTAAAATTACTCACATTTCCCTGACTATTGCCAACCAGATATCTAGGAAACTCCAGAATTCCTGCAATTCTCCTCTGAAAATTGTTCTTTCTTCTGCTGCATCCCCATGCAGAGAAGCACCTGAATGTTTATAAAAAGCAAAACACCTATTGCTTCATTTACATTAACCAAAAAAAGTCAAGTTAAAATCATTTTATAACCTTATCAAACTTTGAAAATCACAAGCACACAATGAGGTAATTATGAGGAAAAAGTCTAAATATTGAATTTAAAATTTGTGAATAACATAAGAAAATATAACACTGTTAAATAGGTGTATATTAAATAACACTAAATTTATAGTATCACTGAAAGAATTTCCAAATTTGTTGAAAGTTTACTGTTTTAAGTGTTCACAGTAATTGGATTAGATCAACCTGTTTGTATAAACAAACAAGTTTTTTAATGTAATTGTACACAAGAATATCTTCAAATATCCTGAAAAAAATCCATCATAAATAAAGCTCCCCTTAGTTATGTCATTTCCTTAAAAGTGTATGTTTCAAATAATGTTAAAACTAACTTTTTTCTTGTCTACTTCCTTGTAAACATGAATCTTGAATCAGGAAAGTCTATATTTATAACACCAAATCAAAATAACATGGTTTTAAAATAAAATATTTTAACAAATTTACATATCAACTATTCAGACGTCTGTTTTCTAAATTACCTTTCATTTTTCAATTTGAAAAGCAAAACATAGAATAAACCTTACATATTTATTAAGAAAGACATGTGAAGTTACTGTATGCTTTCATTATGTCCAAAGTTATCAGAATTACAAATCCCACATTGTATAGATCATTTCTGTTAGCCCTTATTACTGCAAATACCTCACCTACTGTGAAAGAGTTTACTAGAATTTAATCTCGTATTCCAAACTGAGTCTTTTTGTGGTACAAGCTTTGAACATATTAATATTTTCTCCAGTGTGAGTTTAACACAGTAAAAGAAAATAAACCATATGACATAATTCATTCTGTTCAGAAGGAATCAAAGTCATCCTACACAGTAAAGACTCAGGTATGAGTGGTGGATCAGGCCTAAGAACCACCTAGAAGGTTCAAATTGTCATGTACATAACAAATTGGCAAGAAGAAAGAAGGAGAAAGAAGGAAGAAGGAAGAAGACGAAGAGGAAGAAGGAGAAGGAGAAAGACAAAAAGAAGAAGGAAGGTTTCTGACAAGCCATCTGCACATATATTGTACATCTTTTGTACAGCTTTGAACTTAAACCAAACACAGACTAAAGTGGATAAACTTAAATTTATCAAAAAAGTTAGAGGATTTGAATCAATAAGTGCTCAACTACTAAACAAAATGATTTTAAAGGTGAGTCGTTAACCCTGGTTTCCCCACAACTATCTAATCCTAAATCCTAGAACTGAATATATTAATCAGTCCTATAGGTTTCACCAGAAGACACACAAGTGAAATAAGGCAAGAAACATAAATGTGACACAGATTGTAACCAAAATAGCAAACTGTCATTATCTCCAAATTATATGACTTGAATGTTTGGGGATGATGGAAATGTTCTATGTCATGATGTAGTGAAAGTTACACAGGAGTATATATTTTTCAAAGACCATTCAACTGTATGCTAGTGGTATATTTATTATATATAAAATATATCCCAAATTATATTAATATTTAAATGATATAAATATTTAAATGACAGGAAAGAAATAGATCATTAAAATTCTTTTAAAAAGGTGCTGTTATCTATATAAATGTCAGACGAAATGGGCTTCAAAGTTGAAAACATTACAGGGGTTAAACTGGGTACCAGGATGATAATTTTTTTGTTTGTTTTTCATTTTTTTTTTTTTTTTTTTTTTTGACACAGAGTCTCGTTCTGTCATCAGTCTGGAGTGCAATGGCACAATCTTGGCTCACTGCAACCTCCCCAACCCAGGTTCAAGCAATTCTCCTGTCTCAGTCTCCTGTGTAGCTGGGACTACAGGTGCACACCACCACGCCCAGCTAATTTTTGTATTTTTAGTACAGATGGAGTTTCACCACGTTGGTCAGGCTGGTATCGAACTCCTGACCTCAGGTGATCTGCCTACCTTGGCGTCCTAGAAATTTTATATTTTAGCAATTTAAAATAATGGCTTCAAAATATACAACTCAAATATTGACAGACCTATAAAAATATGTAAAGAAATCCACACTCATGGTAGAAAATTTTAACTCATTTCTCTCATTGAGAAAACAGACAAAAATATTTAACGGTATATAAGATTTATCAGTGTGATTAACAAATAACGTAATGAATATATAAAACCATTTTAATAAACTTACACAAAATACATATTCTTTTCAAACTCTTAGGAAAACATTTACAAAAACTGATCATATTCTGGACATAAATTGGGAATTTATGAACATGTAAAAAGAATACTACCAAGTGGAATTTATCCTGGAAATGCAAGACTGTCTAAACATTCAAATCTCAATCAATGTAATTCATTATATTTACAGATGATTTAAAGAAGAAAAACGATGTGATTATCTCAACTGATACAGAAAGATATTTGACAAAATTCAACATTCACGACCTATTAACAAACTAGTAATAGAAGGGGATTTTCTTAGCCTAATAAAAAGCACCTGAAACAAATTGGTTCACAGCATACTTAATGAAAAACCACCGAAAGCTTTCACTTAAGATTGTGAACAAGTCCTGAATTTTTTTTTTAGAAGATGAGCATAAATGGTAAATTTCCCAAGTTCTTTCCTGTATTTAAATGTCTTTGTTTTGCTCTTATATTTCACTGTTTGATTTTTTGTATTATATTTCAACAAATTTTAGAGGAAACATTCGTTTCCATATAGCAACTTCCGGAACTCTCCTCTTTCTTCAAGGTCCCAGCTTTAAGCCTTTTCTTATTTTCCCATCCGGGAAAGATCTCTTCATTCAGTGACCTCCACTATCTTTGTAATGCTTTAATACCAACAATATTCTGTGGCATGTAACAATTACTTTTGTAATTCCTTCTCCCTGTTTAGTTAAAAGTCCCTAGAAGAAAGAGACTTTATCTTTACTTTCTTTTCTTAGCAACACCCAACTAAGACCCAATATAAAACTGGTAATCAATTAATATTTCTTAAACAAAATAGAAATTTGTTGCTGAACTGGAGAAACATTTCACCTAGTCTGCTAAAAGCACTGGATCTACTCATTTCATTCACTTAGGACACCTTTGCTATTTAGTGCACCTTCTGCTAACATAATTGTTAAAATTCAAATGAGGCATTAATTAACTGACACTCAACTCTTTTTACAGGCATCTAGTGCTTTAGTGGCTTCACATAACCAAAGAACTACAGCAGTTAAATAAAGCAAATATGACACTTTTCTAAATAGAAAAATATAATTAACAGTATCTCTTCTTTTCCAATTGAAATTCAAAAAGCTCTTTTAGTTCTCTTATCAAGGGAAATTACTAAACTGATGCTTCACAAAATTGTTTACTATTAGAATTCAAAGCATAATTATAGAAGTGTAGGGACAGGTAACATAATTTTTGCCTCCATTCATCTCACAGATGGTAAGGTCGATAGTTTTGAGAAGTTTGTCAGAAATGGAACTCAAAAGCTGAAAAAAAGAACATTTATTTATAATGAACTTCAACTGAAAACTCCGTGTCTTGTGCCAAACACATTTCCAAATACACTTTTTAATTATTGTTCTAAGGCACAGAATTTTTTTAAAATGTCAAATTATGCAAAAGAAAATCAAGCCCTTTACCAATAACATGGTATTTCCCAAAGTGGAGAGATCCATGCTTATTATCAGTAAATACTCATTTTCTCCTTTTTTCACAGCTAGGGATCTCACTCTGCACTCTGAGGCTGGAGTGCAATGTTGCAGTGGTGTGATCATAGCTCACAGCAGTCTCGAACTCCTGGGCTCCAGTGATCCTCCTGCCTCTCAGCCGTCCAAGTAGCTAGGACCACTGGTGTGCACCACCATGCCTAGTTAATTTTTGTTATTTTTTGTGGAGAGAAGGTCTTGCTTCATTTCATTTTCTTTACATGTGATATGGGAATCCTACTGACCTATGTAGGTAGCATATGTGTTTAAAACTAGCTAAATATATTAAATAACTATGCACTCCATGTATTTAGCAATGTACCTTGCACATGTCCTTTTGACAAGATTAGACAATACTTACTTTGTTAATAAAAGCCAGACTATTTGGGGAAAGAGGAAAAATGAAAAGATATCCAGTTCTTAGCACAGTGCATGGCACCTGGTAATCACTCCATTAATATTTGTAGAGGAAGGAAGGGAAAGAGGGAGGGAAGGAAGGAAAAAAG